>NC_052155.1:5744588-6099588 GCF_902713615.1 Scyliorhinus canicula | reverse complement strand
CACAGTCACACTCACACACACACATACTTGTGAACACACACTCACACAGACCCATAAACATTCCCACTCACACCCACACATGCACACATCCTCGCCCATCTCGAAGACCCACCGTCACACATGCTCTCTGTCTCTTTAGCCCACTGGGCTAAATCGCTGGCTTTGAAAGCAGACCAAGGCAGGCCAGCAGCACGGTTCGATTCCCGTACCAGCCTCCCCGAACAGGCGCCGGAATGTGGTGACTAGGGGCTTTTCATAGTAACCTCATTTGAAGCCTACTTGTGACAATAAGCGGTTTTCAATTCATTTCATTTCTCATGCACACACACATACTCTCATATTCACACACTCACGTTCACTCTCTCGCACGTTTGCACTGACGCATGAATGCAGATATCACTGAAAATACGAATGGGCCAAGTACACGACACGCATCAGAAAAATGCAAAGACGAACATCTTTGACGCACTAAAACAAGGATATTTTGAGGAATTGTCACCAAACAGAACTTGACACCACATTAGGTCAGGTGATTAAAAGCTTAATCAGAGAGGCAAGATTTAAGGAGTGTCTTGAAGGAGGAAAACGAGGTGGAGACACGGAGAGAATTCCAGAGGTCGGGAATTCCGGAGCTCGGGACTCCCGGCAGCTGAGTTCACAGCCGCCAATGGCGCAGCAGTTAAATTCAAGGATGCCAAGAACTGGGGGAGCGCGGAGGTCTGGGAGAGGTGTGCGGCTGGGGGAGGTTGTAGAGATCGAGGGGGCGGTGGGGCGCACAGTCAAGGAGGGATTTTGAAGCAACAATGCGGATACACAATCGGATAGAAGGAAGGAACCGATTCCGTTGACATCGCCTCAACACTGGCAACAGACAGCGAGACTTCCTCGGACAGAAATCGAATCCTCCAAGTTTCCTATATCTGAAAGGGAGTTGAACTGGTTAAAAGCTGCTGGCAGTTTTGCTCCGACTTCCATCCCAGAATGCTGGTGGGACCTGTCGAGACCTGTTACAATTAGCCTGGCCCTGGGTGGCTGCAGGAACCCAGAGCAACCGAAATAACCGATGCTGTATGCACAAGCCGCGTCCTTGCCCAGTCGCAGTGCATGTGAAACCCCCATTAGCAAAACCTCAATACCTAATTCTGCAGATTTTCTATTCTCCCTCTGCTTGCCTGTGGAATGGTTATCCCTGCCTCCCCAACGGAACGCCGTGCAGCCACAGCTGGGAAACTCTCTTGGAAGAGAATCCGGGGGGTGTTCTGTGAGATAAACTGTGTGCGTGTGTATGTGTTTGTATGTGTATGTGCATGTGTGTGTATATGCGTATGTGTGTGTGTGCGCGTGCGTGTGTATATGTGCATGCGTATGTGTGTATATGTGTGTGTGTATGTGTGCAGGCGTGTGTGCATGTGTGTGTCTGTCTGCGTGTATATGTGTGTGCGTGCGGGTGTATGTGTGTGTGCATCTGTGCGTTTGTATGTGTGTGTGTATATGCGTATGTGTGTGTATGTGCATGTGTGCATGTGTGTATGCATGCAAGCGTATGTGCATGTGTGTGTATGCATCTGTGTGTGTGTGTATGTGTGCATGTGTGTGTACGTGTGTGTATGTGTGCGTCTGTGTGTGCATCTGTGTCTGCGTGTGTGTGCATGTGTAGTATGTGTGCATGTGTATGTGTGTGTGCGTGTATGTGTGCATGTGTGCGTACGTGTGTGTATGTGTGTGTGCGTACGTGTGTGTATGTGTGCGTATGCATGTGTGTTTGTGTGTGTGTGTATATGTGCATGTGTGTGTGCATGTGTGTGTCCCTGTGTGTGTGCGTGTCCCTGTGCGTATGTGTGTGTGTATGTGTGTCTGCGTGTGTATATGTGTGTGCGTGTATGTGTGTGTGTGTATATGTTTCCGCATGCGTGGGTGTGTGTTTGTGTATGTGTGACTGCATGTGTGTGTGTGTGTGTATATATGTGTGCGCGTGCATGTATGTGTGTCTGCGTGTGTATGTATGTGTGTCTGAGTGCGTGTATGTGTGTGTGTGTATGTGTGTCTGCGTGCGTGTGTATATGTGTGTGTGTATGTGTGTCTGCGTGTATGTGTGTGTGTGTATATGTGTGTGGGTGTATGTGTGTCTGTGCGTGTGTATGTGTGTGTTTGTGTATGTGTGTCTGTGTGCGTGTGTATATGTGTGTGTGTGTATATGTGTCTGCGTGTATGTGTGTGTATGTGGGTGTATGTGTATGTGTGTGTGTGTGTGTGTGAGGGCTGCCTGTCCTATTGAGAAGTCACTGAGTAAAGCTAAAGGCAGGATCCAAGCTCGGATGTTTCTGGCCCGCTGCTCCTGAGCTGGAAGTGAATTCATTTCCTTGATACTAACCCCGAGCCTCCCTCAGGCTGTCCAATCAGTCTGCCCACCAGGGATCCCCCCCTCGTGCCGCTGCGCTCGTCACTTTCTGAGTTGTTTGCCCAGAGGAGGCAGCCCCAGCTATCCCTCTCCAAACCCTGGCATGGAATCCGAGCTAACAAGGCCATCCACCCCCAATGAACTCGCAGACGTGCACAGATCTGCCGGCTCTCTGATTGTCTGACTTCAGCCTCTCTGCCTCCCACGGAAGGTAAATGCAGCTCTCTACCCCATCGTGTTCCTTTAAAGCAGAGGCCGAACGTAGCTGCGTTTCATTCCCACTGTTGCTCTCTACACACGCCCCGCTGGCTCAGATATTAGTGTGCTCTTCAAACCCGCGGCAGATCCCATTTGTCCATCAGCTGGGGATGCTCTCGGCTCTCCCCTGAGATTGGAGCAAGATTGTTTTCAAAATAAAGATAGATAGTTTTTTGAAGAATAAAGGGTTATGGTGTTTGGGCCGGAAAGTGGAGTCCTCAAAAGGACAGCCATGATCTCATTGAATGGCGGAGCATGCTCGAGGGGCCAGATGGCCGACTCCTGCTCCTAGTTCCTGTGTTATTATCAGCCAGAGAAAGAGGATCTTTCGGCCCATCGCGTCCGGACGGGCTGTTTGAAAGAGCTGCCCCTCCTCTTTCCCCACGGTCCTGCAAATTCCTCCCCTTCATGCATTCATCTAATTCAGGGCTATCATCGAATCTGCTTCCACCGCCCTTCCAGGCACAGCTCACCAAGGGAGGAAAAAATCTCCTCACCTCCCCTTCTGGTTCTTTCCTTCATTATCAATTAATTAATTAGGCGGCACGTTAGCGCAGTGGTTAGCACTGTGGCTTCACAGCGCCAGGATCCCGGGTTCGATTCCCAGCTTGGGTCACACTCTGTGCGGAGTCTGCATGTTCTCCCCGTGTCTGTGTGGGTTTCCTCCGGGTGCTCCGGTTTCCTCCCACAAGTCCCAGAATTCATACTTGTCAGATAATTTGGACATTCTGAATTCTCCCTCTGTGTACCCGAACAGGCCCCGGAGTATGGCGACCGGGAGCTTTTCACAGTAACTTCATTGCAGTGTTAATGTAAGCCTACTTGTGACACTAATAAACATTATTATTATCTTCAACCTGCGTTCCGCTGGTTACCAACTCTCCTGTCACTGGAAACGGTTTCTCCTTATTAGCTCGATCATTATTTTGAACATCTCCGTGAGTCTCGTCTTAACCTTCCCTCCTCCAAGAGACCAATCCCAGCTCATCCAGTCTCTCCACGTGACTCTCCATAATGGAATACTCCCCACTTGCCTGGATGAGTGCAGCTCCAACAACACTCGAGAAGCTTGACACCATCCAGGACCAAGCAGCCCTGCTTGATTGCTCCCCCTTCAACAAACATTCACTCCCTCCACCACCAATGAACAGTAGCAGCCGTGTGTACCATCTACAAGATGCACTGCAGGAACTCACTAAGGTTCCTCAGGCAGCACCTTCCAAACCCACGACCACTACCATCTAGAAGGACAAGAGCAGCAGATACCTGGGAACCCCACCACCTGGAGGTTCCCCTCCAAGTCACTCACCATCCTGACTTGGAAATATATTGGCCGCTCCTTCACTGTTGCTGGGGCAAAATTCTGGAACTCCCTCCCTAACAGCACAGTGGGTGTACCTACACCTGGCGGACTGCCGCAATGCAAGATGACACCGCAGTCCACATAGTGCCAAAAATCATCAGAATGTTAGCCTTTACTTCAACAAACTTTGAATGCAAAGGGATGGAAATTATGTTAAGAGCTTTAGAGGGCACTGGTTAGATGCCACCTGTAGTCATGTGTTCGGTTCTAGACACTGCACCTGAGGAAGGATATATTGGCCTTAGAGAGCACAGATTCATCAGAATTCTTTTTCTTCTTTTTTTGTTATAAATTTAGAGTACCCAATTATTTTTTTTTCCAATTAAGGGGCCATTTAGCGTGGCCAATCCACCTAACCTGCACATCTGTGGGTTGTGGGGGTGAAACCCATACAGGCACAGGGAGAATTTGCAAACTCCACACGGACAGTGACCCAGAGCCGGGATCGAACCTGGGACCTCGGCGCCGTGAGGCAGCAGGGCTAACCCACTGCGCCACCGTGCTGCCCTACAGATTCACCAGAATGATGTAGAGGTAGATTATGAAGACAGGTTGCGTCGACTAGACTTGCATTGCCTTGAGTAGAGAAGAATAGGGGTGATCCCTTAGTGGTAAAATTTTGGCTAATGGTAAAATTCTTGGTAGTGTGGATGAGCAGAGAGATCTCGGTGTCCATGTACATAGATCCCTGAAAGTTGCCACCCAGGTTGATAGGGTTGTGAAGAAGGCCTATGGTGTGTTGGCCTTTATTGGTAGAGGGATTGAGTTCCGGAGCCATGAGGTCATGTTGCAGTTGTACAAAACTCTAGTACGGCCGCATTTGGAGTATTGCGTACAGTTCTGGTCGCCTCATTATAGGAAGGACGTGGAAGCCTTAGAACGGGTGCAGAGGAGATTTACCAGGATGTTGCCTGGTATGGAGGGAAAATCTTATGAGGAAAGGCTAATGGACTTGAGGTTGTTTTCGTTAGAGAGAAGAAGGTTAAGAGGTGACTTAATAGAGGCATACAAAATGATCAGAGGGTTAGATAGGGTGGACAGCGAGAGCCTTCTCCCGCGGATGGAGGTGGCTAGCACGAGGGGACATAGCCTTAAATTGAGGGGTAATAGATATAGGACAGAGGTCAGAGGTGGGTTTTTTACGCAAAGAGTGGTGAGGCCGTGGAATGCCCTACCTGCAACAGTAGTGAACTCGCCAACATTGAGGGCATTTAAAAGTTTATTGGATAAGCATATGGATGATAAGGGCATAGTGTAGGTTAGATGGCCTTTAGTTTTTTTCCATGTCGGTGCAACATCGAGGGCCGAAGGGCCTGTACTGCGCTGTATCGTTCTATGTTCTATGTTCTATGTGCGGAGTCTGCACGTCCTCCCCGTGTGTGCGTGGGTTTCCTCCGGGTGCTCCGGTTTCCTCCCACAGTCCAAAGATGCGCGGGTTAGGTGGATTGGCCATGCTAAATTGCCCATAGTGTCCTAAAAGTAAGGTTAAGGGGGGGGTTGTTGGGTTACGGGTATAGGGTGGATATGTGGGTTTGAGTAGGGTGATCATTGCTCGGCACAACATCGAGGGCCGAAGGGCCTGTTCTGTGCTGTACTGTTCTATGTTCTATGTTCTATGGTGTTGAAGATGGTTAGAGGTCCCAATAGGTTAGAGAAAGAGAAACTTTGGTGAAGGGAAGTCGAGAACAAGGGAGCAGGACCTTAAAAAATGGGAGCGAGTTTGTTCAGGAGTGATGTCAGGACACAGAGGGCAGTGGAAATGTGGAGCTGCCTCCCTCAAAAAGCTTGAGGTAGGATCTCGGTGTTTGTTGAGTCATGGTATTCAGAGTGACGCAACCAAGGAGGTAGACGGAGTTAAGATTCAGATCAGCGATGATCTAATTGAATGGTGGGAACAGGTTGAACGGGCTGAATGGCCTCCTGCTGTCCCTGTAAGTGAGCGCTGCAACATCCCTTTCACAACTTTCCACCCGTGATTGCTTTGAGTGCAAATAAATGTGGGTTTTTTTTTGTCTCTGCTGTGGCATTATTACGTTTCCTGAAACACAATCATTAGATCAGATTAATGATCACATGCCTGATGTGGTGAGAACGGACTGAAAAAATACAAATGAATCACATCCCTTTATTTGTATTCCTTTCGAGTCACCTCTGGCATAATCCCCATTGAGCTGTACAGAACAATTGCAAAGTATTGACAATGTGGACGGAGCATGAATTTCAATACAATGCAAGTGTAACATTGCAGTGTCATATTCAGAATGAACCTCCACTCTGACCCAACCCATTTGCCTTCTCCCTTAACCTGCCCATCGTCACGAGACGTGCCGTGCCCCCGTGGCAATACCTAATTCTACAAACTTCCTCTTTCCCAATTTAATGTCCATCTGTTTGACTTGTTGAGCCAACTCAACAACGGCAGTTTGCATTTCATTGATCATAGAATTTACAGTGCAGAAGGAGGCCATTCGGCCCATTGAGTCTGCACCAGCCCCTACCTAAGCCCAAACATAAGAACTAGGAGCATAAGTAGACCGTCCGGCCCTTCGAGCCTGCTCCGCCATTCTATAAGATCATGGCTGATCTTTTCGTGGTCTCAGAACCACTTACCCACATTCTCGCCATATCCCCTAATTCCTTTATTTTTCAAAAAAACATCTACCCTATCTTTAAATATATTCAATTAAGTCGCGTCTACTACTCCTTTCGGTAGGGAATTCCATACTTTAACCACTCTCTGAGTGAAGAAGTTCCTCCTTGATTCAGTCCTAAATCTGCTCCCCCTGATCTTGAGGCTATGCCCTCTTGTCCTACTTTCACCTACCAGTGGAAACATCCTTTCTACTTCTATCTTATCCATTCCCTTCAAAATGTTATTTGTTTCTATTAGATACCCCCTCGACCTTCTGAATTCCAGTGAATATAATCCCAATCTACTCAGCCTCTCCTCATACGATAACCCCCTCAACTCCGGAATCAGCCTAGTGAACCTCCTCTGCACCCCCTCTAGTGCTAGCACATCCTTTCTCAAGTGTGGAGACCAAAACTGCACACAGTACTCCAGGTGTGGCCTCACCAGCACCTTGTACAACTACAACATTACCTCTCTGCTTTTAAACTCAATCCCCTTCGCAATTAAGGACAAAATTCCATTTGCCTTCCTAATTACTTGTTGCACCTGCAGACCAACCTTCTGTGACTCATGCACAAGTACACCCAGGTCCCTCTGCGTAACCCCACCGAACCTTTTTGGACGCTAAGGGCAATTTAGCATGGCCCATCCACCTCACCTGCACATCTTTGGACTGTGGGAGGAAACCGGAGCACCCGGAGGAAACCCACGCACACACGGGGAGAACGTGCAGACTCCGCACAGACAGTGACCCAAGTCGGGAATCGAACCTGGGACCCTGGCCGTTTGTTGGCAGTGTTTGAGAATCAGTAACGAGAGTGGACACCCCTAACTATAGCTCCCTTCCTGCCTTGTTAGTCCGTTTGGTGCATGGGAAATCGGGGCTTATTGAAGAGATGTTTGACCTCTAACTCGCTGAAAAAACCTCTTGGGGATTGCTCGTGTCGGAGAGCATCTCAAGGCATAATATGACACAAGAGGAGGCCACTCAGCCCATCACGCCAATGCCTGCTCATTGAGAGAACTAAGACCTGCAAAAGCAAATGAGATTGAGCAGCATAACTGTGAACAAAACGGTTGAAATTATCAAAATAATTAGTCAATTGCAGCTATACTTGATTGCCAAGTAAGCGTAAGCAGTTAATGACTTGACATTATCCCAGATGAATATAACCTCATGTCGGGTTTCAGCCGACGAGAGGGAAACATACTATTTTCCTTTTCCTACTTTGTGCTTTGCTGCAATGTGATGTGTCGGTGAGGGTTGTAAATGCTCTGGGCAATACACTGCTGTCTCTATATTTTTTTTAAAAACTGACAGTGTAATACTACACAGCTAATGCTGTCAAGGAAAACAAAATATACTCTGTGTATTTTCTGACAGTGAGAGCTGTGTACTGTTAGCGTTGTCAGAATTTCAGACGCAAGGATCCCTGGCTGTTTGGACTTGGGAAGCGAGGAGAGCTTGTAGCAAGTCAAGGTGCTCGATCAATGGTGCCATCCAGCCGATTATTTTGTTTCCCACCAAATGAAGTTGCAAACAAAAATAAATGCCCAAAAAAATGATGTTTATGTGAAGCATTTTGCAGTTCCCGAGAATCTCTTTAATTTGGCTCCATCTGAATTACGATACTCGGCTAATTTAGTTTCTGAAATGGCAAATATTTTGATTTAGGCAGCTTCGAATGTCTGAGTGGTTGTGAAGTAGCATTCATTTCGTCTGATTAAGGGCAATTTGCTCCATAAATAGAAGTTCATTCATTAAGTGACACGGGTAGTCTGCCAGAACGTGAACTGTGCGAAGGTGTCGGGCATGGCTTGGCGGAGACTATTCCTGCCTCTGATGCTGAAGGTCGCGAGTTCAAATCTACTTCGAGAGATTTAGCACAACCGTAGAATCTACGGCACGGGAGAGACAGGCCCTTCGGCCCAAACTGGTCCATGCCAACCAAACGCCCCATCTAATCCCTCTGAACCATCCCTATCCATGTAACTGTCCAAATGCCTTTTAAATGTTGCCAATGTCCCTGCCTCAACCTTTTCCTCTGGTAGCTCATTCCACACACGTACCACCCTCTGCGTAAAAGAGCTGCTCCGAGGCAGCACGGCGGCGCAGTGGTTAGCACTGCTGCCTCACGGCTCCGAGGTCCCAGGTTCGATCCCGACCTTGGGTCACTGTCCGTGTGGAGTTTGCACATTCTCCCCGTGTTTGCGTGGATTTCACCCCCCACAACCCAAAGATGTGCAGGCGAGGTGGATTGGCCAGGCTAAGTTGCCCCTAAATTGGAAGAAAAATAATTGGATACTGTGAATTTATTTTTTAAAAGACAGTTGCTCCTCAGGTTCCCATTAATTCTTTCCCTTCTTAACTTAAACCTATGCCCTCGAGTTCTCAAAACCCCAGATCTGGGAAAAAGAGTGAGTGCATTCACCCTATCCGTGTTTCCCCTGACCTTATCCACCTCTATAGATCACCCGTCAGTCTCCTACGCTCCAAAGGGAAAGGCCCCAGCCTGTCCAATCTTTCCCTATAACTCAGTCCCTTGTGTCCTAGCAAGATCCTTGTAAATGTCTTCTCCTCGCGCCACAGGTATTAAGGACTGTCGCGGTGCAGACTGTCAGGAGGAATTCTGCTAGCTCAATAGGCCAGCTGTGATTCCCCAGCCCAGTCCTAGACTGAAGTCTCTCCAATCAGATTTTCTTCCCCTGCCACAGTTCTTCTCGTAGTCACAAATGGCGTCTGTGTGACTGTGACATTGGTAAACTGAGCCGCCTTGTCTTTCTCAATCCAGCCGCAGTTTTTTTTACATGGCTGACCACACCGACCTCCTCCAACAACTCCTCATTGTTGATCAGCTCGTTGGGACCTCCTCTCTCTCTCATCTGGCCCCATTCTGATCATACAGCCAGATGCAATGCCTTCTCGACCTCTTCCCACATCATTGCTTCCAAGGATCTGTCCTTGACTCTCTCTCCGATTTCCCATCTACCCGCTTCCCCTTCACCAATATCAGCTGAAGCCCCAGCCTTAGTTTTCGCTTGTACGCTCAAGCCACCTCGCTCATCTCACCACCACCTCTCCCAACTCCTCATCCGACCACGGATGCTGGGTGACCTCCGATGGACCATTGGGAAGACTGAAACCACTGATTTTGGTCCCCACGATCAACACAAACTGCATCATCACTGCTGCCTATTTCCACCTCCGGGTGCTCCGATTTCCTCCCACAGTCCAGTGATGTGCAGGTTAGGTGGATTGGCCATGATAAATTGCCCTTAGTGTCCAAAAGGTTAGGAGGAGTTATTGGGCTATGGGGATAGGGTGGAAGTGAGGGCTTAAGTGGGTCGGTGCAGACTTGATGGGCCGAATGGCCTCCTTCTGCACTGTACGTTCTATTAACACTGCAATGAAGTTACTGTGAAAATCCCCTAGTCGCCACATTCCAGTGCCTGTTCGGGTACACAGAGGGAGAATTTAGAATGTCCAATTCACCTAACACGTCTTTCGGGGCTTGTGGGAGGAAACCGGAGCACCCGGAGGAAACCCACGCAGGCACGGGGAGAACGTGCAGACTCCGCACGGACAGTGACCCAAGCTGGGAATCGAACCCGGGTCCCTGGCGCTGTGAAGCCACTGTGGTAACCACTGTGCTACCCTGCATTTAAGACGGAGTTGAGGAGAAATCCTTTCTCTCACAGGCCGGGGAGTCTCTGGCACTCTCTTCCTCAGAAGGTGGTGGAAGCAGAGTCTCCGAATAATTTAAAGTCAGGTGTGGGTTTTCTCTCCTGGGAGACACTCGATTTGTGTAGGTCAGAGGAAAATCTCTTACATTTGCAAGATGCAAAATGAAATGAAGATCGCTTATTGTCACAAGTAGGCTTCAAATTAAGTTACTGTGAAAAGCCCCTAGTCGCCACATTCCGGCGCCTGTTCGGGGAGGCTGGTACCGGGATTAAACCTTGCTGCTGGCCTGCTTTGGTCTGCTTTCAAAGCCAGCGATTTAGCCCTGTGCTAAACCAGCCACTGGTTGTGCGGGGGGGGGGGGGTGTCAAAAATTCATAAACATTAAAGTGTCGGTGGAAATCCGTGGAAATAAATTGCAGTCAAAGGACCCATTTACTTCATACTGCAACATCCACATTTATAATAAGTGTGTGTATGCGGGAGTTTCGCACGTTGAATCATTCCCAAAAATAACTCCAATAAACACCTTTCATTGAACTGAAGGGAGGAAAGTGCAGGAATCGCATAGCAACTGGAGCAGGCCATTCAGCCCTTTGAGCCTGTTCCACCCCTGTTCCACCATCCAATGAAATGATGGCAGATCTAAACCGTTATGGTTTTGTAACCCTTAATAACGTTACCCCGCGGGCAGCAAGGTGGCGCAGTGGTTAGCACTGCTGCCTCACGGCGCCGAGGTCCCAAGTTCGATCCCGGCTCTGGGTCACTGTCCGTGTGAAGTTTGCACATTCTCCCCTTGTCTGCGTGGGTTTCCCCCCCACAACCCAAAGATGTGCTGGGTAAATTGCCCCTTAATTGGAAAAAATGAATTGGGTGCTGTAAATTTATATTAAAAAAAAATTACCCGCCTCAGTTTTGCCATTTCCAATTGACGTGGTTCAGATTTCTAATCCTCTGTGTGTGATGTGCTTCCTGCCGTGACCCCTGAATGACCTGGCTGTAATTTTAAAGTTATTCCCCCCCCCCCCCCCCGTGTTCCGGACTCCCTCGACTCCCCGGCTAAAGGGAATAATTGCTCTCCATTGACCCTCTCAAATCCTTTAATCATCTCAAACAACTCGGTTAGATCACCCATTAAGCTTCTATACCCTGGATCGTCCATCCCACTAAGGTGGTTGCTCCTGTTCTGCAATTCAGGAAAATCCCCTAGTCCCCTAGTGGAAAGACCCTAGTCGCCACATTCCGGCACCTGTTCGGGGAGGCTGGTAGAGGAATTGATGCTGGCCTGCCTTGGTCTGCTTTCAAAGCCAGCGATCTAGCCCAGTGCACTAAACCAGCCCACTGGATGGGCAGATTATTGGTCCCTCAAGGTTATGGGGAGGGGAGTAGGAAAATTGAGTTACATACGAATTAGGAGTAGGCCACTCGGCCCCTCGAGCCTGATTGTCACCTCAATCCCACATGAGAGAGTCAGATTTTTGATCTCTCAGGGAATCACGGGCTAGAGGGTAGCGGGCGGGAAACGGGAATTGCGATCAGCCATGAATGCACGGCGGAACGGCCTGGACTGATTGCGTAGTCTACCCTGCCCCTATTTCTCGTGTCCTTATGAAAGATGCGGAAACTCACCTGTAAAATCCAGTATTGTCCCTCACGGGCTTTTACCTCCCTGCCTTCAGTTATAGGCGCCGCACACTTGAAGCTTTTAACAAGTGCTCAGCGTACTTCTCAATCCCTTTTTATCTTCCCCAGCTCTCTGTATTTGTGCTTTGCAATCTATCCGCGTCTCTTGTGATATCCTTCCCCCTTGAAATCCGCGCCAAACCGATTCATTTTTCTCTTCCCTCAACTTATCATGGTCCAGATTAAAATCTGGCCAGCCAAATTGAATAGGACATTGAAAGGTTGCAAACATATTTTGGGAGATGATTGGTGAAAAGCTGTGGAGTGGCTAGGCTTGCGAACATTGTGAAACATCACGGTCGGTCGGGGGGAGAGGGGGGGGGGATTTTCCTTGTGGTAGAAAGCTGGCATGGTGTTGATAAGAAATTCAGAGTAGATTTAATTTTTGATAGGTTTGAAGCCCAGATTCTTTAGACCGTTCTGCAGAACAATGTTGTCTGTTCCATTTGTAATTGATGACTGGATTGTGGAAGGCTGGATGGAGTGGTTGCTATAGCAGTCCACGGGACACAGTGTGAAAGGCTTATGCGGAAAGGTAGCAGTAGTGTTAAGTAGAACCATTGCAAACAGAGGGAGGTCACCAATCAGTACTGACTGCTCTCTGTATCATCTTTGATGTGCTACATTAATCAGAGCACCATGTGACGCCATCAGGCACATTACGAGCAACAGACGTCTCAGCCTTGGGTTGTTTTTGTTTTGGGTTCTTTGCAGACAGGGAGAAATGCTTTCATCCCTTTATTTCCCTTACTCAAAGCGTCTTAGCGATCCTAAGTTTAATTTGAGATACTTTGGAGAGTCTTAATACCTTTCTCAAGGATGGAGTGGCTGGGACTGTTCTCCTTGAAGAACGGAAGCTTGAGGAAGAGATGTTCAAAATCACGAGAGGGGTCCCGGAGATAGTGGGGCCGGTGCTGACGAGGGTGTTTAACGAGGTGAGGGACTCTACCCCCGACGATGTCACAGGCTACCATTTCGCTGATATTAAAACGGGATAAAGACCCGGAAGCATGTGGGTCATGCAGACCAACTCCCTGATCAACGTCGACTCCAAGCTCCTGGCTAAGGTCTTGGCGCTTAGAATTGAGGACTGTGTCCCAGAGGTGATGGGGGAAGACCAAACAGGGTTTATCAAAGGCAGACAGCTGGTAGCCAACTTGAGAAGACGGGGTATTGAATACAAGAGTCGGCAGGTCATGTTACAGTTGTATAGGACTTTGGTTCGGCCACATTTGGAATACTGCGTGCAGTTCTGGTCACCACATTACCAGAAAGATGTGGATGCTTTAGAGAGGGTGCAGAGGAGGTTCACCAGGATGTTGCCTGGTATGGAGGGTGCTAGCTATGAAGAAAGGTTGAGTAGATTAGGATTGTTTTCGTTGGAAAGACGGAGGTTGAGGGGGGACCTGATGAGGTATACAAAATTATGGGAGGTATGGACAGGGTGGATAGCAACAAGCTTTTTCCAAGAGTGGGGGTGTCAGTTACAAGGGGTCACGATTTCAAGGTGAGAGGGGGAAAGTTTAAGGGAGATGTGCGTGGAAAGTTTTTTACGCAGAGGGTGGTGGGTGCCTGGAACGCTTTACCAGCGGTGGTGGTAGAGGCGGGCACGATAGCATCATTTAAGAAGCATCTAGACAGGTATATGAATGGGCGGCAACAGAGGGAAGTAGATCCTTGGAAAATAGGCGAGAGGTTTAGATAAAGGATCTGGATCGGCGAAGGCTGGGAGGGCCGAAGGGCCTGTTCCTGTGCTGTAATTTTCTTTGCTCTTTGTTCTTTGTACTCAATGTGATCACGATGCCCCCGGAGGGCAGAGAGGTAGAGGCAGTTGTGGCAATGGATCCCGAGAAGGCCTTTGACTGGGTGGAGTGGGACTATCTGTGGAGGTACTCGGACAGTTTGGGTTCGGGGAGGGCTTTGTTGACTGGGTTAGACTTTTGTACTAGACCCTAAAAGCTAGCGTGAGGACGAATAGGACATCAGAGTACTTTAGACTACACCGAAGGACCAGACAGGGATGTCCACTCTCCCTGTTGCTGTTTTCACTGGCCATAGAACCTCTGGCGATTGCCCTGAGAGCTGCGAGGGGTTGGAAGGGAATGATTAGGGGAGGGGTGGAGCACAGGGTATTGCTGTACGCGGACGACCTGCTCCTGTACGTAGCGGACTCGCCGGCCGGGATGGACAGTATACTCGGAACATTGAGAGAATTTGGCCGGTTTTCAGGGTACAAACTGAACATGGCTAAAAGTGAGATGTTTGTAGTGCAGGCGAGGGGACAGGAGAACAGGTTGAAGGGGCTGCCATTTAGGATGGTCGGAGAAAGTTTCCGATACTTAGGGATACAGGTGGCACGAGACTGGGGCAGGCTGCATAAATTTGACTAGAGTGGTGGAACAAATGAAGAGTGAGTTCAGGAGATGGGATGCACTCTCGCTGTCACTGGCGGGGAGAGTGCAGACGGTAAAGATGACAGTCCTCCCAAGATTCCTGTTTATTTTTCAGTGCCTCCCGATTTTCATCCCGCGGTCCTTCGTCAAAAGTGTTAAGAAGATTATTATGAGCTTTGTCTGGTGGGGAGAAGTCCCAGCGGGTGAAGAAAGCGATGCTTGAGAGGAACCATAGCGGGGGGGGGGGGGGGGGGGGGGGGGGGGGCTGGCGCTGCCGGACCTCAGCAACTACTACTGGGCGGCCAACATAGCCATGGTAAGGAGTTGGATGGTGGGTACGGGATCTATTTGGGAGCGGGTGGAGGCGGCTTTGTGCAGGGGCACCAGTTTGGCAGCCCTGGTCACGGCCCCCCTACCGCTCCCACCGGCCAGGTACTCCACCAGCCCGGTAGTGGTGGCAGCCCTGCGGATCTGGGGCCAATGGAGGAAGCATGTAGGGGAGGTGGGAGCATCGATCTGGTCTCCAATATGCGACAACCACCGATTCGCCCCTGGGAGTATGGACGGTGGATTCCGAGCGTGGCGGCAGGACGGGTTGGGAAGGATGGGCAATATGATCTTGGGGGGGAGCTTCTCGAGCATGAGGGCCTTAGAGGAGAAATTCGGACTAGTTAGAGGGAATGACTTTCGGTACTTGCAAGTGCGTTACTTCATACGTAGACAGGTCCTATCCTTCCCACACCTCCCACCAAATAGGATCCAGGACAGAGTAGTCTCTCGGGGAGAGGTAGGAGAGGGGACAGTCTCGGATATTTACCGAGAACTCATGAAAGGGGAGGAGTCCCAGGCAGAGGAACTGAAGCTCAAGTGGGAGGAGGAACTCGGCGAGGAGCTGGAGGAGGGGGTATGGGCGGAAGCCCTGAGTAGGGTAAATTCAACTGCAACGTGTGCTGGGCACAGCCTGATTCAGTTCAAGGTCGTCCACCGGGCCCACATGACGGTGGCCCGGATGAGTAAATTGTTTGGGGTGGAGGACAAGTGCGCTAGGTGTGCGGGAGGACCAGCGAACCACGTCCACATGTTCTGGGCATGCCCAAAACTTAGGAGATACTGGGAAGGATTTACGGATGTCATGTCCCAGGTACTGAAAACTAGGGTGGCGATGAGTCCAGTGGTGGCAATTTTTGGGGTCTCGGAAGATCCAGGGGTCCAGGAGGAGAGGGAGGCCGACGTTTTGACCTTTGCTCCCCTGGTAGCCCGGTGACGTATACTGCTGGCATGGAGGGACTCAAAGCCCCCGAAGGCCGAAGCATGGCTCTCGGACATGTCGAGCTTTTTAGGGCTGGAAAAATTTAAGTTCGCCTTGAGACGATCTGTATTAGGGTTCGCCCGAAGGTGGCAACCATTCATCGACTTCTTCGCGGGGAATTAAACGTCAGCGGGGGGTAGATTAGAGTAGAGTAGGAGGGATAAATAGGCGGGTACTGTTAATGAGAGAGGATTGGTCTTTTGCACTAAGTTTCTGTTTTGGGTTAATATTTGCGCATTATTGTACACTAACTGTTTACAATGCCAAAAATACCTCAATAAAATTGTTTATTAAAAAGAAAAATCACGAGGGGTCTGGAGGGATAGGGAGAAGGCGTTGCCGCTAATGGAAGCATCAGGAACCAGAGGGCACTGATTGGCAAATGGGCGATGGAAGCAAACCCTCTCACACGGTGAGTGGTGAGGCTCTGGATTGCACTGCCCGAGATTGTGGCGGGACTGGAGGCAGGTTCAGTCACGGCTTTCCGAAGGGAATTTGATCGGTCTGCTGGGGCAGCGGGGCAAGTATGGGCCGTGGGACTGGGTCAACTGCTCTTGCAGAGAGCCAGAATTGGGTCGACGGGCCAAATGGCCTCTTCCTCTGCTGTAACCATCCTATGATTCCATGCGGTGGATTGCAACAGGAGTTACCAAATCCGGAGAAACTAATAAGGAGTTAACAAACTAATAGGAACCATTAGCATAGCCACTAAAGTGTCTGTCACGCTGGCAAGCTTCTCTTTGTCAAACTAGAGCACAACCCACAGGCAGCTTTCAATTAAGATATTCCTTTAATTTTTTTTCAAATAAATTTACAGTACCCAATTCTTCTTATTCCAATTAAGGAGCAATTTTTTTTTTAGTAATCTTTATTATTGGCTTACATTAACACTGCAATGAAGTTACTGTCAAAAGACCCTAGTCGCCACACTCCGGCGCCTGTTCGGGTACACAGAGGGAGAATTCAGAATGTCCAATTCACCTAACAGCACGTCTTTCGGGACTTGTGGGAGGAAACCGGAGCACCCGGAGGAAACCCACGCAGACGTGCAGACTCCACACAGACAGTGACCCAAGCCGGGAATCGAATCCGCTGTAAAGCCACAGTGCTAACCACTGTGCTACTGTGTTCGCTACTGTGTTACCGTGGCTAATCCACCCATCTTGCACATCTTTGGGTTTGGGGGTGAAACCCACGCAGACACGGGGAGAATGTGCAAACTCCACACGGACAGTGACCCAGAGCCGGGATCGAACCTGGGACCTCGGCGCCGTGAGGCAGCAGTGCTAACCACTGTGCTGCCCCAAGATATACCTTTCGAGCATAAGAACTAGGAGCAGGAGTAGGCCATCTGGCCCCTCGAGCCTGCTCCGCCATTCAATGAGATCATGGCTGATCTTTTCTGGACTCAGCTCTACTTGCCCGCCCGCTTGCCGCAACCCTTAATTCCTTCGCAGTTCAAAATCTATCTTTTGCCTTAAAAACATTCAACAAGCTAGCCTCAACTGCTTCATTGGGCAGGGAATTCCACCCTTTCGCAACTCAGGCCGAAATCTACTTCCCCTTATTTTGAGGCTATGCCCCCTTGTTCTGCTTTCACCCGCCAGTGGAAACAACCTGCCCGCATCTAACCGTAAAGTTAGGGGCAGCACGGTAGCATTGTGGATAGCACAATCGCTTCACAGCTCCAGGGTCCCAGGTTCGATTCCCGGCTTGGGTCACTGTGTGTGTGGAGTCTGCACATCCTCCCCGTGTGTGCGTGGGTTTCCTCCGGGTCCTCCGGTTTCCTCCCACAGCCAAAGATGTGCAGGTTAGGTGGATTGGCCATGATAAATTGCCCTTAGTGTCCAAATTGCCCTTAGTGTTGGGTGGGGTTACTGAGTTATGGGGATAGGGTGGAGGTGTTGACCTTGGGTAGGGTGCTCTTTCCAAGGGCCGGTGTAGGTTCGATGGGCCGAATGGCCTCCTTCTGCACTGTAGATTCTATGTAATCCTATCTATTCCCTTCATAATTTCAGATGTTTCAAACAGATCCCTCCCGTCATTCTTCTAAATTCCAACGAGTATCGTCCCAGCCGACTCAGCCTCTCCTCAGAAGCCAATCCTCTCAACTCCGGAACCAACTTAGTGAATCTCCTCTGCACCCCCTCCAGTGCCAGTCCATCCTTTCTCAAGAAAGGAGGCCAAAACTGTACACCGTCAGTAACGGATTTGAAACAACAAACTCTTAAAAGTATCGTTTTGAAGCGACTTGACAAGTTGGGTTTTGGAGAATTTATTTCCTGCATTCCTGTTTACCCAGTATTCCAAGGCACCGTACATTTGTAGCAAGGCGAGGTTTATTCCTTATTCTTGCACTCTGATCTTCCCTGCTGTAAACGGCAACACGCCACTTACCTTCCTAATTGCTTGCTGCACTTTGCCTGCTAACTTTCTGTGCTCCTTGAACAAGTACATCTAAGTCTCTCTGAACATCAATATTTACAGGTTTCAAATATTCTCCTTCTCTATTCTTTTGACCCAAGTGAATAACCTCGCTCCCCCGCCTGTTTTCGGAATGTTGATTGAGAAATAGATATTGGGCAGGAGCAGGGAGAGTAAGCCCTGCTCTTCAAAATGGAGTCCAGGCTCTCTCGTACCTGCCTAACAAGGTCATGTTTTACATATGATCCTGGATAACAGCGCAACAGAGGTCAGAGGGGCCAGGTTAAAGGGCTCTTCATCTTGAGGGGCGTGCCTCTGTTGGGATCAGGAGGCTAAAAAAATAATAAAAGGACAAGGCTAAAGAGTCGGTGCCTAATCGCACATGGCATTCCACACAGGACAGATGAACTCACAGCGCAAACAGAAATTAATCAGTGCGATCTGGTGGCCAGTTCAGAGACACAGCTACCGGATTGCGACCTGAAAATTGGAGGGTATGTGACATTTAGGAAGGACAGGAAGTTTAGGAAAAGGTGGAGGGGCGGCTCTGTTAATTAATGACGGCATTAGCACATTAGGGAGCGATGACACAAGTTCAGGAAACCAGGATGCAGAGGCGGGTTGGGTTGGGGTACGAAATGACAACGGCAAGAAGTCACTTGTGCGAGTGGTCCACAGGCCACTTCATTGTGGGTGGCACAGAGTTTAAAAGAAGAGATAAGAATAATAATCTTTATTATTGTCATGCGTAAGCACTGCAATGAAGTTACTGTGAAACGCCCCGAGTCGCCACACTCCGGCGCCTGTTCGGGTACACAAATGTACCAGCAGGTTCCACGTTCTCAACACCCCTGGGGGTTAAGACGTTCCTTCTGAATTCCCGATTGGAATTACTAGTCACCGTCTTACATTGACGGCCGCCCTTCTCTGATCACCCTCGAGTCGAAACATCTTCTTCTCATCCCCCCCCCCCCCCCCCCTAATCCAATCCCTCTGCTCAGTTTCAAGCCCTCTGTCAGGGTGTTGCCCAACCTTTCCTTTTCCACACTCTCACCTGTTTGACCTTTCATTGATGGTCATAACTTCTCGCTTCTGTCGACATCCTTCCTTGTGAATCCTTTTTTTTCCCCAGCACCCTTTCGAGTGCCTCTTTTTCCGTTGTTTTCTTCTGTAATACACAGATCAGAACTGTGCGTAAACGCTTTGAGAACAGAAGAGTTAGAGGCAATCACGAGGTTTGTTTTGGGGTGGGGGGTGGGGTTATTGAGGGGACGAGGGTGTTTGAGGAGCAGTCAGACATTGGTTTTAGATGTGAGGGTGCAGTCTCTTGCCTGTGGTTGCCTCCGCAAAAAGGTCTTTAATGGCTTTAGAAACTGAACATGCAAAAAACATCAAACCCATCGTGATTCAGCTGGGAGTTGAGCAGTTCCTGGGAGGACCAAATGGTGACCAGCCTGACAGGGACACATTACTTTGAATGATAATAACCTTCTTTCTTTTTCCTTCTTTTGTTCCCCCACCAGAGGAAGGCCTGAACCATGAGTGCAAGCTTTGTAATCAGACCTTTGACTCACCGGCTAAACTGCAGTGTCATCTGATCGAGCACAGTTTTGAAGGCATGGGAGGCACGTTTAAATGTCCAGTTTGCTTCACAGGTACGAGGGGGGGGGGGGGGGGGGGGAATGGGCATTTTGCTGGGGGTGGGGAGATTTGTGGGGGGGGGCGGGGAGAAGAAGGCCATTGAGCCCATCGTGTCTGTGGTGAATGTAATATATATATGTTAATTCACACTGTCTTTGTAAGCGCAGTAGTGCTATCCTACCACTAGGGGGAGTAGCGCTGGGAGCACTCAGGAACTTGTACAGGGCTCCACCCTTGGCTCCGCCCATGACTCCTCCCCCTAGTGCCGCTGTATAAATACCCTTGTCCAGAGTCAGCCTGAGTTCACTAAGAGTTCATCAACGGGCTGGCTCTGAAGTAAGTCGATTAAAACCTAGATTCATATCGGAAACGCGTGTCTGGTGAATTGATGGTTCCATCAGTGTCTGTGCCAGCTCTCTGTTGTAATGTCGGAACCACGGCAGCCAATTTGCACGCAGCACATTTCCACAAACAGTTAACGACCAGAGAATCCGTTTTGAGGTGATTGGCTGTGTAATTAATATTAGCCACGATGCTGGGGGAGGGCTCCCCTGCCCCTCTTTGAAATGGTGCCATGGGATCTTTGACATCCGCCAATAAGGTCAGACAGTTTAACGCGAGGCAGCGCTCCCTCGGTAACGTCCCGCAGTCTCATCTTCGATCTTTGTGTTAGACTCTCCGGGGGGAGAATTGAATCCGGAACCCTACGACTCACAGGCAGAAATGTTACCAACTGAGGCGCAACAGTTGGTGATCTTCCCATTATTCTTCACCATCTAGAACCTGTCAGGGGGCTATATCATCTCAGCTGATGGTGCTGTTTCACTCTGTTAATAATTTAGATTCAACCTCAGATGTACAATAGAATATTTTGAAGCAGTGGGCAATGATGATCTGGAGTTTGCCGCCTGAATGTTCAATAGTAACACTCATTTCCCACCTTCCACTTAAATATATCCACATAGAACAGTACAGCACAGAACAGGCCCTTTGACCCTCGATGTTGTGCCGAGCAATGATCACCCTACTTAAACCCACGTAACCCGTATACCCGTAACCCAACAATCCCCCCATTAACCTTACACTACGGGCAGTTAAGCATGGCTAATCCACCTAACCCGCACATCTTTGGACTGTGGGAGGAAACCGGAGCACCCGGAGGAAACCCACGCACACACGGGGAGGACGTGCAGACTCCACACAGACAGTGACCCAGCCGGGAATCGAACCTGGGACCCTGGAGCTGTGAAGCATTGATGCTAACCACCATGCTACCGTGAGGCCCCGATATCAATACTGTTCACGTCATCCACTCCCTGTTAGGAGCGGGTTCCACATTCCCTCCATTCTCTGGACAAAGAGGTTTCTCCTGAATTCCCAAGCGAAATTATAAATCGCTATTTTAGATTGATAGCTTCTCGTTTCCCCTCTCCCGACAAGTGAAACACTCCGTGTCGACTCGATCAATACCTTTCACAATTGTAAAGATCTCCATTAGGACAGGGCTGGTCCCAGGTTCGATTCCGGCTCTGGGTCACTGTCCGTGTGGAGTTTTCACATTCTCCCCGTGTCTGCGTGGGTTTCGCCCCCACAACACAAAGACGTGCAGGGTAGGTGGATTGGCCACTCCAAATTGCCGCTCAATTTCAAAAAAATGAATTGGGTACTCTAAATTTTAATCAAAAAAAATCTCCATTAATTTTTTCCAATTAAGGGGAAATTTAGCGTGGCCAATCCACCCACCCTGCACATCTTTAGGTTGTGGGGGCGAAACCCATGCAAACACGGGGAGAATGTGAAAACACCACACGGACAGTGACCCAGAGCTGGGATTGAACCTGGGACCTCGGCAGCAGGGCTAACCCACTGCGCCACCGTGCTGCCCTAAGATCTCCATTATTACTAATCTTTTAATAATAACCTTTATTGTCACAAGTAGGCTTATATTGTAATGAAGTTACTGTGAAAATCCCCCAGTTGCCACACTCCGGCGCCTGTTCGGAGAGGGAGAATTCAGAATGTCCAATTCACCTAACAGCATATCTTTCGGGACTGTGGGAGGAAACCGGAGCACCCGGAGGAAACCCACGCAGACACGGGGAGAACGTGCAGACTCCTCACAGACAGTGACCCGAACCTGGGACCCTGGAGCTGTGAGTGCTAACCACTGTTAGGACGCTACCCCAGTTTTATTTTCGAGAGAAGTGGAGTCAGGCGAGGTTTTGGGAAGAAGGAATAGGCCGTCCACCCATTCCTGACGGGCGTACACAGTTCTGGTAAATCCTCCTTCCGCACCTTCTCCCGCACCTCTGCATTCTTTCTTTAATCTGGCCAGCCGAGTAGTCCTGAGTGCTGGAATGAAGCCGCTATTTAAATTACAAGTCATTCCTGTTGAAAGTTACACTGGTCTCAAAATTGCAACAAAAGGAGAGCACCATTATTAGAGGGTAATGCATCTTGCTGTGCCAGCTTGTCAATCGGTGCTCGTCCGATTTGTTGATCTCCTTCAGGATCGTTCTTGGGAACAGAGTGAGAAATCGGCGAGTTCCCGTTACAGATGCTGCGCACACATTTAAACCAGAGGAACAATAAATATTATTATTAAAAGATTATTATTAATGGAGATCTTAGGGCAGCATGGTAGCATTGTGGATAGCACAATGGCTTCACAGCTCCAGGGTCCCAGGTTCAATTCCGGCTTGGGTCACTATCTGTGCGGAGTCTGCACGTTCTCCCCGTGTCTGCGTGGGTTTCCTCCGGGTGCTCCGGTTTCCTCCCACAGTCCAAAGGTGTGCCGGTTAGGTGGATTGGCCATGATAAATTGCCCTTAGTGTCCAAAATTGCCCTTAGTGTTGGGTGGGGTTACTGGGTTATTGGGATAGGGGGAGGTGTTGACCTTGGGTAGGGTGCTCTTTCCAAGAGCCGGTGCAGACTCGATGGGCCAAATGGCCTCCTTCTGCACTGTAAATTCTATGATATGATAAACTCATTTGCTGGAAATCTCACTAAAGGCAGCAACGGGTTCTGGCAGCAGAACCTGCGAAATGTGAGGTGTGGTTACACACTGTAAAGTTGGGAGAAACTTGTGACTTTGGTGCCAAGAGAAATCCTGTAAGAAGTCTTACAACACCAGGTTGAAGTCCAACAGTTTCAAACACTAGCTTTCGGAGCACTGCTCCTTCATTCACCTGAGGAAGGAGCAGGGCTCCGAAAGCTCGTGTTTGAAACAAACCTGTTGGACTTTAACCTGGTGTTGTAAGACTTCTTACTTTGCTCACCCCAGTCCAACGCCGGCATCTCCACGTCAAGAGAAATCCTGGAAGGGGGAATTAAGGATTCGACAACTTGCGCACCTTTCTGAAGAAATTATTTGGTTTGGGTTGTTTTTTGCGCTTCTATCATAAAGCAGATTGTCGTTGTACGCGCTGAGATTGAAGCTATCTTGGGTTCCAGTCTCTAGTTCAAGCAGTCTACTTCTTGAGTCCAGCTGGATAACCCTTCAGGCCCACCTCTCTGTGAAGCTTTAGCAGTTACTGCGCGACATTGGTTGTCCACCATTACCCACCCGTCTCTCTCTCTCTGGGTTCGCCCATGCACGCCGCAGTTGCTGAATTGCAAATTCGGCCCCAGGGCTCAGGGGGACAAGAAAGACCTCCAGATATTTTTTTCTACTTATCTTTGTCCCTTTCCTGCCTCATAGAACCATGCATTACAGAAGGAGGCCTTGCAGCCCATCATGTCTGCCGGCTTTTCGAAAGAGCTAATCTATTCGTTCCACTCCCGTCTGCTCTGCCCCCTTATCCCTGCAATAGTTTTCACTTTCTCGCATTTCGCCGATTTGCTTTTGAAAGTTCCTCCTGAATCTGTTCACTGGCACATTCCAGATCTCAACAACTCGCCGCATAAATAAAAATTTGCCCCATCTCCCCCTCTGGCTCTTTTCCAAATTCCCATCAATCTGTGCCCGCCTGGTTAGCATGTCTCCTGTCATCGGAAACATTCTCTCCTTGCTCACTCTTGCAAACCACTTTGTTACTTCAAACATCTCCATTAAATCTCCCTTCCGCCCTCTCTGCTCTGAGGACAATAATCCCAGCACCTCCGGGCTCTCCACATTCACTGAAGTTCCTCAGCCCGAGAACTTTCCAGTAAATCTCCTCTGAACCCTCTCCCAAGGCCTTGATCTCCTCTCGAAGGTTAGTTCCAATATATTGGGCATAATAGTCCAGCTGAGACTGTGGCCCATGATGGTTTGGCCAAACCTCCTGTGTCTTGTACTCCACTCTGTGTGTGAATCATCCAGAACAAAGATCAAAGAAAAGTACAGCACAGGAACAGGCCCTTCGGCCCTCCAAGCCCGTGCCGGCCATACTGCCCGACTAAACTACAATCTTCTACACTTCCAGGGTCCGTATCCCTCTATTCCCATCCTATTCATGTATTTATCAAGGTGCCCCTTAAATGTCACTATCGTCCCTGCTTCCACCACCTCCTCTGGCAGCGAGTTCCAAGCACCCACTACCCTCTGTGTAAAAGAACTTGCCTCGTACATTTCCTCTAAACCTTGTCCCTCGCACCTTAAACCTATGCCCCCTAGTAAATGACCCCTCTACCCTGGGGAAAAGCCTCTGACTATCCACTCTGTCTGTGCCCCTCATAATTTTGTAGACCTCTATCAGGTCGCCCCTCAACCTCCGTCGTTCCAGCGAGAACAAACTGAGTTTATTCAACCGCTCCTCCTAGCTAATGCCCTCCATACCAGGCAACATCCTGGTAAATCTCTTCTGCACCCTCTCTAAAGCCTCCACATCCTTCTGGTAGTTTGGCGACCAGAATTGAACACTATACTCCAAGTTTGGCCTAACTAAGGTCCTGTACAGCTGCAACATGACTTGCCAATTCTTATACTCAATGCCCCGGCCAATGAAGGCACGCATGCCGCATGCCTTCTTGACTACCTTCCCCACCTGTGTTGCCCCTTTCAGTGACCTGTGGACCTGTACAGCTAGATCTCTCTGACTGTCAATACTCTTGAGGGTTCTACTATTCACTGTATATTCCCGACCTGCATTAGACCTTCCAAAATGCATTACCTCACATTTGTCCGGATTAAACTCCATCTGCCATCTCTCCGCCCAAGTCTCCAAACGATCTAAACCCTGCTGTATCCTTTGACAGTCCTCATCGATATCCGCAATTCCACCAACCTTTGTGTCGTCAGCAAACTTACTAATCAGACCAGTTACATTTTCCTCCAAATCATTTATATATACTACAAACAGCAAAGGTCCCAGCTCTGAACCCTGCAGAACACCACTAGCCATAGCCCTTCAATTAGTAGGTGAAGATGGCATTGGGCTCTAATTGTGAAACCCTCCATAGTCAAATTGGTCACACCGCAAACATTCATTCAGAATGAATAGGTACCTGGGAGAGAATCCAATCGTTTCCCCGTGTCGCTTCAGTGGAATTCAGTACCATCGCGAAATCCCCCACTGCTATCTTCCTCGGGGTTACTATTGACCAGAAACTGAGCTGGACTGGCTGCATAAATGCTGTGGCTACAAGAGCAGGTTAGAGGCTGGCATCCTGCCGCGAGTAACTCACCTCCTGACTCTCCTCCCAAAGCCTGTCCACCATCTACAAGGCACAAATCAGGAGTGGGATGGAATGTTCTCCACTTGCCTGGATGAGTGCAGCTCCAACAACACTCGTGAAGCTCGACACCATCCAGGACAAAGCAGCCCCGCTTGATTGCTCCCCCTTCCACAAACATTCACTCCCTCCCCCACCGATGCACAGTGGCAGCCGTGTGTACCGTCTACAAGATGCAGGAACTCACCGAGGCTCCTTAGGCAGCACCTTCCAAACACAAGACCACTACCATCTAGAAGGACGAGGGCAGCAGATACCTGGGAACCCCACCACCTGGAGGTTCCCCTCCAAGTCACTCACCATCCCGACTTGGAAATATATCGGCCGTTCCTTCACTGTCGCTGGGACAGCATTCTGGAACTCCCTCCCTAACTGTGGCAGTTCAAGAGCTCATCACCATCTTCACAAGGGGAATTTAGGGATGGGCAATAAATGCTGGCCTAGACAGCGAAGCTCAACTCCTATGCATAAAGGAACTGAAAAAAATAAATCACAGAACATCCAGAACCTGTGGACCGTCCCCCAGCAAAACGAGGGAGTGAGAAAAAAGTGCAAATGTTCTACAGGACACAGAGGCAGTGCATGGAGAAGCTACAGATAAGATGTCCAAGGAAGGTGCACAATCGTAGACGTTATACCTGTCAGCAGTGGCTGAATAGACGGGGGCCCCAGTAAAGAGAAGGCAGAGGGCTGATTTGATGGGCACCTTTAATATTACAAGGAGAAACTTCTCCACCCAGAGAGTCACGAGTGTCATGTTAAGCACACTGAGATAACACTGGCTGCAACTGGATGCAGCTTTAACTGAAAGATACTCCAGACCTTGAAGTTAGTTCAATCTGATTTATTGAACCAGTAGCACAGTTAGCACAGTTCTCTGTGAGTTCGACTCTCTGCTAACCTAAGTGTGATTACTCTGCCTGACTGAACCAGACTAGCCCTTAGCCTCGTGTTGGAGGTGTTATGTGATACATACACCCTGACTCACTCTGTAGATGTCCCCAGTGGAAAGAGGCGGAGTGTGAGTACCTCGTGCCTTTTATAGTGGAAAACCACTCCCAAGTGTTCTGCCGGCTGATTGGTTATGTCCTGTTCTCTGTGTTCATTAGCTGCCTGTCTGTATCTCATTATGTGCATGTCGGCATATCATGACAGCGAGAATGTGGAATTCACTCTTTAGGGTGCAGTTTGAGAGGGAGAGGCTGGAATCAGATGTAACGGCATTACAATTAAATAAGGGTAACTACAAAGACATGAGGGAGGAGCTGGCCAGAGTTGATTGGAGAAGGAGTCTAGCAGGGAAGAGAGTGGAACAGCAATGGCAGGAGTTTTTGGGGGTTATTCGGGAGGCACAACAGAAATTCATCCCAAGGAGGAGGAAACATGCTGAGGGGAGGACAAAGCATCCGTGACTGACGAGGGAACTCAAGGACAGCATAAAAGCTAAAGAAAAAGCATACAAAGTGGCGAGGATTAGTGGGAAGCCAGAGGATTTAAAAGCGAGGAGAGGACAACTAAAAAAGCAAAAAGGGGAGAAGATGAAATATGAGTGCAAACTAGCTAGTAATATAAAGGAAGATTGCAAGAGTTTTTTTCAATACATCAAAGGTAGGAGAGAGGCAAGAATGGACATTGGACGACTGGAAAATGTGGCTGGAGAAGTAATAATAGGAAACAAAGAAATGGCAGACGAACTGAACAGTTACTTTCCATCAGTCTTCACGGTGGAAGACACCAGTGGAATGCCAGAGCTCCAGGGGAACCAGGGGGCAGAGGTGAGTGCAGTGACCATTACTAAGGAGAAGGTTCTGGGGAAACTGAAAGGTCTAAAGGTGGATAGGTCACTTGGACCGGATGGACTACACCCCAGGGTTCTGAAGGAGATAGCTGAGGAGATTGTGGAGGCATTGTTGATGATCTTTCAGGAATCACTGGAGGCAGGAAGGGTCCCAGAGGGCTGGAAGGTGGCTAATGCAGGGTCAGTGTTTGGACCACAGCTATTCACGATATATATTGTGGAGGAACAGATTGGGAAACAGATTCTGGAAAGGTGTAGAAGTCACAGGGTAGTAGTCATGGGCGACTTCAACTTCCCAAACATTGAGTGGAAACTCTTTAGATCAAATAGTTTGGATGGGGTAGTGTTTGTGCAGTGTGTCCAGGAAGCTTTTCTAACACAGTATGTAGATTGTCCGACCAGAGGGGAGGCCATATTGGATTTAGTATTTGGTAATGAACCAGGGCAGGTGATAGATTTGTTAGTGGGGGAGCATTTTGGAGGTAGTGACCACAATTCTGTGACTTTCACTTTAGTAATGGAGAGGGATAGGTGCGAGCAACAGGGCAAGGTTTATAATTGGGGAAGGGTAAATACAATGCTGTCAGACAAGAATTGAAGTGCAGAAGTTGGGAACATAGGCTGTCAGGGAAGGACACAAGTGAAATGTGGAACTTGTTCAAGGATCAGGTACTGCGTGTCTTTGATATGTATGTCCCTGTCAGGCAGGGAAGAGATGGTCGAGTGAGGGAACCATGGTTGACAAGAGAGGTTGAATGTCTTGTTAAGAGGAAGAAGGAGACTTATGTAAGGCTGAAGAAACAAGGTTCAGACAGTGCGCTGGAGGGATACAAGATAGCCAGGAGGGAACTGAAGAAAGGGATTAGGAGAGCTAAGAGAGGGCATGAAAAATCTTTGGCGGGTAGGATCAAGGAAAACCCCAAGGCCTTTTACACATACGTGAGAAATATGAGAATGACTAGAGTGAGAGTAGGTCCGATTAAGGACAGTAGCGGGAGATTGTGTATTGAGTCTGAAGAGATAGGAGAGGTCTTGAACAAGTATTTTTCTTCAGTATTTACAAATGAGAGGGGCCATATTGTTGGAGAGGACAGCGTGAAGCAGACTGATAAGCTTGAGGAGATACTTGTCAGGAAGGAAGATGTGTTGCGCGTTTTGAAAAACTTGAGGATAGACAAGTCCCCCGGGCCTGACGGGATATATCCAAGGATTCTATGGGAAGCAAGAAATGAAATTGCAGAGCCGTTGGCAATGATCTTTTCGTCCTCGCTGTCAACAGGGGTGGTACCAGAGGATTGGAGAGTGGCGAATGTCGTGCCCCTGTTCAAAAAAGGGAATAGGGATAACCCTGGGAATTACAGGCCAGTTAGTCTTACTTCGGTGGTAGGCAAAGTAATGGAAAGGGTACTGAGGGATAGGATTTCTGAGCATCTGGAAAGGCATTGCTTGATTAGGGATAGTCAGCACGGATTTGTGAGGGGTAGGTCTTGCCTTACAAGTCTTATTGAATTCTTTGAGGAGGTGACCAAGCATGTGGATGAAGGTAAAGCAGTGGATGTAGTGTACATGGATTTTAGTAAGGCATTTGATAAGGTTCCCCATGGTAGGCTTATGCAGAAAGTAAGGAGGCATGGGATAGTGGGAAATTTGGCCAGTTGGATAACAAACTGGCTAACCGATAGAAGACAGAGAGTTGTGGTGGATGGCAAATATTCAGCCTGGAGCCCAGTTATCAGTGGCGTACCGCAGGGATCAGTTCTGGGTCCTCTGCTGTTTGTGATTTTCATTAACGACTTGGATGAGGGAGTTGAAGGGTGGGTCAGTAAATTTGCAGATGATACGAAGATTGGTGGAGTTGTGGATAGTGAGGAGGGCTGTTGTCGGCTTCAAAGAGACATAGATAGAATGCAGAGCTGGGCTGAGAAGTGGCAGATGGAGTTTAACCCTGACAAGTGTGAGGTTGTCCATTTTGGAAGGACAAATCTGAATGCGGAATACAGGGTTAATGGTAGGGTTCTTGGCAATGTGGAGGAGCAGAGAGATCTTGGGGTCTATGTTCATAGTTCTTTGAAAGTTGCCACTCAAGTGGATAGAGCTGTGAAGAAGGCCTATGGTGTGCTAGCGTTCATTAGCAGAGGGATTGAATTTAAGAGCCGTGAGGTGATGATGCAGCTGTACAAAACCTTGGTCAGGCCACATTTGGAGTACTGTGTGCAGTTCTGGTCACCTCATTTTAGGAAGGATGTGGAAGCTTTGGAAAAGGTGCAAAGGAGATTTACCAGGATGTTGCCTGGAATGGAGAGTAGGTCATACGAGGAAAGATTGAGGGTGCTAGGCCTTTTCTCATTAGAACGGAGAAGGATGAGGGGCGACTTGATAGAGGTTTATAAGATGATCAGGGGAATAGATAGAGTAGACAGTCAGAGACTTTTTCCCCGGGTGGAACACACCATTACAAGGGGACATAAATTTAAGATAAATGGTGGAAGATATAGAGGGGATGTCAGAGGTAGGTTCTTTACCCAGAGAGTAGTGGGGGCATGGAATGCACTGCCTGTGGTAGTAGTTGAGTCGGAAAATTTATGGACCTTCAAGCGGCTATTGGATAGGTACTTGGATTAGGGTAGAATAAGGGAGTGTAGGTTAACTTCTTAAGGGCAGCACGGTAGCATTGTGGATAGCACAATTGCTTCACAGCTCCAGGGTCCCAAGTTCGATTTCGACTTGGGTCACTGTCTGTGTGGAGTCTGCACATCCTCCCCGTGACTGCGTGGGTTTCCTCCGGGTACTCCGGTTTCCTCCCACAGTCCAAAGATGTGCAGGTTGGGTGGATTGGCCATGACAAATTGTCCATAATTCTATGATTAACCTAGGACAAAAGTTCGGCGCAACATCGTGGGCCGAAGGGCCTGTTCTGTGCTGTATTTCTCTATATCTATATTAATGATCTTGAAGAAGGAACTGAAGGCACTGTTACTAAGTTTGCAGATGAAACAAAGAAATGTAGAGGGACAGGGATTATTGAGGAAGCAGGGAGGCTGCAGAAGGACTTGGACAGGCTAGGAGAGTGGGCAAAGAAGTGGCAGATGAAATGAAATGAAATGAAAATGGAATACAATGTGGAAAAGTGTGAGGTTATGCACTTTGGTAGGAAGAATAGAGGCATAGCCTATTTCTAAATGGGGAAAGGCTTCGGAAATCAGAAGTACAAAGGGACTTGGGCGTCCTTGTTCACAATTCTCTCAAGGTTAACGTGCAGGTTCAGTCGGCAGTTAGGAAGGCAAATGCAATGTTAGCGTTCATGTCGAGAGGACTAGAATACAAGACCAGGGATGCACTTCTGAGGCTGTATCTCTGAGGCTGTATAAGGCTCTGGTCAGACCCCGTTTGGAGTATTGTGAGCAGTTATGGGCCATGTATCTAAGGAAGGATGTGCTGACCTTCGAAAGGGTCCAGAGAAGGTTCACAAGAATGATCCCTGGAATGAAGAGCTTGTCGTATGAGGAATGTTTGAGGACTCTGGGTCTGTACTCGGTGGAGTTTAGAAGGATGAGGGGGGATCTTATTGAAACGTACAAGATACTGCGAGGCCTGGATAGAGTGGATCATAGAATTTACAGTGCAGAAGGAGGCCATTTGGCCCATCGAGTCTGCACCAGCCCTTGGAAAGGGCACCCTACAGAAGCCCACACCTCCACCCTATCCCCGTAATCCAGTTACCCCACCCAACCTTTTTGGACACTAAGGGCAATTTAGCATGGCCAATCCACCTAACCTGCACATCTTTGGACTGTGGGAGGAAACCGGAGCACCCGGAGGGAACCCACGCAGACACGGGGAGAACGTGCAAACTCCACACAGACAGTGACCCAAGCCGGGAATCGACCTTGGGCCCTGGAGCTATGAAGCAACTGTGCTAACCACTGTGCTACTGTGTCGCCCTGGATGTGGAGAGGATATTTCCGTTAGTAGGAGAAACTAGAACCTGAGGTTCTAGAATCAGACTGAAGGGACGATCCTTTAAAACTGAGATGCGGAGGAATTTCTTCAGAAGGTGGTGAATCTGTGGAACTCTTTGCCGCAGGAGGCTGTGGAGGCCAAATCACTGAGTGTGTTTAAGACAGGGATAGATAGGTTCTTGATTAATAAGGGGATCTGGGATTATGGGAGACGGCAGGAGAAAATATCGGTGTCTCCAGGAATTAAGGAATGTATTGAGGGTGAGTTGGGGGGGGGGGGGGGAGAATGGAGATGAAAGCCAAGAGCAGCCATGATAATATTGAAGATAGAGCAGGCTTGATGGGCCGAGTGGTCCACTGCTACTCCTATTTCCCGCGTGTTTGTGAGTTCCAGGTGAGCGGAGTCCGTGGCGCAGGGAAGGAGACTAAGTGCGGCCTCGGCCGCCCGTTCCCCACTGAGGCCCGACATCTAACCGGAGTCACGTTAGATAGCGTTTTGTTTCCCAGCGCTGCGAGCACCGGGGAACGCGCTCAATATGCGCCATGGTTCCCATTTGGTTAACTCGCGCCCCTAATTTCACCTGTGCTGCGACCCTGGGTCAAGGAAGGCTGGAATTGACCGCGCGCTAGCCCAGGTGGTCGTGGCACTGTAGTGAAACACCAATGTCAGATTAATATTGATAAGATATTTATTGGTTGTTATTAAAGGTTCCTCCAATGTCAGCTTGCTGCACAACTTGGCAGGAGGCTGGGCTTTTTAATTAACCGCGCTTTGTTTAGCACTGTTTGGTGCAGACTCTTTCATTATTCTTTGCCTGTCTATCTCTGATGAAAGTGCGTCTACAAACCTTCTAGGTCATAGTGCCTCAGACATCCTTCAGAAAATCTCTTTTCCCAACCCGAACACTGCCTGTGGCATACACCGTTCAATTATTAATGGCGTGTCTCTCTGGCAAGCTTGCCTTCAGTTTTTTTTTTTAGACCTTGTTTGTATTCATTGAAATTGAAAACATTTCTACTGCGCTTTCTGGAGATTTCGCTGCCAAAGGTGGGCCAGACGAACTGGTTCAAAGGTCACCCTCGGGTCCGTTGCCGTGGGCATCGTTGCAGCCCCCTCCAGACTCCCATCCGCCACCCCCCCCCACCATCAGTCCACAGCCCGCCCAAGGTCCTCATTATATTGCTCTGCAGTAACTTCGCGGTTCGACGAGCAAGAGACCTGACCTCTTGCCGCCGCCTTCCAGCCACTGCCCGACCACAACGGAAGGCTCCAGAAAAAGCCTCCCAGGCCTCGGCCCCACCTACACACGAGCTGACAGGTACAAGCCTGAGACAGAAAGTGGAGAGAATCATTGCCGTGTTTCTGCTGTTCCGATAAGGGGCCTTGACGGACTTAAAAAAGGAGAAAGTGCTTTCAGTGGCAGGGTGATCAGTAATCGGAGGGCGGAAGGATGGAAGGTAATTGGCAAAAGGACCAGAGGGGAGATGAGATTTTGTTTTATAACACAGCGAGTTGTTGTGACCTGGAATGAACTGCTTGAAAGGGAGGTGGGAGCAGATTCATTGGTAACTTTGACAAGGTTAGTTGGATAAATATTCAAAAGGAAGGATTTTCAGGGTAATGGGGGAACGGGCCGGGGGAGGGGAACTAATTGGACAGCTCCTTCAAAGTGTTAGCGCTGGCACACCGACGTCCTGTGCATTGAGCACAGGGCACACAACTGTTAATAACTGCGAGCTCCAGGTCAAACAGCAACATCCAGCGGTCAGGCAGGCACTGGATCAGCGGCGGCAATCACATGCAGAACAGAGGAGTATTGCCACGAGGACGAAGCAATTGTTAAAGCGGAAAGGGTTGACAACGTAGCTGGAAAATGGGAGAGAAATGGGTCAGAAACCGAGGGCACGACTTTTCAGCCACTGACTTTCGGCGGGGCTGGGCCATCACCTGCCCCACGGCTGGTCCCAGCACCGCTGTGCCGAAAACCCCCAGCCAGCCAGAGAGTGTGGAGATTGTGGCGGTGTAAAGATATCAGCATGACATCACTCGAAGGGAAATGTGTCAGGTGATCCAGTCTGAGCTGCACTCTTTCTTTGAGGAGAGCGCGCACAGTTCCTAATGTCTCCGTTATACTCTTTCCTAACTGTTCTCACGTACCTAGTCTTAATAAATGAAGCCGCAACCTCTTTACCCTATCCCTAATGAGTGATTGATGCCTTGTGTTGTGTACAGTAAAAAAACCTAAATTATTATTTGGTTATAATAACAACAGAAATATTAGAAAACAAACAAAGAACAGGTTAAAGGAAGAAAAATAAAAGAATGAGGTAAAAATAATTGAATGTGTGGAGCACAAATGCTGGCAGGGATGAGTTGGGCCAAATGGCCTGTTAAAACAGTACTGTGAATTTAATATAACTTAAACGCTTCTGCTAATGGAGAATGGTTAATGTAAGAGAGTGTGAGAGTCCAAAAGCGTGTGAGAGAGTGTGTGTGTGGTTTTGTGTGAGTGTGTCGGAGTGTGTGCATCAGTATAAGTGTGTGTGTGTGTAGTCTTTGTGTGAGTGTGCAAATGAGCGTGTGTGTGTTGGTGTGTTTATGAATGTGTGCGTGTGTCTTTTGTGCATGTGACAGTGAGTGTGTGTATGCACGTGTATGTTTGTGACTGTATGAGAGTGTGTGTGAGTGTCTGCGTGTGTGTGTGGGAGTGTATGTGTGAGTGTGTGTCTGTGCTTGTGTGTCTGTGTGAGTATGTTTGTGTGTATGCCTTGCATGTGTGTCTGTATGTGCATCTAGGTGAGTGTGAGAGAATGTGTGTGAGAGAGTGTGTGTGAGGGATCGTGTTTGTGTGTGACAGAGAGTGAGTAAGTGAGGAGTGTGTGTGTGACGGAGAGTGTGTGTGAGAGTGAGTAAGCGAGGAGTGTATGTGTGAGAGAGTAAGTGAGGAGTGAGTGTGTGTGAGGGAGTGTGAGAGAGAGTGTGTGTGTGTGTGTGAGGGAGAGTGTGTGAGAGTGTGTAAGTGAGGAGTGCATGTGTGAGGGAGAGTGTGTGTGTGAGAGTGTGTAAGTGAGGAGTGCGTGTGTGTGAGGGAGAGTGTGAGAGAGAGTGTGTGTGTGTGAGGGAGAGTGTGTGAGAGAGTGAGTAAGTGAGGAGTGTGAGAGTGAGTAAGTGAGGAGTGTGTGTGAGGGAGAGTGTGTGAGAGTGTGTAAGTGAGGAGTGCATGTGTGAGGGAGAGTGTGTGTGTGAGAGTGTATAAGTGAGGAGTGTGTGTGTGTGAGGGGGAGTGTGTGAGAGTGAGGAGTGTGTGTGTGTGAGGGAGAGTGTGTGAGAGTGTGTAAGTGAAGAGTGTGTGTGTGAGGGAGAGTGTGTGAGTGTGTAAGTGAGGAGTGCGTGTGTGTGAGAGTGAGGAGTGTGTGTGTGTGTGAGGGAGAGTGTGTAAGTGAGGAGTGTGTGTGTGAGGGAGAGTGTGTGTGAGAGTAAGTGAGGAGTGTGTGTGTGTGTGTGTGTGTGTGTGAGGGAGAGTGTGTGTAAGTGAGGAGTGTGTGTGAGAGTAAGTGAGGAGTGTGAGTGTGTGTGTGAGGGAGAGTGTGTGTGAGAGAGTAAGTGTGAGAGAGTGTGTATGTGTAATCCTGGTGTGTATAAGTGAGAGCTCCATCTCCCAGACACTCCATTAACTCTTTTCCCTTTCTTACTCCTCCAGTGTTCGTTCAAGCCAGCAAGTTGCAGCATCATATTTTTTCTGCTCATGGGCAGGAGGACAAGATCTATGACTGCTCACAGTGCCCACAGAAGTTTTTCTTCCAAACAGAATTGCAGGTATTTGAGAATAATCTTGCCTTCATGGTGACAGCATGTGTTATTTATGATTATTCCCTACACCAGGAATCACCCTCTTTTGAAAAGTTGTTCCGTGGTGTGGACATTATGAGGATCGTAGACTGATGGTGGGAAGACGATCACGCCATTGAGCTCCTCTGCTCCGCTCTGCCAATCAGTGAAACTATGGTTGATCAATATCCATTTATCTGCCTTGACTCCATAACCCTTGAGTTGAAAAACCCTATTGATTGCGGATTTAAGACTGTTAATTGGACCGTAGCCAATTTCGTTTTGAGGGATTGTTTCCTAAATTTTCTCCTGAATATCCCAGTTCTGATCTCTGGGTGGCACAGTGGTTAGCACTGCTGCCTCCCAGCGCCCGGGACCCGAGTACGATTCCCGGCTTGGGTCACTGTCTGTATGGAGTCTCCACGTTCTCCCCGTGTGTGTGTGTGTGGGTTTCCTCCGGGTGCTCCAGTTTTCTCCCACAGTCCAAAGATGTGCATGTTCGGTGGATTGGCCATGAAAAATTGCTCCTGAAGGTCCAAAAGGTTAGGTGGGGTTACAGGGTTATGAGGATAGGGTGTGAGCCTGGGCAGAATGCTCTTTTGGAGGGTCGGTGCAGACTCGATGGGCCGAAAGGCCTCCTTCCGCACTGTAAATTCTACGAGTCTTTCAGCCAATAATATTGCATCGTTTAAATATTGGATTATAAGGAAAATGGTTCCAGTGACGAGGAATACAAGCCGAAGGTTGGGATTATCCAACCCTGCTGCAGAAGTGGTGAGCCTTTCATACGGACATACAAAATAGGAGCACAAATAGGCCATTTGGTCCCTGGGCCTACTATCCCACCAAATAAGATGGAAGCTGATCTGTTTGTGTTGAGTTCCACATTCCCCAACGACCCCTGATTCCCTTCCTCAACGAGAATCGGTCGACCTCAGCCTCAAAAATATTCAGCCAAACCGCCCCTACCACCTTCTGAGGTCCAAAGTCGCTCAACCCTCGGAGAGAAAGAATTCCTCCTCATCTCTGTCCTTCAAAGGCGATCCCTAATTTTACAACAGTGCCCCCCCCCCCCAGTTCTCGTCCCCGCCCACAAGAGGAAACATCCTTTCCACGTCCACCTTGTCGGTATCTTTCAGGATCCTATCTGCTTCAGTCAAGTCGCCCCGACTCTTCTGACCTCCACTCAAACCCCCATCCGCCTAGACAAAACCGGAAGACCCGGCTGGCAGGAGTGGCCGGAATGTTCCAGCCCCAGTCTCCTCAATCCCTCCTCACAAAAAAACAATTCACTAACTATCTGAAGATAAGAAGTTTGTAGGGCCCCAGGGTAAACGGGTTGCTGTTTGCGGAGAGCTAGCGTGAATCCGATGGGCCGAATGACTCTCCTCCTCTAACCATTATATACTAACAGACGGAATATGATGCTGTTTGTGAGAGCACACTGTGTAACATCCATGTGCTGAACGGCCTCCTGCACTGTAAATTCTATGATTCTATGACAATAGCGACTGCACTTCGCTAACTCATTGGCCGGAAGAGCTTCAGAAATGGTCTGAGGTTGTGAAAGACGCTACATGAACACAAGATCTTGTTTTTTTATTAATATCTTCAAAGACCAAAATGTACCGGTTTTTTTTTGGGAGATGTGTTCGAGGGAAAGTTATGAACAGGAATTGAATCAGATTTCCCCCTGATCACAGGGGTTGGTGCCATGTGGAGAGGTACCAGCACAGAATACTTTACACCCAAACCCATCTTCTGAGGAAAGGCTGAGGGACTTGAGGCTGTTTTCGTTAGAGAGAAGAAGGTTAAGAGGTGACTTAATTGAGGCATACAAGATGATCAGAGGATTAGATAGGGTGGACAGTGAGAGCCTCTTTCCTCGGATGGTGATGTCCAGCACGAGGGGACATAGCTTTAAATTGAGGGGAGATAGATATAGGACAGATGTCAGAGGTAGGTTCTTTACTCGGAGAGTAGTAAGGGCGTGGAATGCCCTGCCTGCAGCAGTAGTGGACTCGCCAACATTAAGGGCATTTAAATGGACATTGGATAAACATATGGACTAATGCTCTACTCCTCTCCCCCCTTCCCTTCTGAGCAACAGAGACAGACTCTGTGCCAGAGACCTGTACCCCATGGCTTACCCCCTGGTAAATCGTTCCCCCCCAACAGTATCCAAAGCGGTATATTTGTTACTAAGGGGAACGACCACACGGGATCTCCGTACTGACTGCTTCCTCCCAGCCCCTCTCACCGTCTCCCACCTATCTTTATTCTTCGGTCGCATATTTGTTGATGGGATGTCGGTGTCGCCGGCTGAGCCAGCATTTATTGCCCATTCCTGAGGACATTTAAGAGCCAGGTCAGGATGACCGATTTCCTTCCCTAAAGGATATTAGTGAACCCGATGGGTTTTTACAACAATAGTTTCATGGTCACCTTTAAACTTCTAATTCCAGTTTTTTGATTGGATTCAAATTTCACCATCTGCCATGGTGGGATTTGAACCGGGTTCGCCAGAGCATGACTGTGGGTCTCTGGATTACTGGTCCAGTGACAATACCACTACGTCTATTGGGAAACTATGAACAATGACGTTGAAGTCATCATCAAGAAGTGCGAGGCATGGGGCGGCATGTGGCGCAGTGGTTAGCACTGCGACTGCGGCGCCGAGGACCCGGGTTCGAATCCCGGCTCTGGGCCACTGTTCGTGTGGAGTTTGCACATTCTCCCCGTGTCTGCGTGGGTCTCAGCCCCACAACCCAAAGATGTGCAGTTTAGATAGATTGGACAAGCTAAATTGCCCCTTAATTGGAAAAAAAAATAATTGGGTTACCGAAATTTATTTTTAAAAGTGCGCGACATGTCAAGATCATTTGCCAAGTGGACATAAAGAACCATTGATTCCACATGAAGTTCCTACCCATCCTTGGTCCAAAATCGGTTCTGACCCACTTCACGTCCATCGTTCGCATTGATCACTTTACCAAGTACCCCATTATTTGACATTTGTACAATATAACTGTCACACACACACTCAGTGCTATTTTCAGTTTATTTGGTGTGCCTCGAGACTCCCTAATGGATAACGGTCCACAAGTTCTTGGTAAACCATTTTAGGATCGGTGTTAGAGTTGGAATATCAATCACACTACTTCTTCTCGTCGTTAGCCTAGATCTAACAGCCTAGCTGTACGAATATTTCACACCGAGGAATCCAGAATTTTCAAATGTAGACTTGCCAAGCAAGATCCGCACATTGCAGTGTCACATTTGAGAGCGACACCTTTAAGTACAAAAATGCGACCATTGGCAGAGCTGATGTCTGGCAGACCAGTTGCGCACCAATTCACCTACTCTTACCAATTCAACTCTCTCAGAAACTAGAGAACATCTTTTAAAGGTAAAACAGAAGGTGAGCAACATGTATGATAAAAATGTATGTACAGAAATGCCAAGTTTACAATTGGGGCAGCAGGTTTTCACCCAGAATGTCTCGGAATGTACTTGGCTGCCAACTGAGGTGACAAGGGGTTATTTGGAACTGAGGTCCTTTGAAGCCTTTGCAAACAAAGACACAATGGTGAGGCAGAACTGAGGACAAATCAGGTCCATTCCAGCTCCTCCTCCACCGGACAGTCCTACTGCATCGGGGGCAAGATCACAAACGTAACCAGAAACATCATCGAAGGATGACAACCCCTCAGATCACTGTGAGCAACTGAAGTAACCCCCAGACAAGGTATCGTGGCGGCACACTGGTTAGCACTGTTGCTTCACAGTGCCAGGATGTCAGGTTCGATTCCCGGCTTGGGTGACTGTCTGTGCGGAGCCTGCACGTTCTCCCCGAGTCTGCGTGGGTTTCCTCCGGGTGCTCCGGTTTCCTCCCACAAGTCCCGAAAGACGTGCTTGTTAGGTGAATTGGACGTTCTGAATTCTCCCTCTGTGTACCTGAACAGGCGACGGAGTGTGGCGACGAGGGGATTTTCACAGAAACTTCATTGCGGTGTTAATGTAAGATTATTATTATCATTACAAGATCTGGGTGTACCTGTAGAGACTCATAGATTCCCCAGTACAATACTCTTGTCCATTGGTAACGAAATAAGAATTGTATTGTAAATAGTTACAGTTCTTTGGAAGGAGGAGGACGTATCGTTAAAAATAAGGGGGATGTTGTAACGAGCCTTTAAGGGATAGCAGCCTGCCATCCCGAGACGGGAAGTGGGTCATGTGATTCAGCCTCAGTTTCACTTTGGCCTGTGCACAGGACGTACACACACTGCTGATGTCCTCAAGCTTTACATTCATTTATATCTGCTCTTATGAGCCCTAGTCTCAATAAATGAACCCACAATGTGCTTACCCAATCCTTTATGAGCGATTTGTGCCTTTATACCATTATAACAACATGGCAGGTGAAGCGAGATACGGAGGGCATTAGAAACATGGCGAGCTTTGGAGACGAGGCTGAGGATACAGTTTGTGATTAATCTGGAGCAACGCGCGAGGGGAGCTTGTTTCTGTTTACCTGTTTTTCAAGTTTATGTCCCCTAATCAATTTTGCAATTCTGTCTGAAACTTGACATGGAATGGAAATGCAGCGCACTGTTGAAATGCATGTTGTCACTGTGTGTTGCATTTTTCACTCTCGAGATTGGAGATATGAGTAGAGGGTAATTCATACCATGGGGCCACCAAATCTGCAGAGCATGATATTTATATTCTTTACAGCCCAGTCATCACATAGAAACGCACAAAACTATTCTGTTGAAACCTTTTACTTCAAATCAGAAATTTATGTGCATTTCAGTGGCTGAAATATCTGAGAGCGCACATCTCGTAAACAGACAATTGCAAATGTATTTGCAAACAAATACTTCATCCCTCACACATATATCTCAACACATCAGGAAACTGCAATTCCGTTGTCAGTGCTTAATCCTTTCTGAGGTTATTGTGGAATTGGCAAGCGCGGATAAATCTAGTGCCAGCCGTGTCTCTGCCGGTCACAATCTCACCTCCTGTGTCGTTTATGGGCCCCGCACAGGAAACTTGGGCCACACGCAGCAGCGATTGGCTGATCAAGTCAAACGGCATGTTCCTGTGGCTGCGTGTAATAGGCTGAGTACAGACCGAACACAACCCACGCTTGCAAAACCCAGAACAAAATGTCTGTTGTTAAATTTGATGGTACAATTGGGCAGCACCTGCTGAACGATTCTGAGTGCGATAATGGCTACACTAACAACCAATTCAGGATAGTCAGCCAAGCCCGTAACATGGCTCATCTAATAATAATAATCTTTTATTGTCACAAGTGTGACAAGTCCCTCATCGCCACATTCCGGCGCCTGTTCGGGTAAGCTGGTACGGGAATTGAACCCGTGCTGCTGGCCTTGTTCTGCATTACAAACCAGCTGTCTAGCCCACTGAGCTAAACCAGCCCTATAGACACAACATACATTCATACTCACGGACCCATTCTGTGTCAACGAAAGGAATACGTTTAAGCCTTGTGACTTTTCTGAATGACCTGGGAGTTGTATAGTTTCCTGTTGTTTTCTTCATGGCGACGCCTCGACCAATCAGAGTCCTGATTGTGAGAGGCCTGATGACCAATCAGCACCCTTTACTGTGGCATAGATTATAGTGATGGTTTGAACTTTGGTATTCTTGTGTTTGTCCTGATGAGTGTCAGATGAAAAGCTTCGGCAACATGTCTCTTCTTTTCAGCAAATATTCAGGTTCTGTACTGCCGAGCGATCGTTTTTACATCTAGGATTAACGTGAGCAGTATTTGGAGAGCAGATCTCCCCAGTGTCCTGGGGGATCGTAGTTATCACTCAACGAGCATCACAAAGAGATGGATTATTTCATCGCTGCGAACCAATTGGCTGCTGTGCTACCCTGCACCGTGACGGCGACTGTGTTTAAAGGTTGAAATGAAAATCGCTTATTGTCACGAGTAGGCTTCAAACGAAGTTACTGTGAAAAGCCCCTAGTCGCCACATTCCGGCGCCTGTTCGGGGAGGCTGTTACGGGAATCGAACCGTGCTGCTGGCCTGCCTTGGTCTGCTCTCAAAGCCAGCGATTTAGACCAGTGAGCTAAACCAGCCCCTAGTTCGGTCATTGGCTGTGAAATTCCTGAGATTCTGAAATGATAATCTGAGAAAAACTAACATTTGGAAGAAGACAAATTAAGTTGTGTACCTAAGGCCTTGAGTAGGACGGAGCTGAGAGGTTTGAGGGTGAGTGGGGGGGGGGGGGGGGGGTAGTGAGTGCAGACGAGAGGCGGTGATAGGCTATGGGGCCAGACACAGAAATCCTGGGCCCTGACCGTCTCCTGTTTCCTGGTCCCCTCATTGCCCTGGTTAACCCCCCCCCCCACCCCTCCTCAACGTACTTGATTATTCCCCCCCCCCCCCCCCCCCCCATTTTCAAGACTCACCCACCAGTTTTATTTGATTTGAAAATGAAATGAAATGAAAATCGTTTATTGTCACGAGTAGGCTTCAACGAAGTTACTGTGAAAAGCCCCTAGTCGCCACATTCCAGCGCCTGTCCGGGGAGGCTGGTACGGGAATCGAACCGTGCTGCTGGTCTGCCTGGGTCTGCTTTCAAAGCCAGCGAGTTAGCCCAGTGAGCTAAACCATCCCCATGATTTGGGTTCTTCATGCTTGGGAACAGTCTCCATGACCCATACACTTTGCGGCAAAAGTGTGGGCATCACCGGCTACGCCAGCTCATCTCTAATTAACCTTCAGAGGGTGGTGGGGAGCTGCCTTCTTGAACCGCTGCAGTCCCTGAGGCGTAGGTACACCCACAGTGCTGTTAGGGAGGGAGTTCCAGGACTTGAAAGCCGTGGCAGTGAAGGAACACAAGATTGGGTTGGTGAGTGACTTGGCGGGGGAACCGCCAGGTGGTGGGGTTCCCAGGTATCTGCTGCTCTTGTCCTTCTAGAGGTCATGGGTTTTGAAGGAGCCTTGATGAGTCGCTGCAGTGCGCCTTGTCGATGCCACTGTGCATCAGTGGCGGAGGGAGCAAACGCATAAGGTGGTGGATGGGGTGCCGATCAAGCGGGGCTGCTTTGTCCTAGATGGTGTCGAGCTTCATGGGTATTGTTGGAGCTGCACTCATCCAGGCAAATGGAGAGTATTCCATCACACTCCTGACTTGTGCCTTGTAGATGGTGGACAGGATTTGGGGAGTCAGGAGGTAAGTTGCTGTCGCAGAACTCCAAACCTCTGACCTGCTATTGTAGCCATAGTATTTATATAGCTAGTTCAGTTTCTGGTCAATGATAACCCCCCAAGGATATTGACAGTGTGGGATAGATACAGTGATGATAATGCCATTGAATGTCAAGAGGAGATGGTTAGGTTCTCTCTTCAAGATGGCCATTGCCTGGCGCATGTTACTTGCCAAACCTTTAAGTTGTTTAGGTCTTTCTGCATTTGGACATGGACAGCCTCATTGTCTGAGGAGTTGCAAATGGCGCTGAACATTGGGCAGTCATCAGAAAACATCCCCACTTCTGAGCTTATGATGGAAGGAAGATCATCGATGAAGCAGCTGAAAATGGTTGGAACTGAGGAACCCCTGCAGTGAAGTCCTAAGACTGAGATGACTGACCTCCAACCTCGATGTCAAAGGCAGTCACTCGCACCTCACCTCTGGAGTTCAACTCTCTTTCCATATCGAACCAAGGCTGGAATGAGGTCAGGAGCTGAGAGGTGGAGACTGGGTCATTGAATTTATTCAAGACAGATGTTTGAAAGATAAAGGAGGCAAGGGTAAAGGGAGTTCGATGGGAAAGTGGAGCTGAGACCATAACCAATTCAGCCGCAATCTTATTGACCGGTGGAGCAGGCTCAAAGGGTCAAATAGGGCTGCTGCTCCTTTGCTCTATCACTTTGCTGATGATGGAGAGTAGACTGATGGGCGGTAAGTGACCGGATTGTATTTTTCCTACTTTTTGTGTGCAGGACATACGTGGGCAATTTTCCACATTGCCAAATAGATGCCAATGTTGTGGCTGTACTGGAACAGCTTGGCTAGGGTGTTAACAGTATGTTAATTATATTGTTTGAATTGTTAAGACGCACGGGTGAAGAGGGTTGTTTAATAAAATACTTTGATTGATTATAAATGAGGAACAACTGAGAATTGTATAAATAGGGGACAACTGGGACACTGGATGTTGAAAGGGGAGGTATGAGTCTGAGTGAAGTTAATCAATTCTCTTAGTACTGACAAGCTTGGTTTTTGGTTTTGACTTCAACCACTGGCTTGAATACTGTTTACATAGGAGCACAAGTCTTCAGTACAATTACCGGGATATTGTCAGGGCCCATAGCCTTTGCAATATCCAGTGCCTTCAGCCGTTTCTTGATATCACGCGGAGTGAGTTATATTGGCTGAAGACTGACATCTGTGATGCTGGGGACCTCTGGAGGAGACCGAGATGGATCATCCACTCGGCACTTCTGGCTGAAGATTGTTGCGAATTCTTCAGCCTCTACTTTTGCACGTATGTGCTGGGCTCCTCCATCATTGAGGACGGGGATATTTGTGGAGTCTCCTCCTCCAGTGAGTTGTTTAATTGTCGTGGAAGCAGATACCCTCATAATATTTAAGAAGGGCAGCACGGTAGCATGGTGGTTAGCATAAATGCTTCACAGCTCCAGGGTCCCAGGTTCGATTCCCGGCTGGGTCACTGTCTGTGCGGAGTCTGCACATCCTCCCCGTGTGTGCGTGGGTTTCCTCCGGGTGCTCCGGTTTCCTCCCACAGTCCAAAGATGTGCGGGTTAGGTGGATTGGCCATGCTAAATTGCCCGTAGTGTCCTAAAAAGTAAGGGGGGTGGGGGGTTGGTGGGTACGTGGGTTTGAGTAGGGTGATCATTGCTCGGCACAACATCGAGGGCCGAAGGGCCTGTTCTGTGCTGTACTGTTCTATGTTCTAAGTGTTTTGATGTGCACCCCAAGACATACAAGACAATGGGCTAAGAGCTGGTAAATGAGATGCGGAGAAACAGCGCCATTTGCATCGGTGCGTCTGACGTGATGCTGGTTGCGGGCCGCTGTCCGCGGCCGGGCCGCTGATTCTCCGCCGAAAAAAATCTAATTTCTCCCCCATCCCAGCATTGGGTCCTTGTCTGTAAACCTTCGTCAGTGCAAAGCGGGTGTCCGAATTCCCTAGAACTGACGCTGATGGACAGAGGAGCAATTTCTAGAGTGCTTTACCGCTTAGCGCTTCATGTACTGTAATTTAAACGCCAGACATCTCCCAGCCTCAGCCTGGGGAATTCATCAACTAACTTTTATTCCTCTGATAAAACCTCTCATTATACTGAGTCAATCTCGGCAAAGTGACATAAAATATATGTGCGTAAAGTGACTTATAACAAACACCATTGGAGCCATCAGTAACATTTCTGTTCAACTTTATTGTGCTTGCTCCTTTTATTAATTAGAAGAACAATCTTGGATAAAGTCACACGCAGCTCTGAAAATGAGTCATCGTGCTCCAATTTAGAGATGCAGCCAGTATTACAGCTTAAAATTAATAATTTGAAGGTTTAATACTTACAAATGTTAATTTTAATTCATTTAAAAAGCAATAGAATGATGTCAGGCAAAAACCAGTTGGGGTACCGGACCAGACACCAATTTTTGTTCGCAGACTGTCGAGAACTCAAATTATTTTCTACTTGTTTAACTGTGAGGAATGGTTACTTCACCCCAGGAATGATGACTCTGACCAATAGCTATCTTTTATGTTGAAACAAACTTTAATTTAAACACGGAATTAACCACATTAACGTCAACTAAATAACTTTACAATTAACAGTTAAACTGTGCTTAAATAAAAGGGGAAAACCTTTAACTCGCTATCGACATGTTCCAACATAGTAACCCAATACAGTTCAAAATCCACTCATAAATAAAGTTAGCAATCGGGATGACTTGCTGCTCACTTTGGAGAGAGACCCTTGCAGGAACAACCTGAAGATCCTTCCGCCTTGTCAGACACAAATCCTATGGCAAACTGCTACAACTATTGGCTCCTCCTATTAATTGCAAAGAGGTGGTGGCGAGCTGCCTTCCTGAACCCCTGCAGTCCATGAGGTGTAGGTGCACTCACTGTGCAGTTAGGGAGGGAGTTCCAGGATTTTTCACCCTGCAACAGTGAAGGAGCGGCCGATATATTTCCAAGTCAGGATGGTGAGTGACTTGGAGGGGAACTTCCAGGTGGTGGGGTTCCCAGGTATCTGCTGCTCTTCTCCTTAGTTGTTGTGGGTTTGGAATGTGCTTGGAGAGTTCCTGCAGTGCATTTTGGAGCCATGAGGTCATGTTGCAGTTGTACAAAACTCTGGTGCGGACGCATTTGGAGTATTGCGTGCAGTTCTGGTCGCTGCATTATAGGAAGGATGTGGAAGCATTGGAAAGGGTGCAGAGGAGATTTCCTAGGATATTGCCTGGTATGGAGGGAAGATCTTATGCTGGTTTAGCTCACTGGGCTAAATCGCTGGCTTTTAAAGCCGACCAAGCAGCACGGTTTGATTCCCGTAACAGCCTCCCCGGACAGGCGCCGGAATGTGGCGACTAGGGGCTTTTCACAGTAACTTCATTGAAGCCTACTCGGGACAATAAGCGATTTTCATTTCATTTCATTTTCATTTCATCTTATGAGGAAAGGCTGAGGGACTTAAGGCTGTTTTCGTTAGAGAGAAGAAGGTTAAGAGGTGACTTTATTGAGGCATACAAGATGATCAGAGGATTAGATAGGGTGGACAGTGAGAGCCTTTTTCCTCGGATGGTGATGTCTAGCACGAGGGGACATAGCTTTAAATTGAGATGAGATAGATATAGGACAGATGTCAGAGGTAGGTTCTTTACACAGAGAGTAGTAAGGGCGTGGACTGCCCAGCCTGCAACAGTAGTGGACTCGCCAACATTAAGGGCATTTAAATGGTCATTGGATAGACATATGGATGATAAGGGAATAGTGTAGATGGGCTTTAGAGTGGTTTCACAGGTCGGCGTAACATCGAGGGCCGAAGGGCCTGTACTGTGCTGTAATGTTCTATGTTCTATTTTGTAAGATGGTACACACGGCTGCCACTCTCTGTATCGGCAGTGGAGGGACTGAATGTATGTGGAAGGGGGCGCAATCAAGCGGGGCTGCTTTGTCCTGAATGGTGTCGAGCTTCTTGAGTGTTGTTGGAGCTGCACTCATCCAGGCAAGTGGAGAATATTGATTGGATGTGATTGAGCTTAACGTTGTGTTTGTCTGGAGTGTCAGCCGAGTCTGAATGAGGCACTCTGTTGACAGTCAATGCTTTCAGAGGAATGGTTTGTGAAACTTGAGCAACAAATGCTGACCTGACCAGCGACACCCAGAGCCTGTGAATTAATTTTTTAAAACTAATTTCATGGGTGACTCTTTAAAAACAACAGCTTGTATTTAGACAGCATCGTTAATGCAGTAAAACATCCCAAACATCCAGGAGCAGTTACCAAATTAATTAGACCCAGGAGGACGTAATAGAACAGGTGATCACAAACCTGGTCAAAGGGTTGGCATTAAGGAACATCTAAAAGGAGCAGAGCGGGGTGGATTTGGATTTGTTTATTGTCACGTGTACCGAGGTACAGTGAAAAGTATTGTTCTGCAGACAGTTCTATACGTGAAAAACATAGGACATACATAAATACACAATGTAAATACATGGGCACAGGCATCGGGTGAAGCATACGGACAGTAGTACTACTCAGCAGAGGAGATGTGTGGAGAGATCAGTTCAGTCGGAGAGGGTACGGGAGGGATCCCACAGCTCGGGACCCAGGCAGCAGAAGGCACGGCTGCCGGGGGTGGAGCGATTAAACTCAGGAATGCTCAAGAGGCCAGAATCCGAGGATGCGGCAGATTAGAGACAGGGAAAGGTGAAGCCAAGAGGGATTTGAGAATCTTAAAATCAGGGTGTTGCTGCACAGGGAGACATTGCAGGTCAGCGAGAACGTGGGTGATGGGTCAGGACGACAGAATATTTTGCATAGGCTCTAATTTACAAAGGGGTGCAAATGGAGCCTGGAGGCAACAGAGGCATGGATGAGAGTTTCTGCAGCACGGTGGCACAATGGTTAGCACTGCTGCGTCACAGCTCCAGGGTCCCGGGTTCGATTCCGGCCTTGGGTCACTGTCTGTGCGGAGTCTGCACGTTCTCCCCGTGTGTGCGTGGGTTTCCTCTGGTTTCCTCCTACAGTCCAAAGATGTGCAGGTTAGGTGGGGTTACGGGGATAGTGCGGGGGAGTGGGCCGAGGTAAGATGTTCTTTCAGTGGATCGGTGCAGACTTGATGGGCTGAATGGTCTCCTGCACTATAGGGATTCTATGGGCACAATTTACCAAAGAAAAGAGTTTTGTTGTGGGCAGGTTCAGCGAGGGGAACAACTTCACTATTGAACGGGACTCGCAGGGAAGGCCCCACCAAGGTCGCACTTACCTTCATTTCCTGCACTGGGGAGCGCTGCCCGTCATTTTCAAATGGCGTCCTGATCACTTGATCCCTCAACGCAGCCTCCAGACTCCCCCAACGCCCCACCTCACCTGAGCCACCTGCACCCCACCTCATAAGGGCAGGCCAGACCTGTCCCCGATACCTGACGTGGGCAAAATTCCACTTTGGCCCTGGCATGCCGGCAGTGTCAGGTGGGCACCCTGGCAGTGCCAAGGTGCCCGGGTGGCATCAGCAGTGCTGGGGTGTTACCCTTCCCAGAGGCCAATCACCCGGGGGCCTCCAGTCACGGGGAGACCCCCCCTCCCCCACCCAAGTATCGTTCCGCCTGGTCCCCGTTTGTGGGGACCAGTGCTAAACTCTGCCCGGTTGGGGCCTGCTCGTCAAGGCTGTTAGATCACCGGGGGCTGGTTAGATCTGGCGGAGACATATTTAAATCTGCACACTGGGTTAAATCGCTGGCTTTGAAAGCAGAGCAAGGCAGGCCAGCAGCACGGTTCGATTCCCGTAACAGCCTCCGCAAACAGGCGCCGGAATGTGGCGACTAGGGGCTTTTCACAGTAACTTCATTTGAAGCCTACTCGTGACAATAAGCGATTTTCATTGAACCCATTGCAGCCCCCGATCCAGATTACGATGTCTCGCAAGATCTCGTTAGATCTCGCGGAGCCTGGCGAGCTGGGTAAATCTCGTGAGAGGCCTTTCCCATCGGGCCGTTAGATCGCGTCCTAGGATTCTGCGACACAAGGATAATTGGGGATGGGCAAGAAATGCTGGCCTTGTCGGCAAAACCTACATCCCACAAATGAAGTAGGCGGTCTTGCTGACGGAGAGGGTAAGATCTCCCCCCGCCCTCCCCACCCTCCGGTGCCGTGTTGACAGACGCGGCTGAAGGCGCAAACCCTTGCCCACCCCGAGCAAGCACGGCAACCCCGCGTCGCTGTGCCCTCCCTCTGTCACCGGCCATGACTGGTGGCTGCTGTGATCACTCCATTGCACAGTGACAACCGCATTATATCAGGTTGTAACTCTGCTGTTTCCTCATGTGTAACACGAACAACAACAAAAAAAAAATAGACAACACAGGCCTCTAACCATCAACCACCTCTTTTCTTTCTTTTCTGCTGAATTTTGAATCCAACAAAGTCTCCAGAGATGTAGGACACTGAGTGCCTGAGCAGACTGCAAATGCTGAACTCTTGACAGATCTATGACAGGTAGAATTTCTCAAAGGGCAATGCGAAGCAGCATTTTGATAGCCCAGAGCGAGGACATGCTCATTTTTCTTGCACTCAATCCTACAGTAAAAACCAGCACAGAAAGGACATGCTTTAGATATGTTTCGGGAATCTCCAGGGCGTGAAGAATCATTTGAGACGGTGCAGTTGTGCAGTTCAATCCAGAGCACGGTCAGTTCTTATTATTTATTTTCTGTCTGCAACACGCTGACATTTTAAAACCCTGACAGGTCTCCGTGACAGGTGAAATTTCCTCCGAGCAAACCCCAGTTTGTAAGAGGCTGCTCGTTGCTTTCCTCCCCCCCCCCCCCCCCCCCCCCCTGCCCCCCACTCTTTTTGTTCTGGGTGAAGGAGGATCTGCTCCATAATCATCCCTCAAAGGGCCCTTGTTCCACGTCAGAGGCTGAAGCTGATTAACTCACTCAATGGGCCTCTCTCGACGTTTCACTCACCCCTCTTCCCTCCCACTCACCCCCACCCCTCCCTTCCTGAGCCAAGCTTCCCTCATCGAGGACCGCCCCCCCCCCCCCCCCCCCGGGCCAGCAGTCCTGACACCGAGAGCGAATTTCCAGCCTCCATTTCCCACTCTCGCAGGAGCGTCTTCCGCATTCCAAAAGGTAGATATCCGGGCGACCTTTCCCTCCGCAGGTGGCTAGAGAGAGAGAGAGAGAGAGAGAGCGTGTAAACGTTTAACACCGTTTACATTCTTGACGAGTCGCCTTCATTTCCAAAATTTAATTCTCGTCTGGCGGAAATCAATTTTTTTTTTTTTCTTTTGCCACTCGTTCGTCAATGGACGAGACGTTTCCACGTTATTATTCTGGGACCACGAGGGGAAAAAAAAAAAAACATTTGCAGCCAAAGATTTCAACAAAAAAAAAACCCCCACACAAGAAACAAAGGCGCTGAAATATTCATGCACAGAGAATCCAGCACCGTGGTGTGGGCCCCTGCCAGAAAACTGCAGAATTTGTGCAGAAGATGCTGTTGCCGACTCCGTCCGGCACCTTTCCTGCCGATTCTGATTGAAGCCATCGTTTTCAACGGATCACAAACCTGCCGCGGGGGTCAGCGGCTGCAGAATATTGAAAGCGGACCCGTAGCTAACGCTGGAGATCTTCAGTGGAGGATGACCATCAGGGTGGGGTGGGGGGAGAGGGTTGAGCCAATCCTGCAAAGAACATTCAAAGGGGGGGGGGGTACTTGAGGGCGAGGAAAGGGAATGGGAAGAGTTACGGACGAAAGGCAGGGGTGTGGGACTAAGGTTGGCAACTGTGCATTCCTGGAGGCTTCGTTTCACGGTTTGACCTCACCCTCCAGCCATTAGTCGGCCAACACATCCATCCTCGTGACCTATGACCTCCCTACAATTGGAAAGCAAAAAAAAGACTCATTGCCCAATTGGATGAGGCCTGACTGACGGCCAAACAGCCCTTTTGCGCCCCGATTTCCAATATTTATTATACACGGTGAGGAGGAATGGTCATGTAAAATGTCAATAAAAATCCCCGTCTCTTTTAATATTCCGACGATTATTCCCCACGGTCACGCACGGCAGCTTCCTGGAGGCTGATCTTCAATCTCTGAAGCTATGGGTTTGGCAAAGTCAGCACAGACAGGGTGGCCTCCACCCTCTGGTGCTGCAGCTGTCCACAATTGACGTCACAGAAACAGGCCAGTCAGCCTCACCGTCAAGCTCGTGTCTGTCTTCCACACAAGTCAAGTGCAAGAACGCAAGGTGAGAAACGGAGGGATGAAGCATTTATATAGGGCCTTTCATGACCTCATGATCGTCTGAAGCGTTTTAGAACTGGTGAAGTGGTTTTTTGAAACTCAGTCATTGTTCCAATGTAGGAAACGCAGCAGAAATTTGCACACACAGCAAGCTCCCATGAAGAGCAATGAGATTTCCAAACAGTTCATGTTGGGGGAAGAAGGTGGATCCGCGCATTGGGAAAATTCCAATGGGGGCCGTGAGCAATGAATCTCAAGGTGAGAGCCAAGCCGTTCATCGTTTCCTAATTCTTTCCCGGGACGTGGGCGTCGCTGGGGCTGGGTCAGCATTTACTGCCCATCCCAAATTGCCCTTGAACTGAGTGTCTCGCTCGGCCATTTCTGAGGGGCAGCTAAGAGCCAACCACGTTGCTGTGGGTCTGGAGTCACGTGTAGGCCAGACCGGGTAAGGACGGCAGATTTCCTTCCCTAGAGGACATTAGTGACCCAGATGGATTTTTTCGACAGTGGTTTCATGGTCATCAGATTTTTATTGAATTCAAATTTCCCCATCAGCCTTGCTGGGATTTGAACCTGGGACCCCAGAGGATTGCCTTGGTTCTCTGGGCGACCAGTCTAAATGTCCGGGAGCACAAAGAGCAGTGGAAATCTGGAAATTCAGGTTGCCGGTCAATTGAAAATGTCCAAACCGAGATGAATAGATATTTTGTTGGGTGAAAGTATAAAGGTGGGTGGATGGAGCTGAGATGCATAGAACATACATAGAACATACAGTGCAGAAGGAGGCCATTCGGCCCATTGAGTCTACACCGACCCACTGAAACCCTCACTTCCACCCTATCCCCGGAACCCAATAACCCTTCCTAACCTTTTTGGACACTAAGGGGCAATTTATCATGGCCAATCCACCTAACCTGCACATCTTTGGACTGTGGGAGGAAACCGGAGCACCCGGAGGAAACCCACGCAGACACGGGGAGAAGGTGCAGACTCCGCACAGACAGTGACCCAGCGGGGAATCGAACCTGGGACCCTGGAGCTGTGAAGCCACAGTGCTAGCCACTTGTCTTACCGTGCTGCCTACAGGTCAACCTTGACCTGAAACAATGGCAGGATAGGGTTGAGCTTTTTAAACAGTCTCCTGCTATTCCCATGTTGCGTCCGGGGGCGGGCGTGGGGTGTATGACGATCGCAAGATCTCTGTCACACGGCTGTGTGGTTAAGTGGGAGTAGATAAGTTAGAACGGAATTGTACCGCTTTAAACTTAGTTGAAAGCATGACTTAAGGTAGGATTTATACACAGCGTCTGCATTGTGCGGTACACCATCATTAAGCTGTGCATGGATTTGCAACATTGTAAAGGTCTCCTAAATGCTGAAGTCTAAAGGTTAATGGAAACTACAAACCCCACTTCACTGTCGAAATCCTGCCACCCTGGGGACAGGACATCACTGCCTGATTAACGCGGTTCGACTGTGCAGTACATTAGATCTAGGCAACGCCTGGCGGGACACAGTTCTTCTCTGTTTCCTGTATTCTCATAGCCAAGCGTTGAATCGATGGGCTGGATAAGAGCTCGTTTGGAGAGCCGGCGCAGGCAGGATGGGCCGAATGGTCCATGCTGTGATTCTGGGCCCGTCCCAAAGTCCTCTGGTCAGAAACGGTGGACCACCATATCTCGTGTTGCTGAATCTGTCCCCCACGGTATCTAGTTCCCTTTTTCATAACAAACGCTTTACTTCTCATTGAAGGTTCTGTACCATTGCCTGACCCTGAACCTTCACTGTGTGTATCCAACCAAAGGCCAAGTCCGCTCTTTATAAAAATTCACTTCACGGGGGGGGGGGGGGGGGGGGGCTTCAGGGGGAACTGTCTGTTTAATGTATATTTTCTTTTTGTATAGTGATAACAGCCACCTAGTTTTGTTAAATATTTTTCGTTTATTTTTCTGTTATTATGTAAAAATTCTGTTCGAAAAAGCTTTAATAAAAACAATTTTTTTCAAAAGAAATTCACTTCTGGGATGTGGGCGTCGCTGGTTAGAGCAGCATTTATTGCTCATCCCTACTTGCCCTTCAGAAGGTGGTGGTAAGCTGCCTTCTTGAACCACTGCAGTCCTTGAGGTGTACGTACACCCACTGTGCTGTTAGGGAGGGAATTCCAGTATTTTGACCCAGCGACAGTGAAGGAACAGCGATATATTTCCAAGTCAGGGTTGTCATGTGAGAGTACCCTTTAAGAAATGGGTGTTTAAGAAATGTACCTTTAAGAAATGCAGCTGCTCATGTTACTGGAGTGATGTCAGAGTGTGGGTGGAGCTGAGCTCTACTTCTGCTTTTTAGTTTCAGTTTGAGAAAAAGCTTGGGCTTGTCAGTGGTTTTCAGTGAGCTCACTGCTGTTGATCTCTGCCATCCAAAGACTATCTATGGATCATTTGGCGAACTCAGAATTGTAAAAAGGTCTCAGTATTAAATGTAAACCTAATGTGCTCCTGTTTGAAGGTTTGTTAAGTCTTTTGGGTGTAAAAGGACAGCATACAGATTACTTAGTGTTGTATTCTTTGGGAGGTGTATTTAATTTACTGGTTGCTAAGATATTCACTGTTTGTTTTAAAAACCACTGGTCCATTTTATGCTGTACCACACCTGTAGAGTGGGCCGTGTGCTCCCCATACCACAATCTATTAAAAGTTGTGGGTCAGGTGAACTCCATGATACACTTTGGGATTCTCTAAACGCTGGCCCATAACAGGATGGTGTGACTTGGAGGGGAACCTCCAGGTGGTGGGGTCCCCAGGTATCTGCTGCTCTTGTCCTTCAGATGGTCATGGTCATTGGTTTGGATGGTGCTGTCTAAGGAACCTTTGTGAGTTCCTGCAGTGTAGATGGTACACACGGCTGCCACTGTTTATTGGTGGTGGAGGATTTGAATGTTTGTGGATGGGGCGCCAATCAACCAGATGCTTTGTCCTGGATAGTGTTGAGCTTTTGTTTAAAGTTAGAGTCATCAATTCTTATTTTTCCAATTAAGGGGTAATTTAGCCTGGCCAATCCACCTACCCTGCACATCTTTGGGTTGTGGGGGGCGAGACCCATACAGACATGATAACAATGTGCAACCTCCACACGGACAGTGACCCAGAGCCAGGATCGAACCCGGGTCCTTGGCGCCGTGAGGTAACAGTGCTAACCACTGCGCCAGCGTGCTGCCCTTGGTGTTAAGCTTCTTGCGTGTTGTTGGAGCCACATTCATCCAGGAAAGTAGAGAGTATTCCGTCACACTCCTGACATGGGTTTTAGGGATAATGGACAGGCTTTGGGTGTCAGGAGGTGAGTTACCCAATGCAACCCAAGGGTGGCATGGTAGCACAGTGGTTAGCACTGTGGCTTCACAGCTCCAGGGTCCCAGGTTCGATTCCCGGCTTGGGTCACTGTCTATGCGGAGTCTGCACGTTCTTCCCCTGTCTGCGTGTGTTTCCTCCGGGTGCTCCGGTTTCCTCCCACAGTCCAAAGACGTGCAGGTTAGGTGGATTGGCCATGCTAAGTTGCCCCTAGTGACCAAAAAAGATTAGGAGGGGCTATTGGGTTACGGAGATAGGGTGGAAGTGAGGATTTCAGTGGGTCGGTGCAGACTCGATGGGCCGAATGGCCTCCTTCTGCTCTGTGTGTTCTATGTTCTAATGCAGGGTTCCCAGCCTCCGACCTGCCCGTGTAGCCACAGTATTTATTCAGCCAGTCCAGTTCACCTTCTGGTTGATGGTAATCCCTGGGATGTTGATAGTAAAGAAGAAGAGTGAAGAGAAGAGAAGAGTGAGAAGGTCTTGTGTTCATGGCCTGAAGTTCTGGGATTCACTCCCTCAAACTCTCCACCTCTCTCTCCTCCAGTAAGCCACTCCTGCAAAACCTCTCTCGTTGATCAAGCGTTTGGTCACCTGTCCTAATATCTGGCTCACTGTCACATTTTCCCTGGTTGGACCTATGAAGCATCTCGGGATGTTATATCGTGTTAAAAGTGGGATGATATTTTACTTGGTGAGTTGCTTTGATCTGGAATATGCTGCCTGAAAGGGGGGTGGAAACCGATTCAGAAATAAATTTCAAAAGGGCAATTGAATAAATATTGGAAGAGGAAAGATTCACAAGGTTACAGGGAAAGAACAAGAGGAGTGAGGCTGATTGGACAGCACAGGCACAATGGGCTAGCACAGACATAATGGGCTGAATGGCTGTATTTCATCTTCTATGAACCACATCATTTTCTTTTTTAAGTGTATTTTCTTCTAAACTTATTCAAATGGTCACAAAACATGAACAGTTTTGGGAACATACTCCCCAACACACAATTATACAGTTTGGACAAATTGTTTTCCCATTTTCCAGCAGTGCACACTTCGGTCACCTCGGGAACTCTTTCCGAAGCTTCCACACAAAGCCCCTTACCTGCAGGTATCTAGACTCACTTCCTCGAGAGAGAGAGAGAGAGAGAGAGAGAGAGAGAGAGAGGGAGCTCTACCCTCTCCTTCAGTCCCTCTATACTGGCAAACCCCTTTTCCAGGTACAGATCCCTCACCTTGACCAGCCCCACTTCTCTCCACTTCCTTTACATGGGGCACGGTACCACAGTGGGTAGCACTATTGCTTCACAGCTCCAGGGTCCCAGGTTCGATTCCTGGCTTGGGTCACTGTCTGTGTAGAGTCTGCACATCCTCCCCGTGTCTGCGTGGGTTTCCTCCGGGTGCTCCGGTTTCCTCCTACAAGTCCAAAGATGTGCAGGCTAGGTGGATTGGCCGTGATAAATTGCCCCTTAGTGTCCAAAAGAGATACGGTGGGGTTACTGGGTTATGGGGATAGGCTGGAGGTGTGGGCTTAGGTAGGGTGTCCTTTCCAAGAGCCGGAGCAGACTCGATGGGCCTGTCTGACTGGTTAATGATAGTCGAGTGCTTCGACCGGCCTCCCCAGGCTATGTCCCGGGACCTCAAACAGATACACCACTCCACCCAGTCAAATGCCTTCTCCACGCCCATGGACACCACTACCTCCGGTACCTGACCTCTCGACGGAGTCATGGTCACATTTACAGCCGCCTTATATTACTAGAGAGCTGCCTGCCCTTTACGAAGTCTGTCTGTTCCTCTGTGACCACCCCTGGTACACAACCTTCCTCCCCGCCACCAGTTTAGCCAGCACTTTTACATCTGTGTTTAAGAGCGATATGTGCCTGTACAACCCACATTCCAGTGGGTCCTTCCCCTTCTTTGGTATCAATATGATTGGTGCCTGCATCATCGGGCAGCTTCCCCTTCTCCAACGCCACACTAAACGCCCCCGACGCGGGATTCTCCACCCAATTGGGATTCACGATCTTCGTGACGGGGAATCCTGGTCCATGGCTCTCTTTCCGACAACATCCTGTGCTACTGAGAGGCTGCAGGAGTTTCTCCCGATTTACTCTGATCAAAATAAAGCCCCTCTGTGCAGAGACAGGGAAGAGTTAACTTTGGCTTTTGCTGATGTGGTTTATCTGCAGAAGCTCTGCAACCTGTGGGGAGGGTGATGGTAAATCTGGGTCTGAGATCTGGGTTAAGCTGCATCAGCGAAGCTGAGAAAGTTGAGCTTAGCTGGTTTCAAGCTGGGGTGGTAAGACTCCCAATGGGGGCGGCGGAATGGAGATTTAGGACTAAGCCAGGTTTTCACGTTGCTGCTGATCTGGAAGAGGAGATAGTGATTTTTATTTTTCCGAAATGTTCTTTTTAGCGCTCGGGGCTTTGGCTGGATTTGGAGCTTTGATCGTTTTCCGAGCCATTCACCTGTCGCTCACGCGTTTGTCGCCCGAGGCTCGGGAAATGTGACATTGACACGTCCCAGATTCGTAACAAAACCTGGGAAGCACAGCCTCAGGGAAAGGGCCATTGCAGGACTGAGCTGCGGAGAAATATTTTCACGCGAGAGGGTTCTGGCAGCTTCGTCATTGAATATATGTGAGATTGGGGAGATGGATTTCTGATCTTTCAGCAAATCAGACGTTATGGGGCGCGGGTAGGAAAATACAAACAGACGTCGAAACAAAGGGCGCGGGATTATCAATTGCCCGACGGCGAAATCGGCGATCGGGCGGAGAATCCCTTCCGACCCCCAAATCGGGGGCAGCGCCGGTTTGTCGCCTGTTTTCTATTCTCCGCCCCCTCCAAAATGCCATCCGCGCGCCGCACCGTGTTGGAGCGGCGTTGGCGCGTCATCGGATGGCCCTCGGTCCCGATGCTCCGCCCCCGATGGGCTAGGTTCCCGACCGTGAGGTTGACGTATGGCCTCAGCGGTTGTGAACCTGGCGTGGCGGCCGCGGCTGTGACCAGCGCCGTCACAGTCGGCCGGGAGCTGTGCTGCTGGCGGCGGGGGGGGGGGGGGGGGCTTCCGCGAGGGCTGGTGGGGGGTGGCCAGGGGGCATGTTGTACGGTGCGACCGCTGCAGGTCATCGGCGTGCGCATGTCCAGCCACGACCCGGCCGTCTTTGCCGCGTGAGCCGGGGGTTGTACCCAGGACCAGTGAGGGTTCGCCGCCGATTTTGGCATCGTAAAACGCCACAGTTCCCACGCCGGCGTCGGCACTTATCCGCTAAATTGGAGAATCCAGCCCATGGATTAGGAGCAGGAGGTGGCCACTCGGCCCCTCGAGCCTGCTGCACCATTGAGCCAGATCATGGCTGCTCTGCTTGTAACTTCATTCCCACATTCCAGCCGTCTCCGATCACCTCCTTGTTCCTCAAGAAATGGAACTGAAGCCCCCCACCGTACAGAATGATGGAACGGGTCTGAGGGGCTACCCCGGCTCCTGGTTATGTTTTCAATCCGGAATCCGTTCCAATCTGGAGCCGTTATCACTGAAGGAAACAAATTGCAGTGTTAATAAGAACTAGGAGCAGGAGTCGGCCATCTGGCCCCTCGAGCCTGCTCCGCCATTCAATGAGATCATGGCTGATCTTTTGTGGACTCAGCTCCACTTTCCGGCCCGAACACCATAACCCTTAATCCCTTTATTCTTCAAAAAACTACCTATCTTTACCTTAAAAACATGTAATGAAGGAGCCTCAACTGCTTCACTGGGCAAGGAATTCCATAGATTCACAACCCTTTGGGTGAAGAAGTTCCTCCTAAGCTCAGTCCTCAGTGTTGTGGAGGATGGCTGGAGTGGGGGTATTACCAGAGCTCTCGCACTAAAGAGCTAGCACAGGTGCAACGGGTGGAGCGGCCTCCTGTGCTTGCTGCACAATTCCCTGTACGTTCCAGACATTAGGGCTGTGAAAACGGTGGACGGGAAAGCCGCTTAAACCTCAGGAGAAAAACGAACATGGTTGTTCGGAAATCCGAAGCCTCGGCCACTCTGTTGCTATTCTCGAAGCCGAGTGTGCGCGGTACCAGACGCACTTAGTCAAAGTTGTGATTTATGGTCCATTATTTTTTTTCCCTGAGATCCTCACGCAGCAGATTTTGACAAAAGAAAAGCAGGGTGCATCTCGCAATCAGCCTCCATCTGATTCTGTGATTACCTCATTCTCTGGCTGATCGCTGCTACCAAACTATCCGAGATTGCCCAGTGGGCCTTCCCGAGTGATGTCAAATAACATCTCTGAAGGAAGTCTTCTGAGGCCGCACAGCACATATATTAATGTCTCTTCCAGCGATGTCAAACCTCTGCAATCTGTTATTTCAACACAGCAAGCTGAAATACAGCCGAGGTGTGCAGCTGCATAATGCCGGGATTCTCTCGCCAGCTCTTCGTGTCGTGTGTTTTGTTTTTTTCATTCTTGAGCCAGCCTTGTTAGTAATCCCGAATTCTACCCCGTCCCCATCGCCCCCGCCCTCCTGCTGCCTCCACTGCTCGTCCACCTCGCTTCACTCCTTCCTCTCATGTGTACATCAGCCCCATTTGCTTTGCCGCCCAGGTGATCGACTTCCTAGTAGTGGCAATAGCCTCGGCCTACTGGGCTGATTGGGGTGAGCGGGGGGGGGGGGGAGGCGCAATCTAATTGGCCCCCTTCCTGGGGGACTGCTGATAATTAGCCATCCAGCTCTCTCTGCCCTTCTCTATCCCCCTCTGCCCTATCACCGTCACGGTGGGCAGAGAATCCCGCCCGAGATCGTTTGAGCGATTTCTGTGATTTTTTCCCTCTCTGCCCTCCTCCCCCTGCCTCACAACCCCTGTTTCCTCTCGGAATCGTTTTGAGGTTTACCTCTTTGTCCTGGCATTCCTGCCCCTCCCTAAAGGTATAATTCTCCTCACAACACCTCACATCGTCACCACTCAGTCATTTCTGCATCGCACACGGTCTTCCACATGAACCCTCACAGTCCCAAATTAATTAACTTTGAAAATGCTCATGCGTGGGGGCAGCACGGTGGCACAGTGGTTAGCATTGCTGCCTGCGGCGCTGAGGACCCGGGTTCGAATCCCGGCCCTGGGTCACTGTCCGTGTAGAGTTTGCACATTCTCCCCGTGTCAGCGTGGGGTTCGCCCCCACATCCCAAAGATGTGCAGGATAGGTGGATTGGCCGCGCTAAATTGCCCCTTAAGTGGAAAAAATTATTGGGTACTCTAAATTTATTTTAAAAAAGAAAATGCTCATACGTTGGACCTCTTTTGACTTGTTTTCCCCATCCCGGAACTGTTGAACACAGGGAATCATTGAATGGGACATTACCGTGCGAGACCATTGTGCCTTTAAAAGAGCTGACTGTTTAACCCCACTTCCGCCTCAAAACTTCACAGAATTTACAGTGCAGAAGGAGGCCATTCAGCCCATCGGGCCTGCACCGGCCCTTGGAAAGGGCACCCGACTTAAGCCCTCACCTCTTACCCCCCCCCGCCCCACCGCTCATTTCCCATAACCTCGCAGCCTTTCCATCTCACTTATTTATCAAATTCCCTCTCTAAAGTTACTGTTGGGTCTGCTTCCACTGCCTTTCCAGAGGGAAAAAACAATCCCCGCATTCCCCGTCTGGTTCTGTTACCAATTGTCTTTTCCCCGTGTACCCTCTGGTTACCGAGCCTTTCCCCTCACCAATTCTATCAAAACCTTCATGATTTTGAACGCCTCTATCTGATCTTCCCTTGACCATTCTCTGCTGTAAGGGGAGAGGGGCTGGTTTAGCACACTGAGCTAAATCGCTGGATTTTAAAGCAGACCCAGGCAGGCCAGCAGCACAGTTCGATTCCCGTACCAGCCTCCCTGGACAGGCGCCGGAATGTGGCGACTAGGGGCTTTTCACAGTAACTTCATTGAAGCCTACTTGTGACAATAAGGGATTTTCATTTTTCAACAGGCCCAGATTCTCCAGCCTCTCCACCTTGCTGAAGTCCCTCATCCATGATACCGTTTTAGTCAATCTCCTCCGCACCCTCTCCGAGGCCTCGTCAGCCTTTCGAAAATGTGGTGACCGGAGTGGAATATAACACTCCAACTGAGACAGCACCAGTCATTTCTAAACATCTACAGGGCAGCACGCTGGCGATGTGGTTAGCACTGCTGCCTCACGGCGCCGAGGTCCCAGGTTCGATCCCGGCTCTGGGTCACTGTCCGTGTGGAGTTTGCACATTCTCCCCGTGTCTGCGTGGGTTTCGCCCCCACAACCCAAAGATGTGCAGGGTAGGTGGATTGGCCACACTAAATTGCCCCTTAATTGGAAAACATGAAATGTCTACTCTAAATTTATATTTAAAAAAATAAAAATTTCTGAACATCTATATCTGTGTTTTTGCAGTTTCCGTCTCTCTCTCTCTCTTCACAGTTTCATCCTAGTTGAGAGATGGGTTCGAGGCTCACAATCGCCCTAAGTCACCGTGATCCAAGTCTTTATTTTCTGTATTGTAAATTTAAGGGAAAGAGAGACTTGCATTTATATAGCTTCCTTCATGAGCTGGGTACGTCTCGGAGCACTTCAGAACCAGTGAAGTCCAGTCACTGTTGTAATGCAGGGACGCGCCTTCCAACCTGAGCACAGCAGGATCCCACAAACAGCAAGGTGATGATGTCCCACACTCCGAAATCGGCCCTCAGGCCCATCTATCATCCTGTGAGTTGCGTATAAAATATTCCATTTGAACCGTTCTGATCACCGGGTAGTTTGACAGAGCTGCGTTTAGTATATAATCTGTGTTCGATCAAGGGAGAAACTCTGATTGACCAGCCCCAAGTCCTGATTCTTCACCAATTTCCAATTTAAGCAATCCCTCGTATCAACTTTGATGTTGGAAAAGGTTGATGAGCAACCAGAATTGCTTTAGGATCAAGAATTCCTGCACCCACCAATCCCAAGAATGGGTGATTTTAATTGAAGTGTTTAAAATGATTGAAGGATTTGATGTCTAGAAAGGTTCATGAGGTCGATCCCGGGTATGGAGGGGTTTTCTCACGAAGAGAGATTGAGTAGGTTGGGCCTGAATTCAGTGGAGTTTAGAAGAATGAGAGGCGACCTTATTGAGACATATCGGATTCTCAGGGGGTTTGAAGGGTAGATGCTGAGATGATGTTTCCTCTTGTGGGAGAGTCTAGGACCAGAGGACATGGTCTCAGAGTGAGGGGTCACCCATTTAAGACAGAGATTAGGAGGAATTTCCTCTCTCAGAGGGCAGTGAGTGTGTGGGATACTTTACCGCATCGTTAAAGCTCGTTAAGTATGTTCAAGACTGAGACAGATTGTTAATCAGTGAGGGAATCGAGGGTTAGGGGGATAAGGCGGGAAAGTGCAGTTGACGATTATATCAGATCGGTCATGATCACATTGAGTGGCGGAGCAGACTTGATGGGCTGAATGGTCTATTACTGCCCCTCCATCTTATGGGATCATCTGGAAATGTCAAAACTGAGTTTGCTAACTTTTAGTTGTGTAAGGGATTAAAGGTTCTGGAACAAAGGCGGGTGGAAGGAATTGAGATACTGATCATGCACCATCTTATTGAATGGTGCGGCAAACTCCAGGGGCTGAATGGTCTCCTCCTGTCCCCATGTTATGAAAGAGGCACCATGGCTCTCGGCTTGGCCAATGATGTTTCATTTGCCTTCTGCAAGGTCGACGTTCATAAATATGATTGATGTTTATATAGGAAGGACGTGGGAGCATTGGAAAGGGTGCAGAGGAGATTTACCAGGATGTTGCCTGGTATGGAGGGAAGATCTTCTGAGGAAAGGCTGAGGGACTTGAGGTTGTTTTCGTTAGAGAGAAGAAGGTTAAGAGGTGACTTAATAGAGGCATACAAAATGATCAGAGGGTTAGATAGGGTGGACAGTGAAAGCCTTTTTCCTCGGATGGATGATAATGGAATAGTGTAGATGGGCTTTAGAGTGGTTTCACAGGTGGACACAACATCGAGGGCCGAAGGGCCTGTACTGCGCTGTAATGTTCTATGTTTAATTAAAGTTTCAGTTCATTTTCACAGTAACTTCACTGAAGCCTACTTGTGACAATAAGCGATTATTATTATTATACCAGTAGGTATAGTGCTCGTTAATGCATGCCCCATACCCAGATACTCTGAGCTCATAGTGTCTACACTGTGCTAAATGGGATAGAACATAGAACATACAGTGCAGAAGGAGACCATTCGGCCCATCGAGTCTGCACCGACCTACTTAAGCCCTCACTTCCACCCTATCCCCGTAACCCAATAACCCCTCCCTAACCTTTTTGGACACTGAGGGCAATTTAGCATGGCCAATCCACCTAACCTGCACATCTTTGGGCTGTGGGAGGAAACCGGAGCACCCGGAGGAAACCCACGCAGACACGGGGAGAACGTGCAGACTCCGCACAGACAGTGACTCAGCAGGGAATCGAACTTGGGACCCTGGCGCTGTGAAGCCACAGTGCTAGCCACTTGTGCTACCGTGCTGCCAGAACAGATCCAGCAACTCAAGACTGGGCATCCCATGAGGTGCTGTGGGCCATCAGCAGCAGCAGAATTGTGCTCAGCCACAATCTGTAACCTCATGGCCCGGCATATCCCCCACTCTACCATGACTACATAATGCAGGGGAATCAACCCTAGGTCATTTGGGAGAGCAGGAGAGCATGCCAGGAACATACCTACAAATGAGGCATCAACCTGGTGAAGCTACAACACAAGACAACTTGCACGATAGTGAAAGCAACATTTGTTAGGCAGAGCTGAGCGATCCCACAGCCCAAGGATCAGGGACGGGATTCTCCCAGCCCCGCGCCAGGCCGGAGAATCCCCACGAACGGGCCACGACGCCCGGACGCCGGCACGCGATTCTCCGCAGTGCGGAGAATCGACGCCATTCGCGCCGGTGTGGTTGGCGCGGCGCCGGCCGCGGGGATTCTCTGGCCCAGATGGGCTGAGCGGCCGCAGGAAACGAGCTGAGTCCCGCCGGCGCCGTTCTAACCTGCCCTGGGCCCACGGGACCTCGGAGAGTAAGGGTCGGGTGGCAGCCTGTGGTCGGGGAGGGGGGTCCAACCCGTGGGGGGGGGGGGGGGGGGGGGGTGCTCCGATGCGGCCTGGCCCGTGATCGGGAACCAACAAACGGCGGGCCGGACTCTCTGGCTGGGGGCCTCCTTTCCTACGCGCCGGCCCCTGTAGCCCTGCGCCATGTTGCGTTGGGGCCGGCGCATTGAAGGAGGCCACTGCGCATGTCCTCATTGGTGCCGGCGTCACTGCGCATGCGCGGACCCCGCAGCGCACAGTTCACGCCGGGATCTGCAGCTGGAGCGGCGCGAACCCCTCCAGCGTTGTGCTGGCCCCCTGTAGGGGCCAGAATTAGACATGGGAGAGGCCCGTTCACGCCGTCGTAAAACGCGACGGCGTTTACCACGGCGTGGACACTCTGCCGCGGGATTGGAGAATCCTGCCCCAGGTTTGAACTCTGCAGTCTTGCCACATCGAACTGTGACGGGTGGTGGACAACAACCAATCGGAGGAGGAGGACGTTCCTCAAAGGTCCCCATCCATAATGATGGAGCAGCCCAGCATAGTTAAGGGCAAGCCTGAAGCAATTCAGCCGGATGGTCCATCCCGGCCTCCTCCGGAGCTCCGCAGCATCACCGGTGTCAGTCTTCAGCCAATTCGATTCACTCTGTGTGAATGGCTGAAGACACTGGGTACTGCGATGCCCATGCGCCCTGTCAACAGCCCGGCTGTCGTGCCAATGATCTGTGCTCGAGAATAGCCGCGCTGTACATTCAAATCATATAAGGCACTGTTTAGGCCTCATCTAGACACTGCATCCTGTTCTGGGGACCATAGTCTTTTATGATTCGTCCATGGGATATGGGAGTCCCACCAGCATTTATTGTCCACCCCTAATTGCCCATGAGGAGGCAGACCAGGCCAGAGCAGGTAACGGCAGCACAGTAGGTGTGCCTGGACCACATGGACGACACCGGTTCAAGAGGGCAGCTGCCCACCACCTTCTCAAGGGACAATTAGGGTTGGGCAATAAATGCTGGTCTAGCCAGTGGCACCCACGTCCTGTGAAGGAATTTGAAAAGCAACCCCCACCCTTTCTGTACCCCAAACTGTTTCTGATAAAGGCCAGCTGTCCATTGTTGTTTTAAAGCCCGGCTTGCGCCTGCACTAATGAACAATGAACGTGATTTCACTTTTTAAAAAAAAGAGTCCATTCAGGGCGGGAATCGAGGGGTCGTTCCCATTGTGGGCGGGACCCAGATCGCGGGATCTGAGGGGTAACGACCGTCAGGAATCCCGGAGAAGGCTTCTCCCAGGATCACCCGGTCGCGTCCCAGCCCCGATCCCAACCGGCCACGGCCGGTATGCTGCGCCCAACATGTGCTTTAAACTCACTGTTATTTTCCCTGGAAATTCTGGGTCTGTGGCGCTGGATTTTCTTTATTGGGAGACATGAGATGAAAAATAAAACCCTGACATGGTTTTACTGCTGTTACTTTAGTAATAAGATAACGTGAATGTGACGTTTGATAGTGGGGGGCCCTGTGTGAATGCGCGATTGGAACACTGCAACGAGATTGCATTTTCTCGGTTTTATTAGTCCGGGGCACTGATTAAGCCTGGAATGTAGTTTTATTTGGTCGCATTCCAAAGCTGTTCACACTGAGGGTAGAGAGGGGCGGTCGGGGTAACGCACGATATCATGGACAGGAACAGTGGGATAATTACCAGAACAGTGTGTGATGTGCAGCAGCAGATTCTGAAGCCGGTAACTCGATCTTCCCTCTTGCAGGGCGTGAAGGGCACCTGATCATTAAACCCATTGGCAAGTCTGCGCCTTTTCCTCGAGACATGAATGAGAATTGCGGATCCCAGCAAGACCAGCTTAAGAATACTTTAGCACGTCTTTAATTAGCGTTTCCGCGGCTGGAATCCAGAAGGAAACAAAGAAGAGAGGGCTGGGGAGGATGTACAGGGCATGTGAGGGGTGGGGGGGGGGGGGGTAAAAACTCTGTGGTTTCCTTTCTTCTGCCTGAAGGATTAAGCCATTCGTGCAATGGGGGAGCCGACATCTACCTTCACTGGGAGCCCACACAGCTCACAGTACAAAGGAGCTCAGACAAAAGCCCACAGAAGCTGGATGGAAAACAGGGAAATGTTTTCATTTCCACAGTAACTATGATCTAGACGGCAACAATGAAAACCACTGTTTGCATTTCCGTAGCGCCTTCAACTCACTACAAACATCCCAAGGTGGTTTGCAGGGGCGGTTATCAAACGAGATGGGTTGGGGGGGGGGGGGGGGGGGGGGGGGGGGGGGGGGGGTCGGTTAACTGAGTTGGCTGGTTTGTGATGCAGAGCAACGCCAAGTGCGAGGGTTCGATTCCCGTAAAGGCCGAGGTAATTCATGAAGGCCTCGCCTTCCGCTCTCTGGGTGGCACAGTGGTTAGTGCTGCTGCCTCACAGCTCCAGGGACCAGGGTTCGATTCCCGGCTTGGGTCACTGTCTGTGTGGAGTCTGCACCTCCTCCCCGTGTCTGCATGGGTTTCCTCCAGGTGCTCCGGTTTCCTCCCACAGTCCAAAGACGTGCAGGTTAGGTGGATTGGCCGTGCTAAATTGCCTCTTAGCGTCCAAAAAGGTTAGGAGGGGTTATTGGGTTACGGGAATAGGGTGGAAGTGAGGGCTTAAGTGGGTCGGTGCAGACTCGATGGGCCGAATGGCCTCCTTCTGCACTGTATGTTCTATGTGAACAAAATTAAATGAAATGAAATGAAAATTGCTTATTGTCACGAGTAGGGTTCAAATTAAGTTACTGTGAAAAGCCCCTAGTCGCCACATTCCGGCGCCTGTTTGGGGAGGCTGGTATGGGAATGTTCTATTCTCTATATCTTTATTCAGTGTCCAAAAGGTCTGGTGGGGTTAATGGGTTACGGCGATAGGGTGGAGGCTTGGGCTTAAGTGGGGCACTCTTTCCAAGGGCCAGTGCAGACTTGATGGGCTGAATGGCCGCCTTCTGCACTGTAGATTCTATCATTCTCAACCTCGCCCCTCGCCTGAGGTATGGTGATCCTCAGGTTAAATCACCCCCTTTGCGTAAAAAAGTTCTTCCTCATGTCCCCTCTACACCTTCTGCCTCTTATCTTGAATCCATGTCCCCTGGTTCTAGAACTCTCCACCAAGGGAAACAATTTTATCCTGTCCACTCGATCTCTTCCCCTCATAATTTTCTCCACCTCAATTAAGTCACCCCTCGGCCTTCTTTATTCCAAGGAAAACAACCCCAACCAATCCAATCTCTCCTCATAGTCACACATCTCCAACCTTGGCCACATTCTAACCCTGCTAGTTCAAACCTCGCTCCCAGATTTCTCATTTCCCTTTCAGAATTCCGTGTTGACTCTGCTTAATCGTGTTATGATTTTCCAAGGGCCCTGTTTCCAGGTTGCTGAGAACAGATTCAATGCAATCCAATCCAGATTCTGCCATTTCCCCTCCGAGGCCGACCGGCCCCTGCTTTCTCACCGTGGGATATATTTGCGGCCGTCCAATCTGTGGGGAGCATTCTAAAATCCGTGGGGTTCTGGAATGTTAAAACCAAAGCTTCCACTGGCCGGAAACCTCCCGCCGTTCGCCGGCAGCCGGATTCTCCGGTGCTGCCGGCAGCTCACCCCCAAACCCCGTGTTTCCCCGGTGGCACGCAGTGGTTTCAATCCCATTGACAGCGGCGAGAGCAGAACCCCGCCAGCCGAGAGCGAACAGCGTGCCGCCTGCCGCTGCCGAAAATCACGCGGCTGGGTGGCCGGAGAATCCAGCCCGCTATCTCTGAAGCTCCCGCCCCCCGCGGACTCCCCAACTCTTCTACCTCATAGTTCCCCCAGTACTACTTATTTACTAATACTAAATTATGTTCAGTTCCCCACTCTAAACTCTTGGCCCAGAATGCTTCTTGTGTCCTTGGCAGTGAAGGCAAATTTGACGCCTCTGACATTTCCTTGACCTGTGCTCTCCATTCCTCTTGCTCCGTGCACCTGTAGGGATGGAGTGGGAGAGTCTAGTTGAGTTCGATAGTCGGCCAAGATCTTTCTTCTCATGTGAACCTTTTGAATCCTCTCCCCCGCAGATCTGTGGATCCCCAAGACAGAGGTTGAATTTGGTTTTTGATCACGAGGGAAATGAAGGGATATGTAGAGATGGGACCAGGAATTGGAGCCTCGGTAGCAAATCAGCCGTAACGTTCTTGGAACAGCAGAGCATGCTCGAAGGGCCGAATGGCTTACTCCTATGTCTGATGTTCCATGTAGATTAAAACGCCCTTGGTGCTGTTCCTCGGGGTCCTACCTGCCGATTCGGATTAATCTGAAAGCAGCTACCACTGGCATGTTAATCGGCTGATGGTAAATTAACACACACTCCACTCACCACCACTGGAAGCGCTTGTTTAAATGCTGGTTAGCAAGATTAATGTTGCGGAACGCTGTAACAGATGATAATCTCTCCCCCTCCCCGCCTCCCTCACAAACCCCCACACCCCGAATACCAGGTCTCAATCGGCTGTGTAAATCTCTTAATGTTGGCAGCGGAGATATTTCTGTCAGTGTGGAACGGAGACGGTTGTTTTGCTGAGCGCTTGGAGCTAGTCGCTATCTGCACCGTCCCTTCAGCCTTCATACAGGTGACATTCAGGCCGTTCGGCCCATTGTCCCCTCTGGATGAACTATCCCAATTAGCCCCACTGCCCTGCTCTTTGCCCCCAGCACTGCCAACCTCTACCTTTCACTTTTGGAGGCGAGTAATAAATCTGTCTCCACCACCCTTTCAGTCAGTGTCTTCCAGATCGTAACAACTTTGTTTTATGAGACGTGGGTATTGCTCTCACTGCTGGCTGCCTATCCCTAATTGCCATTCAACTGAATGGCTTACTGGGTAGTGACCTTGCCGTGGGTCTGGAGTCACGTGTCGGCCAGACCGCGTAAGGACTGCTGATTTCCTTCCCTAAAGGGAACATAAGAACATAAGAACATAAGAACTAGAAGCAGGAGTCGGCCATCTGGCCCCTCGAGCCTGCTCCGCCATTCAATGAGAACATGGCTGATCTTTTGTGGACTCAGCTCCACTTTCCGGCCCGAACACCATAACTCTTAATCCCTTTATTCTTCAAAAAACTATCTATCTTTACCTTAAAAACATGTAATGAAGGAGCCTCAACCACTTCACTGGGCAAGGAATTCCATAGATTCACAACCCTTTGGGTGAAGAAGTTCCTCCTAAACTCAGTCCTAAATCTACTTCCCCTTATTTTGAGGCTATGCCCCCTAGTTCTGCTGTCACCCGCCAGTGGAAACAACCTGCCCACATCTATCCTATCTATTCCCTTCATAATTTTTAATGTTTCTATAAGATCCCCCTCATCCTTCTAAATTCCAACGAGTACAGTCCCAGTCTACTCAACCTCTCCTCATAATCCAACCCCTTCAGCTCTGGGATTAACCTAGTGAATCTCCTCTGCACACCCTCCAGCGCCAGTACGTCCTTTCTCAAGTAAGGAGACCAAAACTGAACACAATACTCCAGGTGCTGCCTCACTAACACCTTATACAATTGCAGCCTAACCTCCCTAGTCTTAAACTCCATCCCTCTAGCAATGAAGGACAAAATTCCATTTGCCTTCTTAATCACCAGTTGCACTTGTAAACCAACTTTCTGTGACTCATGCACTAGCACACCCAAGTCTCTCTGAACAGCGGCATGCTTTAAGGTGGGTTTTGACAAAAATCGATGACTGTTCCGTGGTCCCCGTTACAGAGACTATGGCCGGGATTCTCCAAAATCCCGGCTAAGTATTGACACTGGCTTAAACACCAGAGTGTATCACGCCGGTGTCAACGGGCCTCCTGGCCCGGGGATTCAGCGGCCCACAGGATGCCAGCACGGCGGCAGAGTGCTCCACGCAGCTCCGGTGCCGATACGCGGCCCAGCATTGTCAGCGCGGGTCCGCACATGCACGTGGTGGCCATTTCCGCGCCGGTGCCGTGCAACCTGGTGGAGCCCTACAGTGGGCCCGCGCAGAAGGAGGTAGGCCCCCTCCAGATCACGGGCGCCCGCCGATCGATCGACCCCGATCGCGGGCCTGGTCGTCGTGGAGGCCCCCCCCCCCCCCAGAGTCTGAACCCCACATCCCCCCCCACCGGGACGGCCACCGCGGCCCCGGGCCCGAGCTCCCGCCGGGTTGAACCACGCTGGCGGAAATGCAGCCGGTCGACCGCGGAGAATCGCCGCAGGGGCCTCTTTCAGCAGCCCCCAACCATCGACATGTCGACCGCGTAGGCGCGACTGCCGCTGATTCTCCGGTCGATGGAGAATCGCGTCCCGACGTTGGAGCGGCGTAGCGGGAATTTTCCGCGTCACCGGCGATTCTCCGATCCGGCGCAGGCTCGGAGAATCCCGGCCTATATTCCAGATTTATTCACTTGAGTTTAAATTCCACCATTTCTGGATTATAAACCCGGTAACATGAACACAGTAGCATCTTCCCCTAACTCCCTGTGCAAAAATAAACCTTTGCATCTTCCCGCTGTTAGTTTGTGGAATTCCCTTCCCCAGAGGACAGTGGAGGCTGCGGCTCATTGAATACATTCAAGCCTGAGTTAGATTCTTAATCGACGCGAGAGTCGAGGGTTCTGGAAAGTACTAAGGCCACAATCAGACCGACCACGATTATCTTGAATGGCGGTGCAAGCTCAAGCGCACCCTACCCAAGCCCACGCCCCCACCCTATCCCCGTAACCCAGTAACCCCACCTACCCTGTTTCTTTGGACACTGAGGGCAATTTAGCACGGCCAATCCACCTAACCTGCACGTCATTGGGCTGTGGGAGGAAACCGGAGCACCCGGAGGAAACCCACGCAGACACGGGGAGAACGTGCAGACTCCGCACAGACAGTGACCCAAGGCGGGAATCGAACCTGGGACCCTGGAGCGGTGAAACAACAGTGCTAACCACTGTGCTACCATGCCGCCCACCATCGTCTTTATTCAGGTCTTCAAGGGCATTGCCGCCAATAGAGGGCTTGGCAGGGTAAATGCTGGGAGTACATTTCCCCTCGTGGGAGAGACTAGAACCCGGGGGGGGGGGGGGGGGGGGGGGGGGCAGTTTGAATATGAGGGGCCTCCCATTTGAGACGGAGATGAGGAGAAATGCTTTCCCTCTGAGGGTCGCAAATCTATAGACATCCCTTCCCCAGTGGGCGGTGGAGGCAGGGCCAATGAAGATTTTCAAGGCAGAGGCGATAGATTCTTGACCAACTAGGAGTCGAAAGTTATCGGGGGATGGCCCGAATGTGAAATTGAGACCACACTCGGATCAACCACGATCCTATTGAATGGCGGAGCAGGCTTGAAGGGCCGAATGGCCTGCTCCTGCTACGAATTAACCTGTTCATATGTCGAGAGGAGAAATGAACATTGAGGATTGGGAAGAGGCCAAGATTCAAATAGTGGAGGTGTCTCTGAGTGTTGTGGGACAAAACGATGATTGAGACAGAGAGGCGGCAGCAAGGCCACGGCGGGATTTAAACACAAAGAGAGAAAGTTTATAATCATTGCCCTGTCAGACTGGGCAGATCATTGAGCACAGGGGAGGTGATGGGTGAACAGTTGTGAGGGTTACAGGTGGAAATCTGTTGGACACAATGAAGTATAGGAGTGCACCAGGAGGAACCCTTAGGATGAACGACTCGTTTACAGAGGGACGATTGAGGTGAGGTCGGTTAGCTCAGTTGGCTGGACAGCTGGTTCGTGATACGGAGCGAGGCCAGCAGCGTGGGTTCAATCCCCGGACCGGCTGAGGTTGTTCACGAAGGCCGCACCTTCTCGACCTTGCCATCAGTCAGCGCCCCCCCCCCCAAAGGGGAAAGCAGCCTATGGTCATCTGGGACCACGGCGAATTTTCCATTTTGTGAAGCGTAGTAATGAAGAGCGAGTGGAAAATAAAGACGAGACATAAAATTTAGCTTTGAATTTGATCATTCTTCTCCGAGCTGAACCTGAGGGGCAATGAATTCTCGACTCGTCTGAATTATTTTTCCTTCAGAACAATTAAACATTCGAGTGACAATTCTGAAGCATGCAGGTGTGCACGAGGTCCTTATTAGTGCTGACTCTGCACTGCCTGATGCAGTGACAAATTGAATTGAATCTGAAAGTAAATAACGCACCAGCCATATTTTTGGAAGTTGAGATGTATTTTTTCACTTCAGTAAGTCACATTCTTTGAAATTTGAATTCAGGTCAGTGAATTGCAATACAAAGTATGATGCTCACCACCCCCCCCCCCCCCCCCCCCCCCCCCCCCCCCCTCCCCCCAGCCAGTGTTACATAATGGAGGGAATGGCTCAAGTCCTGGTTGTAAAAGGACAACAATAACTTACAAAGTATTTTCAGAAATAGGCTGTACCACCGAAGTAGTCTGTGTGGTTGTTTTGTGCTCCACACTAGGCTCCTCCATCCCTGCTTCATCTCATCCGACCAACACATCATTCCGTCCCTTTCTCCTTCACGGACTTGTCCAGTTTCCCCTGAGATCCGATCTCCCCTCTTCCCCTCAATCAGTCCCTCTGATGGCTTCCTCACCAATGTCTGGGTCAAGAGCTCCCTTTTAGACATATTAGAAACTCTAATAACATTTGAGAAGTATTTAAATGCGCGCTTGCGATGCCACGGCGATGGTCCAAGTGCTGGAAATTGGGACGTGATGGGCCTTTTCTGTGCTGTAGGCCTCTAATGAAAATCGCTTATTGTCACAAGTAGGCTTCAAATGAGGTTACTGTGAAAAGCCCCTAGTCGCCACATTCCGACGCCTGTTCGGGGAGGCTGACTCCATCTTATATTGATGGCCACTATTTCTGGCCTGAGCCCCACCTTCTCTACGTCTATTGAACCTTGAAGATCTCTTTCGGGTCACCCCATTCCTTGAGGAGGTGGATCCAGCCTGTTCTTTCCCCGTAAGTGTCACCCCCTCAGTTCTAGGGTCATTCTCGAAAATCTTTCTTGCAATTTATCCAGTTCCAATCTATCCCTTTTCTTGAATATGGAGATCAGAACTGTGCCCAGTACCCGAGAATTCACCACCCCAGTGAGCAGGGGAGGCCTGGTATTCAGTACACCCAATGCTGAGTTAGACAGATTTCTGCTCTACAAAGGGGGGGAGTCAAAGGTTATGGAGGGGCAGGGGGCAGGAGAGTGCCTTTAACTTGAGCCACAGTCTTATTACTTTTAAAAGAAATTTCGAGTAGCTAATTCTTCTTTTTCAATTAAGGGGCAATTTAGTGTGGCCAACTCACCTACCCTGTACATCTTTGGGGTTGTGGGGGTGAGAATGATGGAACACGGGGAGAATGTGCAAATTCCACACGGAGAGTGACTCAGAGCTGGGATCGAACCCAGGTCCTTGGCGCCACTGCGGCACCGTGCCACCCTAACCACGATCATATCACAGGAAGAGCAGGTTCGAGGGGCCAAATGACCTAATTCTGCTCTTAGTTCTTATGTCCTTGAAGCAGTTGTCAGGGAGATGGATGGCACCCTGCTGAGCGAACAATGTTTTATAATGATCTTTATTGTCACGAGTAGGTTTACATTAACACTGCAATGAAGTTACTGTGAAAAGCCGTTAGTCGCCACATTACCGAACAGCACGGGCTGGATTCGCCGCAGCCCCGCACCGAAACCGTCTTTGGCGCGGTGGGTGGCAGAGAATCCAACTTCACGCCAAAATCAGGGCCAGTGAGTACTCCGTGCGGCTGGGGGGCCATTGCCAGATGGCGGTCGGATCTTCGGGCGCGTGGCTGATCGGAGGGGGGGGGGGGGATCCTACATTTCTCATCTGCTTCCGCGGTCCATGTCCGCCATGGCGCTCGCCGCGGCTGCTGGAGGTCTCCACCGTGCGCATGTGCTGACTCAAAACGGAGGTGCGGGTGCCCGTATCCGCAGCTAAAGCCGCGTGAATCACTCCAGAGGGAACCGCCAACATTTTTATGCCGGCGTGGGAACATAGCCCCATTTTGGGAGAATCCAGCCCCACGTCTTTCGGGACCTGTGAGAGGAAACCAGAGCGCCCGGAGGAAACCCACGCAGACACGGGGAGAGCGTGCAGAATCCGCACAGATAACCTGGGACCCTGGAACAACAGTGCTAACCACTGTGCTACCGTGCTGTGCGAACCAAAGACATTATTGGCTTCGGTCTGACCATCCACTGCAAGATGTTGGGCGAGCAATCTACAAAGTAGAATTTACAGTGCATAAGGAGGCCATTCAGCCCATCGAGTCTGCACCAGCCCTTGGAAAGACCACCCTACTTAAGCCCACTCCTCCACCCTAATCCAGTAACCCCACCTAACCTTTTGGACACTAAGGGGCAATTTAGCATGGCCAATCCACGTCGCCTGCACATCTTTGGACTGTGGGAGGAAACCGGAGCACCCGGAGGAAACCCACGCAGACACAGGGAGAAGGTGCAAATTCCAAGCCAGTAATCGAACCCGGGTCCTAGGAGCTGTGAGGCAGCAGTGCTAACCACTGTGCCACCGTGCCGACCCTCCTACGCCAAGACGGTGTAGGAGTCGCGAGGATTGGGGTTGGGTACAGACGAGAGATCGGTTTTAAGGAGTGCCATAAAGTCGGCGAGAGAGGTTTAGAGAGGCGTTTTCGGAGCTTAGGGCCCAGGGATGATAGGAGTACGGCGAGCAGTGGCCAGGCGAAGATAATCGGGACTGCTGAAGGGAAAAGGACCTTCGCAAAATAAACACCATCACTTCCCTATAAGCATTTTATCATTTCTTCAATTCACCTGCAAACTGTTTTCTGATAACCGCCAAGTCAATTCACCCACCTGGTGACATTCTCGGAGATGTTGATGGTTTGATGTTCCTGTGATCACAACAGTACAGACATCAGCACCTTTACAGCTCAGCACTGCAGCAGCATCACAATACAATTAGTTGATTAATGTCAGTTAAGACTATTAAACTACATAAATTTGCTAGTCATGAAACCCCTGGTGCACTGTTAAGTTACATTACAGAACAGAGAAGGAACAGGCTCCATTAGGTTTAATGAGTTCTACAACACCCATTACTGTGCGCAGGCCTCTTAAACAGGCAAAGTGCTGCACAAACGCTTTGCGAAGAATCGGTTCCCTCTCCCCGCCCCAATCCCCAGTCCCGTACACCTCTGATTTATCCTTGCAAACAGCGCGCATTATCTCCGAGAAATACTAATGACCGACTGGAGGTAGTAGTCAGATATTTATTGATCGACACGTTCCAGTCGCTGGTGCCGTGCAAATAGAGTTAATTCCTTCATGGGTTTCAGCCAGTAAGTTCAACTCTTAACGGGTTTACCAAGATGCATAAAATGGCACTGGTACATACACACAATCTTCTATTTTTTTCCACCTCCTCCATGATAGTCCTCAGTACCGGGGCCCCGCAAGGCAGCGTGCTTAGCCCCCTACTATAGTCGCTATACACACACGACTGCGTGGCAAAATCTGGTTCCAATTCCATCCACAGGTTTGCTGATGACTCGACCGTAGTGGGTTGGATCTCGAATAACGGCGAGTCAGAATACAGGAGGGAGATAGAGAACCTCGTGGAGTGGTGGAGCAACAACAATCTCTCCCTCAATGCCAGCAAAACTAAAGAGCTGGTCATTGACTTCAGGAAGCAAAGTACTGTACACACCCCTGTCAGCATCAACGGGGCCGAGGTGGAGATGGTTAGAAGTTTCAAATTCCTAGGTGTGCACTTCACCAGAAATCTGTCCTGGTCCACCCACGTCGACGCTACCACCAAGAAAGCACAACAGCGCCTATACTTCCTCAGGAAACTAAGGAAATTCGGCATGTCCACATTAACTCGTACCAACTTTTATAGATGCACCATAGAACGCATCCTATCGGGCTGCATCACAGCCTGGTATGGCAACTGCTCGGCCCAGGACCGTAAGAAACTTCAGAGAGTCGTGAACACAGCTCAGTCCATCACACGAACCTGCCTCCCATCCATTGACCCCCATCTACACCTCCCGCTGTCTTGGGAAAGTGGGCAGCATAATCAACGACCCCCCCCCCCCCCCCCCCCCCACCCTGCTTACTCACTCTTCCATAGATGATTTGGAGTTGGGGACCAAGTGCAATGTGTCCAAGTTTGCAGACGGCACTAAGATGAGTGGTAAAGCAAAAAATGCAGAGGATACTGGAAGTCTGCAGAGGGATTTGGATAGGTTAAGTGAATGGGCTAGGGTCTGGCAGATGGAATAAATGTTGATAAATGTGAGGTTATCCATTTTGGTAGGAATAATAGCAAAAGGGATTATTATTTAAATGATAAAATATTAAAACATACCGCTATGCAGAGAGACCTGGGTGTGCTAGTACATGAGTCACAAAAATTGGTTTTAAGGTGCAACAGGTGATTAAGAAGGCAAATGGAGTTTTGCTGCAATTGTATAAGGTGTTAGTGAGGCCACACCTGGAGTATTGTGTTCAGTTTTGGTCTCCTTACCTGAGAAAGGACGTACTGGCGCTGGAGGGTGTGTAGAGGAGATTCACTAGGTTAATCCCAGAGCTGAAGGGGTTGGATTACGAGGAGAGGTTGAGTAGACTGGGACTGTGCTCGTTGGAATTTAGAAGGATGCGGGGGAGATCTTACAGAAACATAAAATTATGAAGGGAATAGATAGGATAGATGCGGGCAGGTTGTTTCCACTGGCGGGTGAAAGCAGAACTAGGGGGCATAGCCTCAAAATAAGGGGAAGTAGATTTAGGACTGAGTTTAGGAGGAACGTCTTCACCCAAAGGGTTGTGAATCTATGGAATTCCTTGCCCAGTGAAGTCGTTGAGGCTCCTTCATTAAATGTTTTTAAGATAAAGATAGTTGTTTTTTTGAAGAATAAAGGGATTAAGGGTTATGGTGTTCGGGTCGGAAAGTGGAGCTGAGTCCAAAAAAGATCGGCCGTGATCTCATTGAATGGCGGAGCAGGCTCGAGGGGCCAGATGGCCTACTCCTGCTCCTAGTTCTTATGTTCCAACTTCTTCCATCGGGCAGGAGATACAAAAGTCTGAGAACACGCACGAACAGATTCAAAAACAGCTTCTTCCCCACTGTCACCAGACTCCTAAACGACCTTCTTGTGGGCTGGCCTCATTATCACTACACTCCTGAATGCTTCACCCGATGCCGATGTCTATCTATTTACCTTGTGTTGTTCTAGCATGCATTTTCTTTTCATGTACTAAATGATCTGTTTGAGCTGATCGCAGAACAATACTTTACACTGTACCTCGGTACATGTGACAATAAACAAATCCATACATCCATCGAGCTTGAAGTGAGGTTCAGTGGTTTGATGGGTGAGTGAGAGATTTATGAGCAGTGTGGGGCAGTCAGGATCATCATTGAAGAGCAACAGTTCACCGAGGAACTGTTGGAGCAGCTACCTGAGGAGGTGACCAATAGAAGTCGAGAAAACGATGATGCTACTTGTGAGGGAAACCAATACTAGAATCGGGGAGGGGCTCCCACCCAGCAGCCTTCCTGCTCCCCCACCACCAACCTCACCCCGGGGACCAACTTTCAGGTCTTCGCACCTTACCCTCTTCATCACTGATCTCAGAAACTTCTGATCATAACCCCCTGCTCCTGTTCTCTCAGACAGCAGGTAATTGTTCCACTCTTACTAATTATATCCCCAATCAACGCATTCTCCAATCATTCACTTCTACAAATACCATTCGCGTTTGCCTTGCACGCTCATCCATAGAACGTAGACCATACAGTGAAAAGGAGGCCATTCGGCCCATCGAATCTGCACCGACCCACTTTAGCCCTCACCTCCACCCTATCCCCGTAACCCAATTACCTCTCCGAACCTTTTTGGAAACTAAGGGTAATTTGGCATGGCCAATCCACTTAACCTGCAGGTCTTTGGACTGTGGGAGGAAACCAGGAAACCCGGACGAAACCCACGCAGACACGGGGAGAACGTGCAGACTCCACACAGATAAGCAGTCACACACGGTTGGAATCGAAATCGGGGGTCCCTGGCGCTGTGAGGCAGCAGTGCTAACCACTGTACCACCATTCTCCGAGAGTTTATCTCTCCTGACTTCCTGCCTTGGACCATCCCTTTCGTTCCTTTTTCCCCACACTCATACCAGCTGTGCTTCAGTTAGTAGCACCCTTGCCTCTGATTCTCTTGGTTCTGGATTCAGATCCCACTCCAGAATTTACGGACAAAAGTTAAGCTCGGCACTCGCAATGCAGCATTGTCCGAGGGTCAGTACTGAGGGAGTGCCGCACTGTCAGAGGGTCAGTACTGAGAGAGTGCTGCACTGTCAGAGGGTCAGTACTGAGGGAGTGCTGCACTGTCAGAGGGTCAGTACTGAGGGAGTGCCGCACTGTCAGAGGGTCAGTACTGAGAGAGTGCTGCACTGTCAGAGGGTCAGTACTGAGGGAGTGCAGCATTGTCCGAGGGTCAGTACTGAGGGAGTGCCGCACTGTCAGAGGGTCAGTACTGAGGGAGTGCTGCACTGTCAGAGGGTCAGTACTGAGGGAGCGCTGCACTGTCAGAGGGTCAGTACTGAGGGAGCACTGCACTGTCAGAGGGTCAGTACTGAGGGATTGCTGCACTGTCAGAGGGTCAGTACTGAGGGAGTGCCGCACTGTCAGAGGGTCAGTACTGAGGGAGTGCCACACTGTCAGAGGGTCAGTACTGAGGGAGCGCTGCACTGTCAGAGGGTCAGTACTGAGGGTGTGCCGCACTGTCAGAGGGTCAGTACTGAGGGAGCGCTGCACTGTCAGAGGGTCAGTACTGAGGGAGTGCTGCACTGTCAGAGGGTCAGTACTGAGGGAGTGCCGCACTGTCAGAGGGTCAGTACTGAGGGATTGCCGCACTGTCAGAGGGTCAGTACTGAGGGAGTGCTGCACTGTCCGAGGGTCAGTACTGAGGGAGTGCTGCACTGTCCAGGGGTCAGTACTGAGGGAGTGCCACACTGTCAGAGGGTCAGTACTGAGGGAGCTCCGCACTGTCAGAGGGTCAGTATTGAGGGAAAGCTGCACTGTCAGAGGGTCAGTATTGAGGAAGAGCTGCACTGTCAGAGGGCCAGTACTGAGGGAGTGCTGCACTGTCAGAGGGTCAGTGCTGAGGGAGTGCCACACTGTCAGAGGGTCAGTGCTGAGGGAGCGCTGCACTGTCAGAGGGTCAGTGCTGAGGGAGTGCCGCACTGTCAGAGGGTCAGTACTGAGGGAGTGCTGCACGGTCAGAGGGTCAGTACTGAGGGAGCGCTGCACTGTCAGAGGGTCAGTGCTGAGGGAGTGCCGCACTGTCAGAGGGTCAGTACTGAGGGAGTGCTGCACTGTCAGAGGGTCAGTACTGAGGGAGTGCTGTACTGACAGGGGGTCAGTACTGAGGGAGTGCCGCACTGTCAGAGGGTCAGTATTGAGGGAGAGCTGCACTGTCAGAGGGTCAGTACTGAGGGAGAGCTGCACTGTCAGAGGGTCAGTATTGAGGGAGAGCTGCACTGTCAGAGGGTCAGTACTGAGGGAGTGCTGTACTGACAGGGGGTCAGTACTGAGGGAGTGCCGCACTGTCAGAGGGTCAGTACTGAGGGAGTGCTGTACTGTCAGAGGGTCAGTACTGAGGGAGTGCTGTACTGTCAGAGGGTCAGTACTGAGGGAGTGCTGTACTGTCAGAGGGTCAGTACTGAGGGAGAGCTGCACTGTCAGAGGGTCAGTACTGAGGGAGTGCTGTACTGTCAGAGGGTCAGTACTGAGGGAGAGCTGCACTGTCAGAGGGACAGTACTGAGGGAGTGCTGCACTGTCAGAGGGTCAGTACTGAGGGAGTGCTGCACTGTCAGAGGGTCAGTACAGAGGGTGTCCCGAATGGGGGTCGGTTAGGTCAGTTGGCTGGATGGTTGGTTTGTGATGTGGAGCGTCGCCAACAGCATGGGTTCTATCCCCTTATAGGCTGATCCCCCCTCACTCCCTGCCTCTACTCAGCAGATCAATAACATCCCCCGCCTCCTCCCCTCTCTCTCCCCCTCGCCACCTGCTGTCCAGCCTGCTGAGTATTTCCAGCAAATTTTGATTTCCACCAATTCACGCTAATCTTTTGCTTCTGGTGTGTTTGTAGTCAGTGCCCGAGGTTCTGGGATCCCTTCCTCAAGTCTCTGTTCCTGTGTGTGTCTCTCTCTCCTTTCAGACCAGGTTTCTGGCCAACTGCCCTGATGTGGTGGTGGTGGGAGGGGGGCGGGGGGTGGTTGTTGGGCGGTGTGCCCAGGGTTTGGGGGGGGGGGGCGGTGTGCCCAGGGTTGGGGGGTTGTGGGTGGGGGATTGTTGGGGGCACTGGGGAGTTAGTGATGGAACGGGGGAAGCAATGGAAAATCAGGTAGACGGGAACATCCGCAGAGAAGAACATCGCAAGGCTGCCGGCAAAACGGAGCATCCCGCCAGCGGGATTTTGCGTCCTTCCAAAGAGGAGAGATGGGAAGATACCTGTCCATGGTTGCAGCTGACCACCTTCTGAAGGGCAACTCGGAATGGGCAATAGGTGCTGGCCTAACCAGCGACACCCACACCCCGTAAATGAATAAATCAAAAAGAACGGGGGCTGGATTCTCCGCCCCGCTGCGCCCCATTTCTGTTTCAGCACGCCGACGGGATTCCCCCGGCCGTTCAATGGGGGTTTCCCATTGTGGGGCAACCCCACGCCGTCGGGAAACCTCCAGGCTGCCGGCAAACCGGAGCATCCGCCCCTGATCCCCGCCAACTGGTGTGAGAGGTGGAAATCCTCCTCCAGCCCAGGGAAGCTGAGACAGCGTTTGGCAAGTTGACTAATGGCAGCTGAAACCCTGTGGCAGATTTTACTGTTCAGTTGCCGTTAGCCTCGGGCTGCTGGATTGCAAGCTTTGTCTTAATTTCAACACCGTTTTCTCACCTTCTCCCTTTCACTCTGCACACTCCCTCTTCTTATTCCGTTATCATGCAAAACGTCAATGATCACCGCAATTGAATTACCTCAACAGATTTAATCCTCAAACTGTGGCTGTGGCTGTAGAATCAGTTGTATTGATTGGAAATGAGAGACTATTCTTGCAGTACGTAGGGTTGCTGCCAGATACACTCATGTCGACCTGTGTCCTTTGAACACTGTCCTTGAGAATGCCTTTAGAAGGAAATTCTCCTAATGTTTGGAGAAAGGCAGAATACAGTTTATGTCAGCCTGAGTCCCCAAGGATTTTATTTAGTGCTCTAATAGCTGTTATGAGCCTACATTATATCCAAAGAGTAATTCTCCTTGGGGGGGCAAGGCTTGCTTTGTGTCAATATTCTGGCATTTTTAGTCACGTACATATATACTTCTGGGACATTGCAGGAGTCAGGCAGTCTCATAATAGGCCGCATTCATTAATAAGGCTACAGCTTCTGTCCTTCCACTGCCCACTACTGGGATCTCTCTATACCTCGGGGGGCATCACACAAACACATTTCAAGAAGCTTTTTTAGTTCTGCCTTGGAGATAACATGCAGAACTTGCCGGCATTTTCAAAGGCAGCTTCTAAAGCACCAGATCACAATGACACACGCACACTTTCACACACTCGCTCACGCTCTCACACAATCGCTCTCACACGGTCACTCATGCTTATACTCACTCTCACACAATCACATTCACATTCACATCTAGCCACACTCACACTGTCACACCCACACTCACACTTAGTCCACTGTCACACCCACACTCACCCATTCATGCTGACACAGTGGCATGCACACTCAGGTTCACAATCACACTGGTACACGGTCACACTGCCAAATCCACTCTCACACTTACACTCACTCTCTCACATTCACACTCACACTCTCACATTCACACTCACATTCTCACATTCACACATTCACGCTCTCACATTCACACTCACATTCTCACACTGTCACATCCATACTTTCAAAGTCACATTCACCGACACACAGTCACATTCACGCTCACACAAATTCACGCTCACACACATTCACGCTCACACACATTCACATTTTTACACTCATACATACACAGTTACACACATACAATCACAAAGGCAGACATTTGTGTACACACACTTACATCAGCACACAATCACACTCACGGACATACCCATACCCTCGCACACACTCACCCATACTCTCGCTCACATCCACCCATACTTTCGTGCACACCCATACTCTCACACACTCACACACACTTGCACACACGCATGCACGCACACGCACGCACACATTCATACCTCGCACACACTCACACATACGTTCACACCCGCTCACACACCCACCCGTGCAAATTCACATCCGTTCACGTTCAACGCACACACATTCATATCTGTATACACTCGTGCGCACACTCACATCCTCAAACACTCACCGCACACATTTACATACCCACTCGCACACATTCACAGCTGCACACATTCACGCATTCACATCCATGCACATTCGCACACACTTGCACATCCAATCACACTCTCACATTCACACCACACATACTCGCACACACATACACATCTGCATGCACTCACATACACACCCCCACACCCACACATCCACGCACACACACCCTCACAAATACATCCGTACACACTCATGCACACACACACACTCGCATACACATGTACACACTCATGCACACACACGCACTTGCAGACGCGTAGAAAATTTGCACACGCTCACGCACCCACATTCAAATGCACACGTACCTATGCACACATATTTATATCCGCACACACATTCACCCACACACATTCGCACACACTCACGCACACACACTCACGCACACACATTCGCACACACTCACGCACACACACTCACGCACACTCACCCACACACATTCGCACACACTCGCGCACACACACTCACGCACACACATTCACCCACACACATTTGCACATACTCACGCACACACACTCACGCACACACATTCACCCACACACATTCGCACACACTCACGCACACACTCACGCGCACACATTCGCACACACTCACGCACACACACTCGCTAACACATTCGCATGCACACACTCATGCACACACAGACATCCGCACACACTTGCACACACATATTCACTTGCGCACACTCACGCATATACATCCGCACATACTCACGCACACATACCCATATAGGGGAGGCTGTGGCGTGGTGGTATTATCACTGGACCAGTAACCCAGGGTAATTCCCCCAGGACCATGGTTCGAATCCCACCAGGGCAGCCAATGGAATTTGAATTCAATAAAAATCTGGAATGAAAAGTCTAATGGTGCCCATGAAACCTTTGCCGATTGTGGTAAAACCCATCTGATTCAGTAATGTCCCACTGGGAAGGAAATCTGCCATCCTTACCCGGTCTGGTCCACATGTGACTCCAGACCCACAGCAATGTGGTTGACTCTTAAATGCCCTAAGGGATGGGCAATAAATGCTGGCCCAGCCAGCGACACCCACATCCCATGGATAAATAAAGAAAACAAAACATCTGCACACATATGCATGCACACACATTCACATCTGTGCACACGCTCACGCACACCTGCACACATTCATGTACACACACACACGTACACATCTGCACACAATAATGCACACACATTCACATCTACACACAGGCTCACGCACACACATTCACATGTGCATGCTCTTGCTTACACTCACACATGTGCATTCACACACACATGCCAAACACACACTCACACACACCACATGCATGGACACACCACACATACACAAACCACACACCTAACACAATCTCATACACAAACCACAAACACACACTCACACACAAATGCCCACCACACGCACACGACACACCCCAACACATATCAGCCACACAAACGCAGACCCAGACACACCACACACCCCAAAACACATCACACACACACGCACATATCATGCACCCCAACACAGGCTCACAGACACCACACCACATGTGGTGTGTGTGGTGTGCATTTGTGTATATTTGTGGTTTGTGTGTGAGATTGTGTTAGGCGTGTGGCTTGTGTATGTGTGGTGTGTCTTTGTGTGTGTGCACACACGCACCACACATACATCGCACACAGACACCACACATACATGCACACATCACACACACACAAACCACACACACACTCTCACACTACACATATGCACACATTCACATGTACATCGCTCTACAAAAGTGCCAGGCAATGACCATCTCCTGCAAGAGAGAATCTACCCATCACCCTTTGACAGTCAATGGAATTACCATCATTGAATCCCCACAATCAACATCCTGGGAGTTACCATTGATCAGACTGAACTGGGCCAGCCACATTGATACTGTGAATACCAGGGAAGGTCAAAGGCTAGGAATACTACAGCAAGTAACTCACCTCCTGACTCCTCAAAGCTTGTCCACCATCTACAAGGCACAGGTCAGGAGTGGGATGGAATACTCTCCACTTACCTGGATGAGTGCAGCTCCAACAACACTCAAGAAGCTCAATACCATCCAGATCAAAGCAGCCCCGCTTGATTGCTCCTCCTCCCACAAATTGATTCACTCCCTCCACCACCGACGCCCAGTGGCAGCCGTGTGTACCATCTACAAGATGCACTGCAGTAAGTCACCAAGGTTCCTTAATTAGCACCTTCCAAACCCACGACCTCTACCATCTAGAAGGAGAAGAGCAGCAGATACCTGGGAACCCCACCACCTGGAGGTTCCCCTCCAAGTCACTCACCGCCCTGACTTGGAAATAATACGGCCGTTCCTTCACTGTCACTGGGGCAACATCCTGGTACTCCCTCTCTAACAGCACTGTGGGTGTACCTACACCACATGGACTGCAGAGAAGGCAGCTCACCATCACCTTCTGAAGGGCAACTAGGGATGGGCAATAAATGCTGGTCTAACCAGCGATGCCCACATCCCATAACATCAATAAAAGAAAATATACTCATGCACACTCTCACACACTCACTCTCACATACACTCTCACACTCACTCTCACATACACTCTCACACACACTCTCACTCACACACATCCTCACATGCTCTCACACACTCTCATACACACACACGCACTCACACACACTCACTCTCACATACACTCTCACACTCACTCTCACATACACTCTCACACTCACTCTCACTCACACACATCCTCACATGCTCTCACACACTCTCATACACACACACGCACTCACACACACTCACTCTCGCACACTCACTCTCACTCACACACTCATTCTCGCACACTCACTCACATACTCACTCTCACTCACACTCACACACACACTCACTCTCACACTCACTTTCACACACCCTCACATGCTCTCACACACTCAGACACTCATTCTGACATTCACTCTCACATTCACTCTCACACTCACTCTCACCCACACTCACTCCCACACACACACACAAACACACTCTCACATTCACACAGACTCACCCTCTCTCACACAACCACCCACACTCACAAATAACCTGTAATGGTTCTGAATGTCCCAGGCAGTTTCAATGTCCCAGGCAGTTTCAAAGACTTTTATTAACTCCATGAACTCTGAGAAAGTAAATGTATTACTGGGCAAAGAGTGAGTGAGGATTGAAAGTTTGAGGGTTAATGGTGAGCAATGACATCTCAGTGGATTGAGAGGCACGGAAGCGAAAAGGAGAAGGAGGAAGATGGAGAAAAAGCCAATCGCTCCATCTTGTAGCTGGCCATTCTGTCAGAATGAACACACAGGTGATTGGGCTGTTTATCTTGTGACATGGAAAGACAGTTTCTAGTCACTGGCATGTTTAACTTGCATTCTGCAGGCATTGACCTGAAATAAAGATGCCCCCGTTTTCATTCCGAATTCCAAGTTGGTGCATTAGCTGGAATGTAAACTGTGAAGTGTGGCCAGAGCTAAGGGCACCTCAGTCACGCTTTATGTAGCAGTGAACATGGGTCATCAATCATCCATCTGTTTCCACAAAGTGCATTACTCCCGTACAGCAGGCACCTCCATTTGGAAAACTCTGGAATAATCGATGCAGCTGCTAATGAAATGGAGCCGGGCTGTTAGAATTTCCAGCGGAATTGGCTTGGAACCAAGGCCGTTTCAAGTTAGTGCCCCTCTCAGTTTGATGCAATAGGTTTCACCCGCAGTGGGGGAAGCTCAGTCCACCAATTCTCCCTGTCTCAACTGGAGTCGACTGCTCTCGACTGGTTCAATTCCCATTTATCCCATTTCCCATCTGGCTGCTGCCCCCTGGGCAACACCATCTGAAGCCTGAGTGTTAGTTTTCACACGTACACTGATAACGCCCAGCTCTACCTCACCACCACCTCTCTCTCAAGTCCCCTCTTCTGTCGCTGAACTATCAGACTGTCTACCCGGCAACCAATACAGGATTAGCAGAAATTTCCTCCAAAGGTATATCGGGAAGGCTGAAACCATTGTTTTAAGCCCAGGACACAAACTCTGTTCCCTAGCTAGTGATGCCATCCCTCTCGCTAGTCACTGTCTGAGGCTGGACTACAACGTTGATGCCGTAGCTGACACACAGCGGAACTGCTTACTGCAAATCCCTTCCCTCTGTGATGAATGTCGGATCTTCATATATATTTTATGATATATATTGAAAATGAAAATCGCTTATTGTCACAAGTAGGCTTCAATGAAGTTACTGTGAAAAGCCCCTAGTCGCCACATTCCGGCGCCTGTCCGGGGAGGCTGGTACAGGAATCGAACCGTGCTGCTGGCCTGTTTGGTCTGCTTTAAAAGCCAGCGATTTAGCTCAGTGAGCTAAACCACTCACTGTGCATAAGGGTTAGTGTGTGTGACTACTGCCATAAGGTTTTTAAAAATCCTGGTTTAAAAGAAAGACACTTTGGCTAGGAGGGATAATTAAAGCATCGTAACAGTTTGGGCTAATGGAATTTTGTTTATATAAAGAAGGTTCCTCGGGGAGTAGAGAATTAGAGACATTGGCCGGAATTCTCTGGCCTCTGTGATTCATTGTTCCTGCCAGCAATGTGGCCCCACCCATGTGTTTCCCGGCAGGGTGGTTTCAATGGGAAATCAGGAGGAGTGAATCCTGCCACCAGGGGACAGTGCGCCACCAGGAAACACGCGGCTGGAGGGCCGGAGAATCCAGCCCATTGTGTTTGGCTTTAGCAAGATGATGTTTTTGACTGGAAGGTGAGCTGAGGAGCGGTTTCTGAAGAATACAGCCAGAGGTTCTGCATTATTCTGAGTGTCTTTGAAACAATGTGAAAAGATTTCTATCCAATGTTTGGCAAGTAATCCTGTGGTTAATAGTTTTATTGAAAAGGGGAGTTTGACCTGGGAGGGGTTCTGCTTGAGTGGAGATAAAAGATAGCAGTCTGGATTTAGTGTTTCACTGTCATTGTTAAGCATTGTTCAACTGATGATTGTAAGCTATTTTCTTTATAATATTAAAGTTAGTATTTCTGCGTTAGTAATAAAGTTTGTTTTATGTACCATGGGCTGGATTCTCTGCTCCCCAACACCAAAATTGCGCTCGGCGACGGGGCGGTGAATCCGTTTTGACAGTAATATCGGGAGAAGTTGTCGTATTCTCCGCACCCTGAAAAGCGGTGTTCTCTAGGAATACGCCGCGCTGATTATCTACGACTCCAGGCCATTGCCTGAGGTCCGCCCCACGATGCTCCGTCCCCGACTGGCTGAGATCCACGCGGACTCAGTCCGGCGCCGCCACAGTCAGAGGAGGAGGAGGGCCGATCCACGGGCAGGGGGGCTTCATTCGGGGCTGGGTGCACTGTGGGCGGGTGGTCCCGGGCGCGCAAGCGGCCGAAGGTGGGCACTACTTTTGCGGTCCGGGTCCGCGGGCTGAGTCCGCCATGGAGCGTGGCGCGGCCGCTGTAGGTTGCCGCCGTGCGCATGCACGGCCTCTGACCCAGAAGTGCTGGGGGCTGTAGCGGCAGCTGGAGCTGTGAGCACGAAGCTGCCTCCCTGCTAGCCCCCAGCAAAACAGGGAATCGGTGTCCGTTTAGCGCTCTGAAGCCATAGTGCTAACCACTATGCTCCGTGCTGCTGCCCTACTGTTTTGAGTCCCTTAGGATCCCAGTTTCACATTCGCACCATCATTTCGGCTGCCAATTTCCATCGCTGTAGTATCACCTGACTTTTCCCATCTCAGTCAATCTGAAACCCTCACTAATACCTTTATTACCTCCAGACTGGATTATTCCCATTCTCATCTGGTTAGTCTCCCACCTTCCACCCACAGGAAGCTTGTGATCAACTAAAAAGCTGATAATATATGTTCGACCAAATCCCGTTCACCGATCACCCTTGCGCCCGCAAATCTACCCGGCCTCCTGATAACGGCAACACCTCAGGGCAGGGGCTGGTTTAGCTCACTGGGCTAAATCGCTGGCTTTTAAAGCAGACCAAGCAGGCCAGCAGCACGGTTCGATTCCCGTGCCAGCCTCCCCGGACAGGCGCCGGAATGTGGCGACTAGGGGCTTTTCACAGTAACTTCATTGAAGCCTACTCGTGACAATAAGTGATTTTCATTTCATTTTCATTTCACCTCGATTTTGAAGTACTCATCCATGTCTTAAAATCAGGCTCAGTCCCGCACCATTTCTGTCAGCTTGCCGGTGCACAAATCCTGCAGAAAGATTATTCCTGTGCCTTAATGAAAAGCCGGTCCCAAAGAAAATCTCTATCCCCTCTCCGACTTAATCTTGCAGACAGTTTCTGACATCTGATGTGTGCAGCGACTGACGGAGGCTTTCGAACTGACAGCCTGGAAGGGAGTGCTGCCTCTGTAATTGACCATCTATTTGCCTAATCCCCAGCCCACAATCTTCCTTCATAGTTTTGACTTTCTTCAACCTGTTCCATGCCAGGCCTTTTCCTAAAGCCCTCCCGGTTCACAGATAGGTTGTGCAGCGACCTGCAGATAGACGGGAGAAGTTAGGAATGTTTTCCTCGGAGAAGAGAAGCTTGAGAGGAAATTTGTTCAGGTGTTCAAAAGAAAGGGCCTGGACAGCGTGGCTAGAAGAAACTGTTCTCACTGGTGGAAAACTCGAGGATCAGAGTTAAGATGATTGGCAGAAGAAGCCATGCAGTTAAGATCTGGAATGCACTGCCTGTGTGGTGGAGGCAGGTTCAATTGAGTCATTCAAGAGGGAATCGGATTATTATCTGAAAGTCAATGATGTGCAAGATTCCAGGAAGAAGGTAGGGGAGCCTCCAGGTAGCAGTGTCATGGCATACCTTAAGTCCATATTCATTTTGAGGGTGAGAAGAGTGGGTCTAAGACTAATGTCGAAACTTAAATAAAGTCCGTTACAAGAGTATGAAGATGGAGTTGGCTGAAGTATGCTGGGAAATTAGGTTAAAGGTATGACAATAGAGATACAGTAAAAGATATTTAAGGAGAGATTTCATAACACTCAACAAAGATACATTAAGATTACTATGTTAAACTTACATACAGGTAATTATAAGGGAGCACGGTAGCATTGTGGATAGCACAATCGCTTCACAGCTCCAGGGTCCCAGGTTCAATTCCGGCTTGGGTCACTGTCTGTGCGGAGTCTGCACATCCTCCCCATATGTGTGTGGGTTTCCTCCCACAGTCCAAAGATGTGCAAGTTAGGTAGATTGGACATGATAAATTGCCCTTAGTGTCCAAAATTGCCCTTAGTGTTGGGTGGGGTTACTGCATTATGGGGATAGGGTGGAGGTGTTAACCTTGGGTAGGGTGCTCTTTCCAGGAGCCGGTGCAGACTCGATGGGCCGAATGGCCTCCTTCTGCACTGTAAATTCTATGATCTATGGTCTAATGTGAACTGAAAAACTAGGTTAAAACATTGGACATGTTTAGAGATAAAATGGCAGACCTTTGAGAAGATATTTAATATCTCTCACAAAAGATTTATTCCAGTGAGAAATAAAGATTATTTGACGAGGGTATGTCATCCGTAATTAAATATGGAAGCTGAGAGGGCAGCACGGTGGCGCAGTGGGTTAGCCCTGTTGCCTCAGGGCGCCGAGGTCCCAGGTTCGATCCCGGCCCTGGGTCACTGTCCGTGTGGAGTTTGCACGTTCTCCCCGTGTCTGCGTGGGTTTCGCCCCCACAACCCAAAGATGTGCAGGCTAGGTGGATTGGCCACGCTACATTGCCCCTTAATTGGAAAAATGAATTGGATACTCTAAATTTTAATTTTAATTTTTTTTTTAAATATATGGAAGCTGAGGAGTGTATCAAATGGAAAGAAGATGTGAGAGTTTTGCGAAGATTAGTCAGAGGTCACAAGATTGGGCAGAATTTTTAAACTGGCAAAGAATGTCAAAAAATTAAGGAGGGAGAAATGAGAGTCGGAGAGAAAGCTAGCTAGAAATATAAAAACTGATTTTCTACAGGTATTTAGAAAGGAAAAGTAAAGTGACTAGAGCGTAAGTCTGAGGAATTACTGCGGGAAAATAAAGGAGTGGCAGAAATATTGATCAGATATCTTCCATCTGCCTTCACCGTAGTGGATTTAATTTTTTTTTAACTTTCCAATTAAGGGGCAATTTACTCAGCACGTCGTATGGATTGTGAGGGTGAGACCCACGCAGACACGGGGAGAATTTGCAAAATCCACACGGACTGTGACCCGCGGCCGGGATCGACCCTGGGTCCTCGGCGCCGTAAGGCAACAGTGTTAACCACTGCGCCACCGTGCCGCCCACGACACGGATTCAAACCCCACAGCTGGTAGAGTTTAAATTCAATGAATAAATCTGGAATCCAAAGCTAGCCTCAGTCATGGTGACCTTGACGACTACCATCGATTCTTCTAAAAGCCCATCTGGTTCACCAATGTCCCTTCAGGGAAGGAAATCTGCCGTTCTGGCCTACATGTGACTCCAGGCCCACAGCAATATGGCTGACTCCTGGCTGCCCTGTGAAATGGCCGAGCGAGACTCGCAGTGTAGAGGGCAGTTTGGGATGGGCAATAAACGCTGGCCCAGCCAGCGATGCCCACGTTCTGTGAAAGACTGAAAAAGAAGAAAAATGAATGTAAGCCCAGTTGATGTAATCGCTCTTCTTGATGTAGCTGTTTGAACCCTGGTTAACATTTGGGTGAATCTGCGCTGCACAAAGTATCCTTTCTGAACATAGTGCTTGTCTTGTGGCTGATGGCACAGATTTCCCAGCAGGCACAGTGTAGAATGGGGCGGGGGGGGCAGGCATTCCAACATGGACGGAGCTCATTAACCAAAACAATGAATTGAAGCGAAGGTTGCGGGTCCTATGTTTTAGGGGATAACCCATCGCCTGTTGACAAACCTGAGTTAGGAAATGCAGATGGCCTTTGTACAGTTCTCTTTGAAGACTCCCCCTCAGGCTGATCTGTTCCCTGTAAGACCACTGGGCTGGATTCTCCGACACCTCGCCGGGTCGGAGAATCGCCGGGGGGGGGGGGGGGGGGTGAATCCCGCCACCCCCCGCCCCCCTCCGTCTCCCGAAATCTCCGCCACCAGAGATTCGGCGGAGGCGGGAATCACGCCGCGCCTGTCGGTGCCCCCCCCCCCCCCCCCCCCCGGCAATTCTCCGGCCCGCGATGGGCCGAAGTCCCGCTGCTGTCACGCCGGTCCCGCCAGCGGGAGTCAAAATACCTCCCTTATCGGCAGGACTGGCGGCGCGGGCGGGCTCCGGGGTCCTGGGGGGGGGGGCGGCGTGGGGCGATCTGGCCCCAGGGGGTGCCCCCACAGTGGCCTGGCCCGCGATCGGGGCTCACCGATCGGCGGGCGGGCCTGTGCCGTGGGGGGCACTCTTTTCCTTCCGCGTTGGCCATAGCCTTCACGATGGTGGAGGCGGAGGTGACCCCCTTCCGCCGGCCGGCGAAGTCACTTCGGCCTCGGCTGGCATGGCGCCAAAGGCCTTTCCCGCCAGCCGGCGGGGCGCCAACCACTCCGGCGCGAGCCTAGCCCCTCAAGGTTAGGGCTTGGCCCCAAAAGGTGCAGAGAAATCCGCACCTTTGAGGCGGCCCGACGCCGGAGTGGGTTCACGCCACTCCATCCTGCCGGGACCCCCCGCCCCGCTGGATAGGGGAGAATCCCGGCCTCTATTCACGACGCCCTATGCTGCTCTTGCTCATGTATTTGCTTTGTTTGGCCCCTTGTTCTGCACTGTAACCAATCACTGTTTGTCGATGTACTCCATTGATTATTCTTTTTGTCTACTGTATACGTACTGTCTCCATTCCCTTGGCCGCAGAAAAATACTTTCCATTGTACTTCGGTACATGTGGCAATAAATCAATCAATAACCAGTTGGGATGTACACACGAGGTCTTTGGTAGTTCCTCAGAGATAACGAGCCGCAGGTATTCCCGAAACTGCCAAGTAGCTTCTTTTGTCCGGGGGTGACGGACAGACTTCGTTCAGTTGTGAAAGTTTAGAAACATCCATGACCATATCTATATATATTTTAGAAAAATCAACATTGTGAGGTTTTAGCCTCTCACAGCTTCAAATAATTTGCTTCTGAGTTGTGACTTTATGGATGGTTTGCATGACTAGTTTCTCCTTGTGCTAACTAATTAAAATGTGCATAAACGAGATAAACGAAGCCAAACTATTATTAAATAGTTATTAGCCATGATTTCATTATAGCAGGATATCATTTCATTCATAGGGAAGTGAGTTTGGCACATCAGCACTTATCGTAGCCAAGATCAGGGATTATACAGAAGGAGGTCATCTTGTCAATGCTGCCTGTTTAAAATAACAATCCCGTTAGTCCTGCTCCCCATCCCTGATCGTTAAATCGGCTGTTTCCACGGCACACCAGTGGTTAGCACTGCTGCCTCACAGTTCCAGGGTCCCAGGTTCGATTCCCGGCTTGGGTCACTGTCTGTGCAGAGTCTGCACGTTCTCCCCGTGTCTGCGTGGGTTTCCTCCGGGTGCTCCGGTTTCCTCCCACAGTCCAAAGACGTGCAGGTTAGGTGGATTGGCCATACTAAATTGCCCTTAGTGTCCAAGGGTGTGCAGGTTAGGTTGCAGGGAGTGGGCCTAGGTGACGTGCCCTTTCGGAGGGCTAGTGCAGACTCAATGGGCTGAATGGCCTCCTCCTGCACTGTCAGGATACTGTGAAATTAATTTCCCTTCAACTGCATCTTCCAAACTCACAACCACCCCCATCTAGAAGGACAAGGGCTGCAGATGCAAGCGAACACCACCTGGAGGTTTCCCTCCAAGTCACTCACCGCCCTGACTTGGAAATATATCGGCCGTTCCTTCACTGTCACTGCGTCAGAATCCCAGAACTCCCTCCCTAACAGCACAATGGGTGTACCTACACCAGACGGACTGCAGCAATTCAAGAGGCAGCTGCAATTTCTCCAGTACAACATCTTTTTTTTAAATTTAGTGCACCCAATTATTTTTTTTCCAATTAAGGGGCAATTTAGTGTGGCCAATCCACCTACCCTGCACATCTTTTGGGTTGTGGGGGTGAGACCCATGCAGACACGGGAAGAATGTGCAAACTCCACACGGACAGTGACTCAGGGCCGGGATCGAACCTGGGACCTCGGCACCTTGAGGCCCTACAGTACAACATCAACAAGTTTCATTTATATTGCATCTTTATAATAGGCGGTAGTCCCACAGAGTTCAGCACAGCAAAATGGGCAGATTGAACACAAGGTAGAAGGGCAGACAAGCAAAAGTTTGGTCTAACAGGTTTTGAGGAGCATCTTAAAGGGGGAGAGATATAGGGTGAGAGAGGGGGAGGTCTGGGGAGGGAATTCAGAGCTTCGGGCCCGGCAGCTGAAGGCACGGCCTCCAACATTGGGCCATTTAATACAGTATTAGGGATGCTCAAAAGGTCAGAATTGGGGGAGCGCGGCGATCTGTTACGGTCCTGGGGCTGGAGGTCACTGGAGACCCCAGAAAAGAATCCAGTCCCACACTGCCCGATGCGTCTTACAGGTGAGGCGTTTAAACCGTCCTCTTCGGCAGACGTGAGGGGTGCCATGGCCAGTATTTCAGAGCGGAGCAGTGGGATTGCCACTGCTGTCCCGGCCAGTATCGATCGCTCAATTTGAGGTTGGAACAGATTCGTTGGCCATTATCGCATTGCTGTTTCTGGGATCTTGCTGTGCATCGTTTACTTGCAACGTTTCCTACCTCACAACTGTGCCCGCACTTCATTGGCTGTGCCGCGCTTTGAGACCTCCCGAGGCCACGGAAAGCGCGATGTAAGTTTTCTCTCGGTACTTTAACCCCAGCATGAGCCAGTTGACAATCGAAGTGAGAGGGAGAAGGAAGCCTGTCAGGCCTGGGGTCATTCTGACCTGATAATAAGCTGAACGTTTCCCTCCTTCAGCCTGAAGCTGGTGTTGTTTTGTAAATTGGGTCCAGAGGGGTCCCGGAGTTCATTGTTTCTTGCGCACACATATCCTGTAGTCCCGGCAACTCGGATGCTTTCACATTCTTCCCAGCGGGATAATGCCATTGGGGGCGTGGCAACTTTACAGAGGTTACGTGCTCAGAGACACCAGCGCCTCAGGCATTTGTCCACAATAAGACCCAACCAAACTAGTCACTGTCAAAGTCTTCTACTTTGTTGGCAATCACTCCCTAACGAGGCTGATTGTGCGCCTAAGAGACTCTGTGTCACTGGTCATGGGTTCCGTGCTTGATGAGCCCGGTCCCAGAGCCGCATCTTCGGCCGCACTCTTGGCAGCGTTTCTGGGCGGTGGGATCGATCCTTGGACCCGTGATCGCTGGTATTCCTTTCACAGGCTCCTTTTCCGAGCCCGCTCTTGCCACTAGGTACCCTCGATGAATGATGTCCCTTCACTCAGGAGGTTCCTGTTCTGAGCAGCGGTCTCCCAGCTGTTGACGTCTACATTCCATCTCCTGAGTTGGGCCTTCTGGGTGCCTGAGCACCACGAGAGCTCCTTCAACTTCGGAAAAGCAAACATACGTTCATGGGATATGGGCCCCGCTGGCCAGGCCAGCATTTATTGCCCATCCCTAATTGCTCTTTCAGAAGGTGGTGATGAGCCACCTCCTTGAACCGCCGCAGCCCATGTGGTGTAGGTACACCCAATGCGCTGTTAGGGAGAGACTTCCAGGATTTTGACCCAGCGACAGTGAAGGAACGGTGATATATTTCCAAATCAGGATGCTGAGTGGCTTGGAGGGGAACCTGGAATTGGAGTGGTCATGGGTTTAGGAGGTGCTGTGAAAGATGCCGTGGAAATTTGTTACAGCGCACACCCTTATTGTTCGGTAATATTTGTATTGGTAAACATTAGAAATGAGCTATAGCTTTAAGTGGGTTTAATTTAATGTTTCTGTGCCTGGAAGCGTAAAACGTATAATTAGATTCATGCTGAGCAAAAGTATGTATGGGGGAAGGTTTAGTTCCAACTGTGCTTCTATTGTGTTTAGAGAGGACTATTGCATGAAGAATAAATCAATGACATAAGCATGCAGGTGTTGCTTAGCAACTGGGGCCTTGTAATGTAGAGAAACGCACCTGTGGACGGCACGGCAGCACAGTGGTTAGCACTGTTGCTTCAGAGCGCCAGGTCCCATGTTTGGGTGACTGTGCGGAGTCTGCACGTTCTCCTTGTATCTGCGTGGGTTTCCTCCGGGTTCCTCCCACAAGTCCCGAAAGACGTGCTTGGTAGGTGAATTGGACATTCTGAATTCTCTCTCAGTGTACCCGAACTGGCACCGGAATGTGGGGGCTAGAGGATTTTCACAGTAACTTCATTGCAGTGTTAATAAGCCTACTTGTGACAATAAAGATTATTATTAAATTTTTTATAACTTTTAAGTTTTAGTTTAGCCAATTTGAATGCAGTTGGAGATATGTAATGAGAGGGAAAGGCAGCTCAACATTGCTAGAAGAAAATCCGTACCATCCGAGATCTGAAGAGCTACTAGTTAAGTAAACCAGGCAAATTAAGAGAAGTGTCCAAGATCTCTGGAGATAGATAAACAGATACTAAGGTATTGTTCAGAAAATTCAGGGACGAGTAAACAAAGTGTTCTGAGTTAAAAAGGCGCTTGTAGTATCCAGATTTAAAGTGGGACAGCAGACATCAAAGCTAAAACAAACATCTGATGCCATTTTAATATAGTCTGGGAATTGAGTGTAAAGGTGATTCTGAGAAGTTTGCCAGCAGTCAAGACAAAGGGTCTGTGTGAAATCCTGGACTAGACTCACTGTTAAAAGTGGAGTGCAAGCTTTGTGTAAAGGTGTCATTTGGAAAACCAGGCCTGGATTTCAGAATACAAATTACGAAGGGAAAGCATACCTATGAAACAAGATTTTAAAGTGTGTTTTTGGGAATGGAGTTTGTTGCTCTCACGTGAGAATCATCTGAGGGGATTCCTATGAGACATCCACGAACAATCACTTGGCGTTCAGAGTGGAGAGTGTATTTGCCCACAGTCATCTTGTGTGCTTAAAAGGGACTTTGTGTTAATGAAACCATTGTAGATTAAGATGTACTTTGTAATCCGTGTTAATCCTAAAATCTGTGTGTAAATAGTTGGGGGGGGGGGGGGGGGGAGCATTGCATCATAATCTAATTTTTTCATGCTTAATTAGTTTTTATTACTGTTGAAATTAATTAGTGGTCCCGTTACACTATTCCTCCACATTTTGTTTAAAAAAAAGTAAAAGTTACGTTGTTTTGAGCTAGGGTTCCATTCTCGGATCCTCCCGTCCAGTTATGACATCAACTGGGAGGGCACGGTAGCGCAGTGGTTAGCACCGCTGCCTCACGGCGCTGAGGACCAGAATTCGATCCCGGCCCCGGGTCACTGTCTGTGTGGAGTTTGCACATTCTCCCCCGTGTGTGTGGGTCCTACCACCACAACCCAGAATTGTGGATTGGCCACACTAAATTGCCCCTTAATTGGGAAAAAAAAGAATTGGGCACTTTAAATTAATAAAAAAATAACATCAACTGGGATCATAACAATATGACGAGATAGACAAACAGGTGGAGACAAATCTAGAGTTTATTGTAATTGTCAAAGGTTTATCACGATGGCGAGGCAATAAAGAGGTTACATGGAATTGCTAACTATTGTGTTGAATTTAACAATTGATGGCTATATTTTTTTTTGTAAATTTAGAGTACCCAATTATTTTTTCCAATTAAGGGGCAATTTAGCGCGGCCAATCCACCTAACCTGCACATCTTTTTGGGTTGTGGGGGCGAAACCCACGCAGACACGGGGAGAATGTGCAAACTCCTCACAGACAGTGACCCAGGGCCGGGATTCGAACCCGGGTCCTCAGCGCCGTAGGCAGCAATGCTAACCACTGTGCCACCGTGCTGCCCTATATTTTTTATATTTAAAAATAAATCAATTGTCTGGTTTTTTGCCATCCAGGGCACCTGGAGCCTGGCCAGATAATGTCTGCAGTCAGAAAGTTTAAATATTGTATTCATACACAACTGAGAGAAGAAAAAGAAAGACTTGCATTTATATAGCACCTTTGATGACCACCTGACATCTCAAAGCGCTTTACAGCCAATGAGGTACTTGTGAAGTGTTGTAATGTAGGTAAACACATTAAGATCCCATAACACAGCAACGTGATAACGATCGGATAATCTGCTCTTTCCGTGACGTTGACTGAAAGGGAAATACTCACCAAGTCCAATGATTGGCAACCTAGGCCGGTGAGCGGGCCGCCTGAGTGGCCCCCTCTTCGTCTCAGTGGGCCGCAAGACTGAAACCGGACTTGTTCACTACCCCATGACCCCGTGAATGGGATTGAATACACTTAATATCTTTTCTTTTAATTTTGTTTTTATAAATTAGAGTACCAAATTTATTTTTTTCAATTAAGGGGCAATTTAGTGTGGCCAATCCACCTAATCTGCACATTTTTGGGTTGTGGGGGCGAAACCCACGCAGACACGGGGAAAATGTGCAAACTCCACACGGACAGTGACCCAGAGCCGGGATCGAACCTGGGACCTCGGCGCCGTGAGGCAGCAGGGCTAACCACTGCGCCACCGTGCCGCCCTAATACATTTAATGCATGCCGAATATTTCACAACGAGTTACAGAAAATGCTTAATCATTCATCTATTAATAGAACTGTCATCGAATTCACATGGTGAAAACAAAAGGAATATTTACACTTAGGACGCACGGCTCTCGCAGTCAATGTTGTGAGCAGTCAGCGAACACTCACTTTACTCGCCCTCGCTTCACGTGAGAATCACTTCAGCAACACCGGCAGGAAAAAAAATGACGCAATGGAGGCCAACGGAATGTGGCGACCCTGCCCACGGGCAACGGTCAACAGAATGTCCTGTGGGCTGCACTCAGAACCCTGATGGCCCCCAGGCTAAAGGTTCCCACCGCTGCTCAAGACAAGGGGGGGGGGGGGCTTCCCAGTTCTGCTTCAAAACAGAGGCTATGGGATCTTTTACGAGAACCTGGGGGAGCAGGCTGGACCTGGGTTTAATGTCTCACCCAAAAGGTGGCATCAAAGACAGTGCAGCCCTCCCTGAGCACTGCAGTGAAGTATAGTTACAAACAGGGCTTTGGTGAGGCCACACCTCAGGACGGTGTACAGTTTGTCTCCTTGCCCAAGGAGGGTGACACCTGCCTCAGTACAATGAAGGTTCCCTACATGAACCCCTACAATGAGAGGCCTCTCCTGCGAGGAGTGATTGAGTGGAATGGGCCCATATTCTCTGGAGGCGCACCTGGAATCTCACCGTTCCAAGGGTGTAATTAATAAGGCCCCGGTTAATGATAGATAGGGAGAAAGCTTCCCTCGCTGGTGAAACGCACAGATGTGGACCCGTTCCCCAGCACAAGCCAAGCAGATTGAGGGGAGGAGAAATGTTTGTGAAAATGATGCGAGAACTCCAAGCCACAATAGATGGCACCGAGGAATACGGGTAACAATTGATGCCCCGTCGAGAGCAGGTGCAGCGCGATTGCTGCTAAACAACCAATCATCGTTATTGCCAAAATAAGTGTGTGTTCAGCGAATGTGTAGTACAACAGTCGCACCTCAACGTATAATTTTCTTCCTCTCTTTACAGAACCATACAATGACGCAACACAGCAGTTAATGATATGATGCAGCACCAAGCAGCTTGCTTTGGGAAGGCTACAGAAGTCGAAGTATATGACCTCCTCACTCTTTGCACGAGAATGTTTTCAAAGATGGACATTTTGGAGCGATTACAAAAAAAAAGCATTGTATTATAATATAAAAAAAACACAAAACTTGCATTGGTCAAAATATTGATTTCTTTACATGTTGTTTGACCTTTTAAGCCAACATAGAGTTTCTGTGTATACTATATATTTATAGTATATATTAAAAAAGTGTTACACATGTTATGTTACTAAACCCTTTTGCCAGTCCGAAGCTGGTTTACCCCCCTCCCCTGCCCTCCCTTTACCCCACCCTCCAACAAACATGGACACTTGATGGTGTTTCCATAATACTGATAGCATTACCATTCACGTGATAGATGTAATGTATAGCAAACATCAGCCATTCATTCTAGGATCCATTGGAAAGATTCCTGCCTTTAAACTTTCTTTAACAACATTTCTGTACAATCAACTTTCCAGTCAATTAAACCCTGCTTATCCATAACTGTTATTAGTGTTTATTCTGCTGTCTGAACCTGGATTTTGCTGGAATTACTGTGTTTATATTAAGAAATAAACCCATGTATCAATGAGTGCTCTCTGTTTTCAGTAGTTATCTGCTTCACACCGACTTTGGGAACCTCTGAGGCACATTCCTCGCCCCCCACCCCCATGGCATTCGACCCTGCTACCGCCCCCTCCTCCCATCCCAACCTCCACCCCGCACCCATTCTTCCCTGCTGTCAGGTGTCGTGGACTGCGTGACCCCTAACATCCAGAATGGGCAGTCAGTTATACTGCTGTGAGTGGCAGGCTGCAGTTTGAAGCTTCCTTTGCCGAAGCTGTGTAGGTTTGAAGGAGCAGTGTAGGTTTGAAGGAGCAGTGTAGGTTTGAAGGAGCAGTGTAGGTTTGAAGGGGCAGTGTAGGTTTGAAGGAGCAGTGTAGGTTTGAAGGGGCAGTGTAGGTTTGAAGGAGCAGTGTAGGTTTGATGGGGCAGTGTAGGTTTGAAGGGGCAGTGTAGGTTAGCGGGAGCAGTGTAGGTTTGAAGGGGCAGTGTAGGTTAGCGGGAGCAGTGTAGGTTTGAAGGGGCAGTGTAGGTTTGAAGGAGCAGTGTAGGTTTGAAGGAGCAGTGTAGGTTTGAAGGGGCAGTGTAGGTTTGAAGGGGCAGTGTAGGTTTGAAGGAGCAGTGTAGGTTTGAAGGAGCAATGTAGGTTTGAAGGGGCAGTGTAGGTTTGATGGGGCAGTGTAGGTTTGATGGAGCAGTGTAGGTTTGATGGGGCAGTGTAGGTTTGAAGGAGCAGTGTAGGTTTGAAGGAGCAGTGTAGGTTTGAAGGAGCAGTGTAGGTTTGAAGGGGCAGTGTAGGTTTGAAGGAGCTGTGTAGGTTTGAAGGGGCAGTGTAGGTTTGAAGGGGCAGTGTAGGTTAGCGGGAGCAGTGTAGGTTTGAAGGGGCAGTGTAGGTTTGAAGGAGCAGTGTAGGTTTGAAGGAGCAGTGTAGGTTTGAAGGGGCAGTGTAGGTTTGAAGGGGCAGTGTAGGTTTGAAGGAGCAGTGTAGGTTTGAAGGAGCAGTGTAGGTTTGAAGGGGCAGTGTAGGTTTGATGGGGCAGTGTAGGTTTGATGGAGCAGTGTAGGTTTGATGGGGCAGTGTAGGTTTGATGGGGCAGTGTAGGTTTGAAGGAGCAGTGTAGGTTTGAAGGAGCAGTGTAGGTTTGAAGGGGCAGTGTAGGTTTGAAGGAGCTGTGTAGGTTTGAAGGGACAGTGTAGGTTTGAAGGGGCAGTGTAGGTTTGAACGGGCAGTGTAGGTTTGAAGGGGCAGTGTAGGTTTGAAGGGGCAGTGTCGGTTTGAAGGGGCAGTGTAGGTTTGAAGGAGCAGTGTAGGTTTGATGGAGCAGTGTAGGTTTGAAGGAGCAGTGTAGGTTTGATGGGGCAGTGTAGGTTTGAAGGAGCAGTGTAGGTTTGAAGGAGCAGTGTAGGTTTGAAGGAGCAGTGTAGGTTTGATGGGGCAGTGTAGGTTTGATGGGGCAGTGTAGGTTAGCGGGAGCAGTGTAGGTTTGAAGGGGCAGTGTAGGTTTGAAGGAGCAGTGTAGGTTTGAAGGGGCAGTGTAGGTTTGAAGGAGCAGTGTAGGTTTGAGGGAGCAGTGTAGGTTTGAGGGAGCAGTGTAGGTTTGAAGGGGCAGTGTAGGTTTGAAGGAGCAGTGTAGGTTTGAAGGAGCAGTGTAGGTTTGAAGGGGCAGTGTAGGTTTGAAGGGGCAGTGTAGGTTTGAAGGAGCAGTGTAGGTTTGAAGGAGCAGTGTAGGTTTGAAGGGGCAGTGTAGGTTTGATGGGGCAGTGTAGGTTTGATGGAGCAGTGTAGGTTTGATGGGGCAGTGTAGGTTTGATGGGGCAGTGTAGGTTTGAAGGAGCAGTGTAGGTTTGAAGGAGCAGTGTAGGTTTGAAGGGGCAGTGTAGGTTTGAAGGAGCTGTGTAGGTTTGAAGGGGCAGTGTAGGTTTGAAGGGGCAGTGTAAGTTTGAAGGGGCAGTGTAGGTTTGAAGGGGCAGTGTAGGTTTGAAGGGGCAGTGTAGGTTTGAAGGAGCTGTGTAGGTTTGAAGGGGCAGTGTAGGTTTGAAGGGGCAGTGTAGGTTAGCGGGAGCAGTGTAGGTTTGAAGGGGCAGTGTAGGTTTGAAGGAGCAGTGTAGGTTTGAAGGAGCAGTGTAGGTTTGAAGGGGCAGTGTAGGTTTGAAGGGGCAGTGTAGGTTTGAAGGAGCAGTGTAGGTTTGAAGGAGCAGTGTAGGTTTGAAGGGGCAGTGTAGGTTTGATGGGGCAGTGTAGGTTTGATGGAGCAGTGTAGGTTTGATGGGGCAGTGTAGGTTTGATGGGGCAGTGTAGGTTTGAAGGAGCAGTGTAGGTTTGAAGGAGCAGTGTAGGTTTGAAGGGGCAGTGTAGGTTTGAAGGAGCTGTGTAGGTTTGAAGGGGCAGTGTAGGTTTGAAGGGGCAGTGTAGGTTTGAAGGGGCAGTGTAGGTTTGAAGGGGCAGTGTAGGTTTGAAGGGGCAGTGTCGGTTTGAAGGGGCAGTGTAGGTTTGAAGGAGCAGTGTAGGTTTGATGGAGCAGTGTAGGTTTGAAGGAGCAGTGTAGGTTTGATGGGGCAGTGTAGGTTTGAAGGAGCAGTGTAGGTTTGAAGGAGCAGTGTAGGTTTGAAGGAGCAGTGTAGGTTTGATGGGGCAGTGTAGGTTTGATGGGGCAGTGTAGGTTAGCGGGAGCAGTGTAGGTTTGAAGGGGCAGTGTAGGTTTGAAGGAGCAGTGTAGGTTTGAAGGGGCAGTGTAGGTTTGAAGGAGCAGTGTAGGTTTGAGGGAGCAGTGTAGGTTTGAGGGAGCAGTGTAGGTTTGAGGGAGCAGTGTAGGTTTGAGGGAGCAGTGTATGTATGAGGGAGCAGTGTAGGTTTGAAGGGGCAGTGTAGGTTTGAAGGGGCAGTGTAGGTTTGAAGGAGCAGTGTAGGTTTGAAGGAGCAGTGTAGGTTTGAAGGAGCAGTGTAGGTTTGAAGGAGCAGTGTAGGTTTGAAGGAGCAGTGTAGGTTTGAAGGAACAGTGTAGGTTTGATGGAGCAGTGCAGTTTTGAAGGAGCATGTGCCGAGCCATGATCACCCTACTCAAACCCACGTATCCACCCTATACCCGTAACCCAACAACTTCCCCCTTAACCTTACTTTTATTAGGACACTACGGGCAATTTAGCATGGCCAATCCACCTAACCCGCACATCTTTGGACTGTGGGAGGAAACCGGAGCACCCGGAGGAAACCCACGCACACAGCGGGAGGACGTGCAGACTCCACACAGACAGTGACCCAGCCGGGAATCGAATCTGGGACCCTGGAGCTGTGAAGCATTTATGCTAACCACCATGCTACCCTACTGCCCTGAAGGAGCAGTGTAGGTTTGAACGGGCAGTGTAGGTCTGAAGGAGCAGTGTAGGTTTGAAGGAGCAGTGTAGGTTTGAAGGGGCAGTGTAGGTTTGAAGGAGCAGTGTAGGTTTGAAGGAGCAGTGTAGGTTTGAAGGGGCAGTGTAGGTTTGATGGGGCAGTGTAGGTTTGAAGGAGCAGCGTAGGTTTGAAGGAGCAGTGTAGGTTTGAAGGAGCAGTGTAGGTTTGATGGAGCAGTGTAGATTTGAAGGGGCAGAGTAGGTTTGAAGGGACAGTGTAGGTTTGATGGGGCAGTGCAGGTTTGAAGGAGCAGTGTAGGTTTGATGGGGCAGTGGAGGTTTGAAGGGGCAGTGTAGGTTTGAAGGGGCAGTGTAGGTTTGAAGGAGCAGTGTAGGTTTGAAGGGGCCGTGTAGGTTTGAAGGGGCAGTGTAGGTTTGAAGGAGCAGTGTAGGTTTGAAGGAGCAGTGTAGGTTTGATGGGGCAGTGTAGGTTCGAGGGAGCAGTGTAGGTTTGAAGGAGCAGTGTAGGTTTGAAGGAGCAGTGTAGGTTTGAAGGAGCTGTGTAGGTTTGAGGGAGCAGTGTAGGTTTGAAGGGGCAGTGTAGGTTTGAAGGAGCAGTGTAGGTTTGATGGGGCAGTGTAGGTTTGAAGGGGCAGTGTAGGTTTGAAGGAGCAGTGTAGGTTCGAGGGAGCAGTGTAGGTTTGAAGGAGCAGTGTAGGTTTGACGGAGCAGTGTAGGTTTGAAGGGGCAGTGTAGGTTTGAAGGGGCAGTGTAGGTTTGACGGAGCAGTGTAGGTTTGAAGGAGCAGTGTAGGTTTGAAGGAGCAGTGTAGGTTTGAAGGGGCAGTGTAGGTTTGAAGGGGCAGTGTAGGTTTGACGGAGCAGTGTAGGTTTGAAGGAGCAGTGTAGGTTTGATGGGGCAGTGTAGGTTTGAAGGAGCAGTGTAGGTTTGAAGGGGCAGTGTAGGTTTGAAGGGGCAGTGTAGGTTTGAAGGGGCAGTGTAGGTTTGAAGGGGCAGTGTAGGTTTGAAGGAGCAGTGTAGGTTTGAAGGAGCAGTGTAGGTTTGAAGGAGCAGTGTAGATTTGAAGGAGCAGTGTAGGTTTGAAGGGGCAGTGTAGGTTTGATGGAGCAGTGTAGGTTTGAAAGAGCAGTGTAGGTTTGAAGGAGCAGCGTAGGTTTGATGGGGCAGTGTAGGTTTGAAGGGGCAGTGTAGGTTTGATGGAGCAGTGTAGGTTTGAAGGGGCAGTGTAGGTATGAAGGAGCAGTGTAGGTTTGAAGGGGCAGTGTAGGTTTGATGGAGCAGTGTAGGTTTGAAGGGGCAGTGTAGGTTTGAAGGAGCAGTGTAGGTTTGATGGGGCAGTGTAGGTTTGAAGGGGCAGTGTAGGTTTGAAGGAGCAGTGTAGGTTTGAAGGAGTAGTGTTGGTTTGAAGGAGCAGTGTAGGTTTGAAGGAGCAGTGTAGGTTTGAAGGAGCAGTGTAGGTTTGAAGGGGCAGTGTAGGTTAGCGGGAGCAGTGTAGGTTTGAAGGAGCAGCGTAGGTTTGAAGGGGCAGTGTAGGTTAGCGGGAGCAGTGTAGGTTTGAAGGAGCAGTGTAGGTTTGATGGGGCAGTGTAGGTTTGAAGGAGCAGTGTAGGTTTGAAGGAGCAGTGTAGGTTTGAAGGAGCAGTGTAGGTTTGAAGGAGCAGTGTAGGTTTGAAGGAGCAGTGTAGGTTTGAAGGAGCAGTGTAGGTTTGAAGGGGCAGTGTAGGTTTGAAGGGGCAGTGTAGGTTTGAAGGAGCAGTGTAGGTTTGAAGGAGCAGTGTAGGTTTGAAGGAGCAGTGTAGGTTTGAAGGGGCAGTGTAGGTTTGAAGGAGCAGTGTAGGTTTGAAGGAGCAGTGTAGGTTTGAAGGAGCAGTGTAGGATTGAAGGGGCAGTGTAGGTTTGAAGGAGCAGTGTAGGTTTGAAGGGGCAGTGTAGGTTTGAAGGGGCAGTGTAGGTTTGACGGAGCAGTGTAGGTTTGAAGGGGCAGTGTAGGTTTGAAGGGGCAGTGTAGGTTTGAAGGGGCAGTGTAGGTTTGAAGGGGCAGTGTAGGTTTGAAGGAGCAGTGTAGGTTTGAAGGAGCAGTGTAGGTTTGAAGGAGCAGTGTAGATTTGAAGGAGCAGTGTAGGTTTGAAGGGGCAGTGTAGGTTTGATGGAGCAGTGTAGGTTTGAAGGAGCAGTGTAGGTTTGAAGGAGCAGCGTAGGTTTGATGGGGCAGTGTAGGTTTGAAGGGGCAGTGTAGGTTTGATGGAGCAGTGTAGGTTTGAAGGGGCAGTGTAGGTATGAAGGAGCAGTGTAGGTTTGAAGGGGCAGTGTAGGTTTGATGGAGCAGTGTAGGTTTGAAGGGGCAGTGTAGGTTTGAAGGAGCAGTGTAGGTTTGATGGGGCAGTGTAGGTTTGAAGGGGCAGTGTAGGTTTGAAGGAGCAGTGTAGGTTTGAAGGAGTAGTGTTGGTTTGAAGGAGCAGTGTAGGTTTGAAGGAGCAGTGTAGGTTTGAAGGAGCAGTGTAGGTTTGAAGGGGCAGTGTAGGTTAGCGGGAGCAGTGTAGGTTTGAAGGAGCAGCGTAGGTTTGAAGGGGCAGTGTAGGTTAGCGGGAGCAGTGTAGGTTTGAAGGAGCAGTGTAGGTTTGAAGGGGCCGTGTAGGTTTGATGGGGCAGTGTAGGTTTGAAGGGGCCGTGTAGGTTTGATGGGGCAGTGTAGGTTTGAAGGAGCAGTGTAGGTTTGAAGGAGCAGTGTAGGTTTGAAGGAGCAGTGTAGGTTTGAAGGAGCAGTGTAGGTTTGAAGGAGCAGTGTAGGTTTGAAGGACCAGTGTAGGTTTGAAGGGGCAGTGTAGGTTTGAAGGGGCAGTGTAGGTTTGAAGGAGCAGTGTAGGTTTGAAGGAGCAGTGTAGGTTTGAAGGAGCAGTGTAGGTTTGAAGGGGCAGTGTAGGTTTGAAGGAGCAGTGTAGGTTTGAAGGAGCAGTGTAGGTTTGAAGGAGCAGTGTAGGATTGAAGGGGCAGTGTAGGTTTGAAGGAGCAGTGTAGGTTTGAAGGGGCAGTGTAGGTTTGAAGGGGCAGTGTAGGTTTGACGGAGCAGTGTAGGTTTGAAGGGGCAGTGCAGGTTTGAAGGGGCAGTGTAGGTTTGAAGGGGCAGTGTAGGTTTGAAGGGGCAGTGTAGGTTTGAAGGGGCAGTGTAGGTTTGAAGGAGCAGTGTAGGTTTGAAGGGGCAGTGCAGGTTTGAAGGAGCAGTGTAGGTTTGAAGGAGCAGTGTAGGTTTGAAGGAGCAGTGTAGGTTTGAAGGGGCAGTGTAGGTTTGATGGAGCAGTGTAGGTTTGAAGGAGCAGTGTAGGTTTGATGGGGCAGTGTAGGTTTGAAGGGGCAGTGTAGGTTTGAAGGAGCAGTGTAGGTTTGAAGGAGCAGTGTAGGTTTGAAGGAGCAGTGTAGGTTTGAAGGAGCAGTGTAGGTTTGAAGGAGCAGTGTAGGTTTGAAGGAGCAGTGTAGGTTTGAAGGAGCAGTGTAGGTTAGCGGGAGCAGTGTAGGTTTGAAGGAGCAGCGTAGGTTTGAAGGGGCAGTGTAGGTTACCGGGAGCAGTGTAGGTTTGAAGGGGCATTGTAGGTTTGAAGGAGCAGTGTAGGTTTGACGGAGCAGTGTAGGTTTGAGGGAGCAGTGTATGTTTGAGGGAGCAGTGTAGGTTTGAGGGAGCAGTGTAGGTTTGAAGGAGCAGTGTAGGTTTGAAGGGGCAGTGTAGGTTAGCGGTAGCAGTGTAGGTTTGAAGGAGCAGTGTAGGTTTGAGGGAGCAGTGTAGGTTTGAGGGAGCAGTGTAGGTTTGAGGGAGCAGTGTAGGTTTGAGGGAGCAGTGTATGTATGAGGGAGCAGTGTAGGTTTGAAGGAGCAGTGTAGGTTTGAAGGGGCAGTGTAGGTTTGAAGGGGCAGTGTAGGTTTGAAGGGGCAGTGTAGGTTTGAAGGGGCAGTGTAGGTTTGAAGGGGCAGTGTCGGTTTGAAGGGGCAGTGTAGGTTTGAAGGAGCAGTGTAGGTTTGATGGAGCAGTGTAGGTTTGAAGGAGCAGTGTAGGTTTGATGGGGCAGTGTAGGTTTGAAGGAGCAGTGTAGGTTTGAAGGAGCAGTGTAGGTTTGAAGGAGCAGTGTAGGTTTGATGGGGCAGTGTAGGTTTGATGGGGCAGTGTAGGCTAGCGGGAGCAGTGTAGGTTTGAAGGGGCAGTGTAGGTTTGAAGGAGCAGTGTAGGTTTGAAGGGGCAGTGTAGGTTTGAAGGAGCAGTGTAGGTTTGAGGGAGCAGTGTAGGTTTGAGGGAGCAGTGTAGGTTTGAGGGAGCAGTGTAGGTTTGAGGGAGCAGTGTATGTATGAGGGAGCAGTGTAGGTTTGAAGGGGCAGTGTAGGTTTGAAGGGGCAGTGTAGGTTTGAAGGAGCAGTGTAGGTTTGAAGGAGCAGTGTAGGTTTGAAGGAGCAGTGTAGGTTTGAAGGAGCAGTGTAGGTTTGAAGGAGCAGTGTAGGTTTGAAGGAACAGTGTAGGTTTGATGGAGCAGTGCAGTTTTGAAGGAGCATGTGCCGAGCCATGATCACCCTACTCAAACCCACGTATCCACCCTATACCCGTAACCCAACAACTTCCCCCTTAACCTTACTTTTATTAGGACACTACGGACAATTTAGCATGGCCAATCCACCTAACACGCACATCTTTGGACTGTGGGAGGAAACCGGAGCACCCGGAGGAAACCCACGCAGACACGGGGAGAACGTGCAGACTCCGCACAGACAGTGACCCAGCCGGGAACCGAACCTGGGACCCTGGAGCTGTGAAGCATTTATGCTAACCACCATGCTACCCTACTGCCCTGAAGGAGCAGTGTAGGTTTGAACGGGCAGTGTAGGTCTGAAGCAGCAGTGTAGGTTTGAAGGAGCAGTGTAGGTTTGAAGGGGCAGTGTAGGTTTGAAGGAGCAGTGTAGGTTTCAAGGAGCAGTGTAGGTTTGAAGGGGCAGTGTAGGTTTGATGGGGCAGTGTAGGTTTGAAGGAGCAGCGTAGGTTTGAAGGAGCAGTGTAGGTTTGAAGGAGCAGTGTAGGTTTGATGGAGCAGTGTAGATTTGAAGGAGCAGAGTAGGTTTGAAGGGGCAGTGTAGGTTTGATGGGGCAGTGCAGGTTTGAAGGAGCAGTGTAGGTTTGATGGGGCAGTGTAGGTTTGAAGGGGCAGTGTAGGTTTGAAGGGGCAGTGTAGGTTTGAAGGAGCAGTGTAGGTTTGAAGGGGCCGTGTAGGTTTGAAGGGGCAGTGTAGGTTTGAAGGAGCAGTGTAGGTTTGAAGGAGCAGTGTAGGTTTGATGGGGCAGTGTAGGTTTGAAGGAGCAGTGTAGGTTTGATGGGGCAGTGTAGGTTCGAGGGAGCAGTGTAGGTTTGAAGGAGCAGTGTAGGTTTGAAGGAGCTGTGTAGGTTTGAGGGAGCAGTGTAGGTTTGAAGGGGCCGTGTAGGTTTGAAGGGGCAGTGTAGGTTCGAGGGAGCAGTGTAGGTTTGAAGGAGCTGTGTAGGTTTGAGGGAGCAGTGTAGGTTTGAAGGGGCTGTGTAGGTTTGAAGGGGCAGTGTAGGTTTGAAGGAGCTGTGTAGGTTTTAAGGAGCAGTGTAGGTTTGAAGGGGCAGTGTAGGTTTGACGGAGCAGTGTAGGTTTGAAGGAGCAGTGTAGGTTTGATGGGGCAGTGTAGGTTTGAAGGGGCAGTGTAGGTTTGACGGAGCAGTGTAGGTTTGAAGGAGCAGTGTAGGTTTGATGGGGCAGTGTAGGTTTGAAGGAGCAGTGTAGGTTTGAAGGGGCAGTGTAGGTTTGAAGGGGCAGTGTAGGTTTGAAGGGGCAGTGTAGGTTTGAAGGGGCAGTGTAGGTTTGAAGGAGCAGTGTAGGTTTGAAGGAGCAGTGTAGGTTTGAAGGAGCAGTGTAGGTTTGAAGGAGCAGTGTAGGTTTGAAGGGGCAGTGTAGGTTTGATGGAGCAGTGTAGGTTTGAAGGAGCAGTGTAGGTTTGAAGGGGCCGTGTAGGTTTGAAGGGGCAGTGTAGGTTTGAAGGGGCAGTGTAGGTTTGATGGAGCAGTGTAGGTTTGAAGGAGCAGTGTAGGTTTGAAGGAGCAGTGTAGGTTTGAAGGGAGCAGTGTAGGTTTGATGGAGCAGTGTAGGTTTGAAGGAGCAGTGTAGGTTTGAAGGAGCAGTGTAGGTTTGAAGGAGCAGTGTAGGTTTGAAGGAGCAGTGTAGGTTTGAAGGAGCAGTGTAGGTTTGAAGGAGCAGTGTAGGTTTGAAGGAGCAGTGTAGGTTTGAAGGAGCAGTGTAGGTTTGAAGGAGCAGTGTAGGTTTGAAGGGGCAGTGTAGGTTTGAAGGAGCAGTGTAGGTTTGAAGGAGCAGTGTAGGTTTGAAGGGGCAGTGTAGGTTGAAGGGGCAGTGTAGGTTTGATGGGCAGTGTAGGTTTGATGGGGCAGTGTAGGTTTGAAGGAGCAGTGTAGGTTTGAAGGAGCAGTGTAGGTTTGAAGGAGCAGTGTAGGTTTGAAGGAGGCAGTGTAGGTTTGAAGGAGCAGTGTAGGTTTGAAGGAGCAGTGTAGGTTTGAAGGGGCAGTGTAGGTTTGAAGGGGCAGTGTAGGTTTGAAGGAGCAGTGTAGGTTTGAAGGAGCAGTGTAGGTTTGAAGGAGCAGTGTAGGTTTGAAGGGGCAGTGTAGGTTTGAAGGAGCAGTGTAGGTTTGAAGGAGCAGTGTAGGTTTGAAGGAGCAGTGTAGGTTTGAAGGGGCAGTGTAGGTTTGAAGGAGCAGTGTAGGTTTGAAGGGGCAGTGTAGGTTTGAAGGGGCAGTGTAGGTTTGACGGAGCAGTGTAGGTTTGAAGGGGCAGTGCAGGTTTGAAGGGGCAGTGTAGGTTTGAAGGGGCAGTGTAGGTTTGAAGGGGCAGTGTAGGTTTGAAGGGGCAGTGTAGGTTTGAAGGAGCAGTGTAGGTTTGAAGGGGCAGTGCAGGTTTGAAGGGGCAGTGTAGGTTTGAAGGGGCAGTGTAGGTTTGAAGGGGCAGTGTAGGTTTGAAGGAGCAGTGTAGGTTTGAAGGAGCAATGTAGGTTTGAAGGGGCAGTGTAGGTTTGATGGGGCAGTGTAGGTTTGATGGAGCAGTGTAGGTTTGATGGGGCAGTGTTGGTTTGAAGGAGCAGTGTAGGTTTGAAGGAGCAGTGTAGGTTTGAAGGAGCAGTGTAGGTTTGAAGGGGCAGTGTAGGTTTGAAGGAGCTGTGTAGGTTTGAAGGGGCAGTGTAGGTTTGAAGGGGCAGTGTAGGTTTGAAGGAGCAGTGTAGGTTTGAAGGAGCAGTGTAGGTTTGAAGGAGCAGTGTAGGTTTGAAGGAGCAGTGTAGGTTTGAAGGGGCAGTGTAGGTTTGAAGGAGCAGTGTAGGTTTGAAGGAGCAGTGTAGGTTTGAAGGGGCAGTGTAGGTTTGATGGGGCAGTGTAGGTTTGAAGGGGCAGTGTAGGTTTGAAGGAGCAGTGTAGGTTTGAAGGAGCAGTGTAGGTTTGAAGGGGCAGTGTAGGTTTGATGGGGCAGTGTAGGTTTGAAGGAGCAGTGTAGGTTTGAAGGAGCAGTGTAGGTTTGAAGGGGCAGTGTAGGTTTGAAGGAGCAGTGTAGATTTGAAGGGGCAGTGTAGGTTTGAAGGGGCAGTGTAGGTTTGAAGGAGCAGTGTAGATTTGATGGAGCAGCGTAGGTTTGAAGGAGCAGCGTAGGTTTGAAGGGGCAGTGTAGGTTTGAAGGAGCAGTGTAGATTTGAAGGAGCAGTGTAGGTTTGAAGGAGCAGTGTAGATTTGAAGGAGCAGTGTAGGTTTGAGGGAGCAGTGTAGGTTTGAAGGAGCAGTGTAGGTTTAGAACATAGAACATAGAACAGTACAGCTCAGAACAGGCCCTTCGGCCCTCAATGTTGTGCCGAGCCATGATCACCCTACTCAAACCCACGTATCCACCCTATACCCGTAACCCAACAACTTCCCCCTTCACCTTACTTTTATTAGGACACTACGAGCAATTTAGCATGGCCAATCCACCTAACCCGCACATCTTTGGACTGTGGGAGGAACCCGGAGCACCCGGAGGAAACCCACGCACACAGGGGGAGGACGTGCAGACTCCACACAGACAGTGACCCAGCCGGGAATCGAACCTGGGACCCTGGAGCTGTGAAGCATTTATGCTAACCACCATGCTACCCTACTGCCCTGAAGGAGCAGTGTAGGTTTGAAGGGGCAGTGTAGGTCTGAAGGAGCAGTGTAGGTTTGAAGGGGCAGTGTAGGTTTGAAGGAGCAGTGTAGGTTTGAAGGAGCAGTGTAGGTTTGACGGAGCAGTGTAGGTTTGAAGGAGCAGTGTAGGTCTGAAGGAGCAGTGTAGGTTTGAAGGAGCAGTGTAGGTTTGAAGGAGCAGTGTAGGTTTGAAGGAGCAGTATAGGTTTGAAAGGGCAGTGTAGGTTTGAAGGAGCAGTGTAGGTTTGAAGGGGCAGTGTAGGTTTGAAGGAGCAGTGTAGGTTTGAAGGGGCAGTGTAGGTTTGAAGGAGCAGTGTAGGTTTGTAGGAGCAGTGGAGGTTTGATGGGGCAGTGTAGGTTTGAAGGAGCAGTGTAGGTTTGAAGGAGCAGTGTAGGTTTGAAGGAGCTGTGTAGGTTTGAAGAAGCAGTGTAGGTTTGAAGGGGCAGTGTAGGTTTGAAGGAGCAGTGTAGGTTTGAAGGAGCAGTGTAGGTTTGAAGGGGCAGTGTAGGTTTGATGGGGCAGTGTAGGTTTGAAGGAGCAGTGTAGGTTTGAAGGAGCAGTGTAGGTTTGAAGGAGCAGTGTAGGTTTGAAGGGGCAGTGTAGGTTTGAAGGAGCAGTGTAGGTTTGATGGGGCAGTGTAGGTTTGAAGGAGCAGTGTAGGTTTGAAGGAGCAGTGTAGGTTTGAAGGAGCAGTGTAGGTTTGATGGGGCAGTGTAGGTTTGAAGGAGCAGTGTAGGTTTGAAGGAGCAGTGTAGGTTTGAAGGAGCAGTGTAGGTTTGAAGGAGCAGTGTAGGTTTGAAGGAGCAGTGTAGGTTTGAAGGAGCAGTGTAGGTTTGAAGGAGCACTGGAGGTTTGATGGAGCAGTGTAGGTTTGAAGGGGCAGTGTAGGTTTGAAGGAGCAGTGTAGGTTTGAAGGAGCAGTGTAGGTTTGATGGAGCAGTGTAGGTTTGAAGGGGCAGTTTAGTTTTGAAGGGGCAGTGTAGGTTTGAAGGGGGAGTGTAGGTTTGATGGAGCAGTGTAGGTTTGAAGGAGCAGTGTAGGTTTGAAGGGGCAGTGTAGGTTTGAAGGAGCAGTGTAGGTTTGAAGGAGCAGTGTAGGTTTGATGGGGCAGTGTAGGTTTGAAGGAGCAGTGTAGGTTTGAAGGAGCAGTGTAGGTTTGAAGGGGCAGTTTAGTTTTGAAGGGGCAGTGTAGGTTTGAAGGGGGAGTGTAGGTTTGATGGGGCAGTGTAGGTTTGAAGGGGCAGTGTAGGTTTGAAGGGGCAGTGTAGGTTTGAAGGAGCAGTGTAGGTTTGAAGGAGCAGTGTAGGTTTGAAGGAGCAGTGTAAGTTTGAAGGGGCAGTGTAGGTTTGAAGGAGCAGTGTAGGTTTGATGGGGCAGTGTAGGTTTGAAGGGGCAGTGTAGGTTTGATGGAGCAGTGTATGTTTGAAGGAGCAGTGTAGGTTAGCGGGAGCAGTGTAGGTTTGAAGGAGCAGTGTAGGTTTGAAGGAGCAGTGTAGGTTTGAAGGAGCAGTTTTGGTTTGAAGGAGCAGTGTAGGTTTGAAGGAGCAATGTAGGTTTGAAGGGGCAGTGTAGGTTTGAAGGAGCAGTGTAGGTTTGAAGTGGCAGTGTAGGTTTGAAGGAGCAGTGTAGGTTTGACGGAGCAGTGTAGGTTTGAAGGAGCAGTGTAGGTTTGAAGGAGCAGTGTAGGTTAGCGGGAGCAGTGTAGGTTTGAAGGAGCAGTGTAGGTTTGAAGGAGCAGTGTAGGTTTGAAGGGGCAGTGTAGGTTTGAAGGAGCAGTGTAGGTTTGACGGAGCAGTGTAGGTTTGAAGGAGCAATGTAGGTTTGAAGGAGCAGTGTATGTTTGAAGGAGCAGTGTAGGTTTGAAGGAGCAGTGTAGGTTTGAAGGAGCAGTGTAGGTTTGAAGGGGCAGTGTAGGTTTGAAGGAGCAGTGTAGGTTTGAAGGGGCAGAGTAGGTTTGAAGGGGCAGTGTAGGTTTGAAGGGGCAGTGTAGGTTTGAAGGAGCAGTGTAGGTTTAAAGGAGCAGTGTAGGTTTGAAGGGGCAGTGCAGGTTTGAAGGAGCAGTGTAGGTTTGATGGGGCAGTGTAGGTTTGAAGGAGCAGTTTAGGTTTGAAGGAGCAGTGTAGGTTTGAAGGAGCAGTGTAGGTTTGAAGGGGCAGTATAGGTTTGAAGGGGCAGTGTAGGTTTGAAGGAGCAGTGTAGGTTTGAAGGAGCTGTGTAGGTTTGAAGGAGCAGTGTAGGTTTGAAGGAGCTGTGTAGGTTTGATGGGGCAGTGTAGGTTTGAAGGGGCAGTGTAGGTTTGAAGGGGCAGTGTAGGTTTGAAGGAGCAGTGTAGGTTTGAAGGAGCAGTGTAGGTTTGAAGGAGCAGTGTAGGTTTGAAGGAGCAGTGTAGGTTTGAAGGGGCAGTGTAGGTTTGATGGAGCAGTGTAGGTTTGAAGGAGCAGTGTATGTTTGAAGGAGCAGTGTAGGTTTGATGGGGCAGTGTAGGTTTGAAGGGGCAGTGTAGGTTTGATGGAGCAGTGTAGGTTTGAAGGGGCAGTGTAGGTATGAAGGAGCAGTGTAGGTTTGAAGGGGCAGTGTAGGTTTGATGGAGCAGTGTAGGTTTGAAGGGGCAGTGTAGGTTTGAAGGAGCAGTGTAGGTTTGATGGGGCAGTGTAGGTTTGAAGGGGCAGTGTAGGTTTGAAGGAGCAGTGTAGGTTTGAAGGAGTAGTGTTGGTTTGAAGGAGCAGTGTAGGTTTGAAGGAGCAGTGTAGGTTTGAAGGAGCAGTGTAGGTTTGAAGGGGCAGTGTAGGTTAGCGGGAGCAGTGTAGGTTTGAAGGAGCAGCGTAGGTTTGAAGGGGCAGTGTAGGTTAGCGGGAGCAGTGTAGGTTTGAAGGAGCAGTGTAGGTTTGATGGGGCAGTGTAGGTTTGAAGGAGCAGTGTAGGTTTGAAGGAGCAGTGTAGGTTTAAAGGAGCAGTGTAGGTTTGAAGGAGCAGTGTAGGTTTGAAGGAGCAGTGTAGGTTTGAAGGAGCAGTGTAGGTTTGAAGGGGCAGTGTAGGTTTAAAGGGGCAGTGTAGGTTTGAAGGAGCAGTGTAGGTTTGAAGGAGCAGTGTAGGTTTGAAGGAGCAGTGTAGGTTTGAAGGGGCAGTGTAGGTTTGAAGGAGCAGTGTAGGTTTGAAGGAGCAGTGTAGGTTTGAAGGAGCAGTGTAGGTTTGAAGGGGCAGTGTAGGTTTGAAGGAGCAGTGTAGGTTTGAAGGGGCAGTGTAGGTTTGAAGGGGCAGTGTAGGTTTGATGGAGCAGTGTAGGTTTGAAGGGGCAGTGTAGGTTTGAAGGGGCAGTGTAGGTTTGAAGGGGCAGTGTAGGTTTGAAGGGGCAGTGTAGGTTTGAAGGGGCAGTGTAGGTTTGAAGGAGCAGTGTAGGTTTGAAGGGGCAGTGCAGGTTTGAAGGAGCAGTGTAGGTTTGAAGGAGCAGTGTAGGTTTGAAGGAGCATTGTAGGTTTGAAGGGGCAGTGTAGGTTTGATGGAGCAGTGTAGGTTTGAAGGAGCAGTGTAGGTTTGATGGGGCAGTGTAGGTTTGAAGGGGCAGTGTAGGTTTGAAGGAGCAGTGTAGGTTTGAAGGAGCAGTGTAGGTTTGAAGGAGCAGTGTAGGTTTGAAGGAGCAGTGTAGGTTTGAAGGAGCAGTGTAGGTTTGAAGGAGCAGTGTAGGTTAGCGGGAGCAGTGTAGGTTTGAAGGAGCAGCGTAGGTTTGAAGGGGCAGTGTAGGTTAGCGGGAGCAGTGTAGGTTTGAAGGGGCAGTGTAGGTTTGAAGGAGCAGTGTAGGTTTGAAGGAGCAGTGTAGGTTTGAAGGGGCAGTGTAGGTTTGAAGGGGCAGTGTAGGTTTGAAGGAGCAGTGTAGGTTTGAAGGAGCAATGTAGGTTTGAAGGGGCAGTGTAGGTTTGATGGGGCAGTGTAGGTTTGAAGGAGCAGTGTAGGTTTGAAGGAGCAGTGTAGGTTTGAAGGAGCAGTGTAGGTTTGATGGAGCAGTGTAGGTTTGATGGGGCAGTGTAGGTTTAAAGGAGCTGTGTAGGTTTGAAGGAGCAGTGTAGGTTTGAAGGAGCAGTGTAGGTTTGAAGGGGCAGTGTAGGTTTGAAGGAGCTGTGTAGGTTTGAAGGGGCAGTGTAGGTTTGAAGGGGCAGTGTAGGTTTGAAGGAGCAGTGTAGGTTTGAAGGAGCAGTGTAGGTTTGAAGGAGCAGTGTAGGTTTGAAGGAGCAGTGTAGGTTTGAAGGGGCAGTGTAGGTTTGAAGGAGCAGTGTAGGTTTGAAGGAGCAGTGTAGGTTTGAAGGGGCAGTGTAGGTTTGATGGGGCAGTGTAGGTTTGAAGGGGCAGTGTAGGTTTGAAGGAGCAGTGTAGTTTTGAAGGAGCAGTGTAGGTTTGAAGGAGCAGTGTAGGTTTGAAGGGGCAGTGTAGGTTTTATGGGGCAGTGTAGGTTTGAAGGAGCAGTGTAGGTTTGAAGGAGCAGTGTAGGTTTGAAGGGGCAGTGTAGGTTTGAAGGAGCATTGTAGATTTGAAGGGGCAGTGTAGGTTTGAAGGGGCAGTGTAGTTTTGAAGGAGCAGTGTAGATTTGATGGAGCAGCGTAGGTTTGAAGGAGCAGCGTAGGTTTGAAGGGGCAGTGTAGGTTTGAAGGAGCAGTGTAGATTTGAAGGAGCAGTGTAGGTTTGAAGGAGCAGTGTAGGTTTGAAGGGGCAGTGTAGGTTTGAGGGAGCAGTGTAGGTTTGAAGGAGCAGTGTAGGTTTAGAACATAGAACATAGAACAGTACAGCTCAGAACAGGCCCTTCGGCCCTCAATGTTGTGCCGAGCCATGATCACCCTACTCAAACCCACGTATCCACCCTATACCCGTAACCCAACAACTTCCCCCTTCACCTTACTTTTATTAGGACACTACGGGCAATTTAGCATGGCCAATCCACCTAACCCGCATATCTTTGGACTGTGGGAGGTACCCGGAGCACCCGGAGGAAACCCACGCACACAGGGGGAGGACGTGCAGACTCCACACAGACAGTGACCCAGCCGGGAATCGAACCTGGGACCCTGGAGCTGTGAAGCATTTATGCTAACCACCATGCTACCCTACTGCCCTGAAGGAGCAGTGTAGGTTTGAAGGGGCAGTGTAGGTCTGAAGGAGCAGTGTAGGTCTGAAGGAGCAGTGTAGGTTTGAAGGGGCAGTGTAGGTTTGAAGGAGCAGTGTAGGTTTGAAGGAGCAGTGTAGGTTTGACGGAGCAGTGTAGGTTTGAAGGAGCAGTGTAGGTCTGAAGGAGCAGTGTAGGTTTGAAGGAGCAGTGTAGGTTTGAAGGAGCAGTGTAGGTTTGAAGGAGCAGTGTAGGTTTGAAGGGGCAGTGTAGGTTTGAAGGAGCAGTGTAGGTTTGAAGGGGCAGTGTAGGTTTGAAGGAGCAGTGTAGGTTTGAAGGGGCAGTGTAGGTTTGAAGGAGCAGTGTAGGTTTGTAGGAGCAGTGGAGGTTTGATGGGGCAGTGTAGGTTTGAAGGAGCAGTGTAGGTTTGAAGGAGCAGTGTAGGTTTGAAGGAGCTGTGTAGGTTTGAAGGAGCAGTGTAGGTTTGAAGGGGCAGTGTAGGTTTGAAGGAGCAGTGTAGGTTTGAAGGAGCAGTGTAGGTTTGAAGGGGCAGTGTAGGTTTGATGGGGCAGTGTAGGTTTGAAGGAGCAGTGTAGGTTTGAAGGAGCAGTGTAGGTTTGAAGGAGCAGTGTAGGTTTGAAGGGGCAGTGTAGGTTTGAAGGAGCAGTGTAGGTTTGAAGGGGCAGTGTAGGTTTGATGGGGCAGTGTAGGTTTGAAGGAGCAGAGTAGGTTTGATGGGGCAGTGTAGGTTTGAAGGAGCAGTGTAGGTTTGAAGGAGCAGTGTAGGTTTGAAGGAGCAGTGTAGGTTTGATGGGGCAGTGTAGGTTTGAAGGAGCAGTGTAGGTTTGAAGGAGCAGTGTAGGTTTGAAGGAGCAGTGTAGGTTTGAAGGAGCTGTGTAGGTTTGAAGGAGCAGTGTAGGTTTGAAGGAGCAGTGTAGGTTTGAAGGAGCAGTGTAGGTTTGAAGGAGCACTGGAGGTTTGATGGAGCAGTGTAGGTTTGAAGGGGCAGTGTAGGTTTGAAGGAGCAGTGTAGGTTTGAAGGAGCACTGGAGGTTTGATGGAGCAGTGTAGGTTTGAAGGGGCAGTGTAGGTTTGAAGGAGCAGTGTAGGTTTGAACGAGCAGTGTAGGTTTGAAGGAGCTGTGTAGGTTTGAAGGAGCAGTGTAGGTTTGAAGGAGCAGTGTAGGTTTGAAGGAGCAGTGTAGGTTTGAAGGAGCAGTGTAGGTTTGAAGGAGCAGTGTAGGTTTGAAGGAGCAGTGTAGGTTTGAAGGAGTAGTGTAGGTTTGAAGGAGTAGTGTAGGTTTGAAGGGGCAGTGTAGGTTAGCGGGAGCAGTGTAGGTTTGAAGGGGCAGTGTAGGTTAGCGGGAGCAGTGTAGGTTTGAAGGAGCAGTGTAGGTTTGAAGGAGCAGTGTAGGTTTGAAGGAGCAGTGTAAGTTTGAAGGGGCAGTGTAGGTTTGAAGGAGCAGTGTAGGTTTGATGGGGCAGTGTAGGTTTGAAGGGGCAGTGTAGGTTTGAAGGAGCAGTGTAGGTTTGAGGGAGCAGTGTAGGTTTGAAGGAGCAGTGTAGGTTTGAAGGAGCAATGTAGGTTTGAAGGAGCAGTGTAGGTTTGATGGGGCAGTGTAGGTTTGAAGGGGCAGTGTAGGTTTGAAGGAGCAGTGTAGGTTTGAAGGAGCAGTGTAGGTTTGATGGAGCAGTGTAGGTTTGAGGGAGCAGTGTAGGTTTGAAGGGGCAGTGTAGGTTTGAAGGAGCAGTGTAGGTTTGAAGGAGCAGTGTAGGTTTGAAGGAGCAGTGTAGGTTTGAAGGAGCAGTGTAGGTTTGATGGGGCAGTGTAGGTTTGAAGGGGCAGTGTAGGTTTGAAGGAGCAGTGTAGGTTTGAAGGGGCAGTGTAGGTTTGATGGAGCAGTGTAGGTTTGAGGGAGCAGTGTAGGTTTGAAGGAGCAGTGTAGGTTTGAAGGAGCAGTGTAGGTTTGAAGGGGCAGTGTAGGTTTGAAGGGGCAGTGTAGGTTTGAAGGAGCAGTGTAGGTTTGAAGGAGCAGTGTAGGTTTGAAGGGGCAGTGTAGGTTTGAAGGGGCAGTGTAGGTTTGAAGGAGCAGTGTAGGTTTGAAGGGGCAGTGTAGGTTTGAAGGGGCAGTGTAGGTTTGAAGGGGCAGTGTAGGTTAGCGGGAGCAGTGTAGGTTTGAAGGAGCAGTGTAGGTTTGAAGGGGCAGTGTAGGTTTGAAGGGGCAGTGTCTGTTTGAAGGAGCAGTGTAGGTTTGAAGGAGCAGTGTAGGTTTGAAGGAGCAGTGTAGGTTTGAAGGAGCAGTGTAGGTTTGAAGGAGCAGTGTAGGTTTGAAGGAGCAGTGTAGGTTTGAAGGAGCAGTGTAGGTTTGAAGGAGCAGTGTAGGTTTGAAGGGGCAGTGTAGGTTTGAAGGAGCAGTGTAGGTTTGAAGGAGCAGTGTAGGTTTGAAGGAGCAGTGTAGGTTTGAAGGGGCAGTGTAGGTTTGAAGGGGCAGTGTAGGTTTGAAGGAGCACTATGTTAATTTAGGGGCTGCACAGTGGTCGTCACTGCGGCCTCACAGCGTCAGGGACCCGAGCTCGATTCAGCCTCGGGTCACTGTGCGGAGTCTGCATGTTCTCCCCGTGTGTGCGTGGGTTTCCTCCGGGTGCTCCGGTTTCCTCCCACAGTCCAAAGATGTGGAGGTTAGGTAGATTGGCCGCGCTCAATTACCCCTTTGTGTCCAAAGATGTGCAGGTCAGATTGGGTTACGGGAATAGGGTGGGGGAGTGCACCTCGGTAGAGGACTCTTTCAGAGAGTCTGTGTAGACTCGATGGGCTGAATGGCCTCCATTTGCATTGTAGGAATTCTATGGATCAGTGAGGTGTAGGTAGCGAGTTTCCGTTGCTTGAGGTGAATTGATGTGTGTTTATTGGAGTAAATTAAACGTGAGCAGATTGATGATGTTGTACATTAGGTACTTGGATTTACAGCAAATCTGATAGCATCTGGGATTGCCCCTTAAATAAACAAGATTTCAACAATTGTAGCTTGCCTCGTCGTATTTAGCAAAACAAATAGCAGCTTCCATTTTGAGAGCACCTTTCAGAGGAATGAATATGAAACAAAATTTGATACAGAGTCAGTTCCGTGGATCAGGCAGCCCAAGTGTTTGGCCAGAGAGACAGGTTTGAAGGAAATGTCTTAAAGGGGGAGGGAAGTATTGAGAGTGAGTTCCAGACTTGGGGACCAGGCAGCTTCGAATGGTTAAAATGAGATGTACACAAGGCCAGGAATCGAACAATGAAGACAAACCGGGAGCTCTGGCCTTTATTTCTCAATCCTCTCCGGGTTCAAAGGGGAGATGGTGACAAAGTGGGAATGTCACTGGGTTAGTACCACAGATACCGCAAATTGTTACGGTCCAGAAGGAGGCCATTCGGCCCTTTTATACGAGCGACATAGTGGAATCCATTGTTGCTGCTGTGCCAACGGCAGGCGATTACGGGTCCTGTTTAACACTCGATCTGGGATCGGGCAGATTAAGAAGGATCGTTGATCTTCCCGGTATTTCTGTGTTACGGTTTTGAATTTCTGCGATACGGTACTGAGTGTGAAATACTGTAACGTGTTGGTTGGAATTGAGCAAGTCGGATGTTATCAGGATCAGGCTGAACCTCCGCCCAGTAAGATGGACTCGAGCTGAATGTTCAAACCACAGCTTCAGCCACGTGGATTATTGCGAAGGACACTTAAAAACTAAAATGGACGACCCCCAGATGGTACTCACCATAACCCGAGACACAGGACGATTAAGAGCTGGGGATAAAGACTTGACTTTAACCCATTGGTTTTGCTGTGGTTGAAGTAGCCATTAACGGTTTCAATAAAAGAAAATTACTCCGGATGCTGGAATCTGAAACAAAAGAGAAAATGCTGGAAAATCTCAGCAGGTCTGGCAGCATCTGTCGGGAGAGAAAAGAGCTAACGTTTCGAGTCCGATGACTCTTTGTCAAAGCCCCGTTTAAATACAGTTTAAATAACCAAATGAGAAATGCGGAGAAGGAAAATTGCAAATAGGAGAATGCAGAATATTGGAACTCCACACCCAGCGAGTTGCTCCACAAGGTCAGGGGCAGGAGGCTCAGAGGGGATGTGAGGAAAAACATTTTTTCCCCAGAGGGTGGTGGGAGTTTGGAACTCACTGCCTGAAAGGGGGGTCACAGTAAGAAGTCTTCCAACACCACGTTAAAGTCCAACAGGTTTGTTTCAAACACTAGCTTTCAGAGCGCAGCTCCTTCCTCAGGTGAATGAAGAGGTGGGTTCCAGAAACATTTATATAGACAAATTCAAAGATGCAAGACGATACTTTGAATGCGAGCATTTGCAGGTAATTAAGTCTTTACAGGTCCAGAGATAGGGGTAACCCCAGGGTAAAGAGGTGTGAATTGTCTCAAGCCAGGACAGTTGGTGGACAGGATTTCGCAAGCCCAGGCCAGATGGTGGGGGGTCAATGTAATGCAGCATCTCCGCATCATGAGAGGGTGGTGGGGGCCCTCATAACATTGAAGAAGTATTTAGATGCGCATTTGCGATCCCAAGGCGCTGGGTCAAGTGCTAGGAAATGGGATTAGAATAGTTAGGTGATTGTTTTTGGCCAGCACAGACTCGATGGGCCGAAGGGTCTGCTGTAGACCTCTCTGACTCCATCGTGTCTGCACTGACTCGCCAAACGAGCATCATGATTTAGTGCACATTCTCCTGCCTTTTCCCCGTACCCTTGCACGCTGTTTCTATTCAGGTAATCATCTTATTGAATGCCAGGGAAGGGCACAAAGTCATGATGCTCGCTTGGAGAGGGCGGCACGGTAGCGCAGTAGTTAGCGCTGCTGCCTCACGGGCGCCGAGGACTCACCCCCAGAACCCAAAAAGATGCGCAGGGTAGGTGGATTGGCCACGCTATATTGCCCCTTAATTGGAAAAGTAAAAATAAAATGATGCTGGTTGGAGAGCCTGTGCTAACGGGATGGAACAAATGGCCTCCTGCCACGTAACAATTCTGAAATTCACTTCCAGGCAACGCATTCCAGACCCGTGTGAAAATGTTTTTCTCACATCACATTTATTTCATTTGCAAATCACTTTAAATCTGTGCCCTTTCATTTTTGATGCTTTTACGGCTGAGGAACAGTTTCTCCCCATTTACTATAAGACCATAAGACATAGAAGCAGAATTAGGCCACTCGGCCCATCGAGTCTGCTCCGCCATTCAATCATGGCTGACATTTTCCTCATCCCTTCTCCCCATAACCCCCGATCCCGTTATTAATCAAGACCCTATCTATCTCTGTCTTAAAGACAATCAGTGATTTGGCCTCCACAGCCTTCTGCGGCAAAGAGTTCCCCAGATTCACCACCCTCTGGCTGAAATTTCTCCTCTTCTCTGTTTTAAAGGATTGTCCCTTTAGTCTGAGATTGTGTCCTCTGCTTCTAGTTTATCCTACAAGTGGAAACATCCTCTCCACACCCTCTCTATCCAGGCCTCGCAGTATCCTGTAAGTTTCAATAAGATCCCCCTCATCCTTCTAAACTCCGAATATAGACCCAGAGACCTCAACCATTCCTCATACAACAAGTTCTTCATTCCAGGGATCATTCTTGTGAACCTCCTCTGGACCCTTTCCAAGGCCAGCACATCCTTCCTTAGATACGGGGCCCAAAACTGCTCACAATACTCCAAATGGGGTCTGACCAGAGCCTTATACAGCCTCAGAAGTACATCCCTGGTCTTGTATTCCTCATGATTTTGAACATCTCTATCAAACCTCCTCTCAACCTTCTCCTCTCCAAGGAGAACAGTCCCAACACCACTACAAATCTTCCTCCAGCCCAAATGATATCCATTGACCATTATTCCCTGCTTCCTATTATCCAATTTTGTTGCTACTGTCCCTTTTAATCCACGAGCTATAAGTTATCTCACAGGTTTGTTGTATGACACTGTATTGAATGCCTTTTGAAAGTCCATGTACACCACATCCACAGCATTACCCTCATCAGCCCTCCATGTTGACTCTTCCGAACCAACCCACATTTTTCCATGTGACTACTGATTCTATCCCGAATAATTGTTTCCAGTAATCCAGGGGCCCAGGCTAATGTTCTGGAGACATAGGTTCAAATCCCACCGCAGCAAGCTGGTGGCATTTAAATTCAATGAACAAAGAAAAGTACAGCACAGGAACAGGCCCTTCGGCCCTCCAAGCCCCTGCCGACCATGCTGCCCGTCTAAACTAAAATCTTCTACACTTCCAGGGTCCGTATCCCTCTATTCCCATCCTATTCATGTATTTCTCAAGATGCCCCTTAAATGTCACTATCGTCCCTGCTTCCACCGCCTCCTCCGGCAGCGACTTCCAGGCACCCACTACCCTCTGTGTAAAAAACTTGTCTCATACATCTCCTCTAAACCTTGCCCCTCGCACCTTAAACCTATGCCCCCTAGTAATTGACCCCTCTACCCTGGGAAAAAGCTGCAACATGACTTGCCAATTTTTATATTCAATGCCCCGGCCAATGAAGGCAAACATGCCATATGCCTTCTTGACTACCTTCTCCACCTGTGTTGACCCTTTCAGTGACCTGTGGACCTGTACACCTAGATCTCTCTGATTGTCAATACTCTTGAGGGTTCTACCATTCACTGTATATTCCCTACCTGCATTAGACCTTCCAAAATGCATTACCTCACATTTGTCTGGATTAAACTCCATCTGCCATCTCTCCGCCCAAATCTCCAAACAATCTAAATCCTGCTGTATCCTCTGACAGCCCTCATCGCTATCCGCAATTCCGCCAACCTTTGTGTCGTCTCAAACTTACTAATCAGACCAGTTACATTTTCCTCCAAATCATTTATATATACTACGAACAGCAAAGGTCCCAGTACTGATCCCTGCGGAACACCACTAGTCACAGCCCTCCAATCAGAAAAGCACCCTTCCATTGCTACTCTCTGCCTTCTATGACCTAGCCAGTTCTGTATCCACCTTGCCAGCTCATCTCTGATCCCGTGTGACTTCACTTTTTGTACCAGTCTGCCATGAGGGACCTTGTCAAAGGCCTTATTGAAGTCCATATAGACAGCATCCACTCCCCACCTACATCAATCATCTTTGTGACCTCCTCGAAAAACTCTATGAAGTTAGAGAGACACGACCTGCCCTTCACAAAACCGTGCTGCCTCTCACTAATACGTCCATTTTCGAATCCCGGCCCTGGGTCACTGTCCGTGTGGAGTTTGCACATTCTCCCTGTGTTTGCGTGGGTTTAACCCCCACAACTCAAAAGATGTGCAGGGTAGGTAGATTGGCCATGCTATATTGCCCCTTAATTGGAAAAAAATATAATTGGGTACTCTAAATTTATATTTTTAAAAAACTAATACGTCCATTTGCTTCCAAATGGGAGTAGATCCTATCTCGAAGAATTCTCTCCAGAAATTTCCCTACCACTGACGTAAGGCTCACCGGCCTGTAGTTCCCTGGATTATCCTTGATACCCTTCTTAAACAAAGGAACAACATTGGCTATTCTCCAGTCCTCCGGGACATCACCTGAAGACAGTGAGGATCCAAAGATTTCTGTCAAGGCCTCAGCAATTTCCTCTCTAGCCTCCTTCAGTATTCTGGGGTAGATCCCATCCGGCCCTGGGGACTTATCCACCTTAATATTTTTCAAGATGCCCAACACCTCGTCTTTTTGGATCTCAATGTGACCCAGGTTATCGACACACCCTTCTCCAGACTCAACATCCACCAATTCCTTCTCTTTGGTGAATACTGATGCAAAGTATTCATTTAGTACCTCACCCATTTCCTCTGGCAACACACATAGATTCCCTCCCCTGTCCTTCAGTGGGCCAACCCTTTCCCTGGCTACCCTCTTGCTTTTTATGTATGTGTAAAAAGCCTTGGGATTTTCCTTAACCCTATTTGCCAATCCCTTCTAGCCCTCCTGACTCCTTGCTTAAGTTCCTTCCTACTTTCCTTATATTCCACACAGGCTTTGTCTGTTCCCAGCCTTCTAGCCCTGACAAATGCTTCCTTTTTCTTTTTGACGAGGCCTACAATATCTCTCGTTATCCAAGGTTCCCGGAATTTGTCGTATTTATCCTTCTTCCTCACAGGAACATGCCGGTCCTGAATTCCTTTCAAATGACATTTGAAAGCCTCCCACATGTCAGATGTTGATTTACCCTCAAACATCCGCCCCCACGGGCAGCACGGTGGCCTAGTGGTTAGCACAACCGCCTCACGGCGCTGAGGTCCCAGGTTCGATCCCGGCTCTGGGTCCCTGTCCGTGTGGAGTTTGCATATTCTCCCCGTGTCTGCGTGGGTTTCGCCCCCACAATCCAAAAATGTGTAGAGTAGGTGGATTGGCCACGCTAAATTGCCCCTTAATTGGAAAAAATAATTGGGTAATCTAAATTTTTTTTAAAAAAAAGAGAAAACATCCGCCCCCAATCTAGGTTCTTCAATTCCCGCCTAATATTGTTATAATTAGCCTTCCCCCAATTTAGCACATTTACCCTAGATCCACTCTTATCCTTGTCCACCAGCACTTTAAAACTTATTGAATTGTGGTCACTGTTCCCGAAATGCTCCCCTAGGTGCGGAGAATCGGCGCCATTTTCGTGGCGCATTTGACGCAGTGCCGGCCGTGGGCCGCTGGAATCGGCGGGGCCGCTGATTCTCCGGCCTGGATGGGCCGAGTGGCCGCGCGGAAAAAGCAGAGTCCCGCCGGCGCCGTTCACCGTTCACCCTGGTCACTACCGGTGGGAACTCTGCGCGGAGGGTCGGGGGGGGGGCGGCTTTGGGGCGGGGAAAAGCGCTCCTTCACCAGTGGGTGGGGGGAGGGGCCTCCGATGGGGTCTGGCCCGCGATCGGGGCCCACTGATCGGCGGGCCGGCCTCTCCCCCCCCCGGGCCTACTTTGATGCAAGGCCGGCCCCTGAACCCCTACGCTATGTTACATCGGGACCGGCGCGCTGAAGAAGTACCCCGCCTATGCGTGGGTTGGCGAGGCACCCATTTGGCGCCGGGAAGGGAGGCTGGAGCGGTGTGAACAGCTCCGGCGCCGTGCTGGCCCCCTGTTGGGGGACAGAATCGGTCGTCCCCGTACCCGTTTCGCGACGTCGTGAAACGCGACGGCATTCACGACGGCGCGAACGCATTGTCTCCATTTTGGAGAATCGCCCCCCCTAAATCCTGGAACGTTTAGCTGCCAATCCTGTCCTTCCCTTAACCAGGTCTCTGTAATGGCAACAACATCATAGTTCCAAATACTAATCGAAGCTCTATCTCCATCTGCCTTACCTGTTATACTTCTTGCATTATAGCATATGCACTTCAGGCCACCAGACCCGCTGCGTTCAGCAACATCTCCCTGTCTGCCCTGCCTCAGAGCCATACTGGCCCTATTCTCTAGTTCTCCCTCAATCTTTTCACCTTCTGACCTACTGCTCCAGTACCCACCCCCCCGCCATCAATCAATTCAATCAATAAAATTAAAAGGTAGTCTCATCGATTGCTGTTAAAAAAAAACCTGGTTCAATAATGTCCTTTAGGGAAGGAAATCTGCCGTCCTTACCCGGTCTGGCCTACATGTGACTCCAGATCATGTGGTTGACTTTTAACTGCTCCGTGTAACGGGCTAGACTAACATCAGGGGCAAGATGAAAAATTTTGCAGATGATGTGAGAATTGGTATGTGTGGAAAAAAACGTGTGAACGCCACAGCGTACGAGGCCAAATGGGATGTACGTTGGAAAATGGGATCAGAATAGAGAGGTACCCGATGGCCGGCGGAGACTTGATGGGCCGAATGGACCTCTTTCTGTGCTGTAAATTCCATGACTCTAAATCCCGCACTCACATATTGTAAAGTGCACGAGGAGATCAATACTGAAGGGGTTGGATTATGAGGAGAGGTTGAGTAGACTGGGACTGTACTCGTTGGAATTTAGAAGGATGAGGGGGGATCTTATAGAAACATATAAAATTATGAAGGGAATAGATAGGATAGATGCGGGCAGGTTGTTTCCACTGGCGGGTGAAAGCAGAACTAGGGGGCATAGCCTCAAAATAAAGGGAAGTAGATTTAGGACTGAGTTTAGGAGGAACTTCTTCACCCAAAGGGTTGTGAATCTATGGAATTCCTTGCCCAGTGAAGCAGTTGAGGCTCCTTCATTACATGTTTTTAAGGTAAAGATAGATAGTTTTTTGAAGAATAAAGGGATTAAGGGTTATGGTGTTCGGGCCGGAAAGTGGAGCTGAGTCCACAAAAGATCAGCCATGATCTCATTGAATGGTGGAGCAGGCTCGAGGGGCCATATGGCCTACTCCTGCTCCTAGTTCTTATGTTCTTATATAATCCACTGATCAGCTGGGTAGGAAAGTCTCAAATAGAACTCAATCTGGAGATGTGTGGGGTAATGTGTTTATGAAAGGTAGCCGAGGCCTGGGATATAAGAGCAGGGAGGTCAAGCTGGAATTGTGGAAATCACTAGTTAGATCACAACTAGGGTGTGATCACAGTGGAGAGGGTACCGAGCAGATTTATAGAGCATGCTGTCGGGACTGGAGAACGTTAGTGATGAGGAAAGATGGAACAGGCTGGAGTTGTTCTCAACAGAACTGAGGAGGCTGAGGAGAGATTTAATCAAGGTTCATAAAATTATGAGGGGATAGAGCAGATAGGAAAGGATCTATTCTTTATCAACTGGAAAATAAATACTTGGGGGGGGGGCTATAGGTTTAAAGTAGTTGACAATGGTTAGAGGATATGGTGATGTGCCTGTACACAGTCTGCATTCAATGTGACCTCCAACCAGCTGGTGGCGATAGAGATCTTCACATGACTCAACACACCTGCCAGTTGGTAGTAAGACGTACAAGAGGCCAGTCGCACTTAGAGTAGCTCCAGGAGAATTCACTGAATTCATTTAGAAGCCATCGTTGGTATTATAGTTCCTTAGTTATCTTTCCACGTGTTTATTAATAAAACATCTTTGTAGTTAATCGACTGTATGTTCTGTGTACATCATTGCAATGGTTACATCACAGAACACAACATGGTAACAGGAGTGCGGAGCATTTAAAGATAACGGCAGAGAAGAAGGGGCGAAATTGGCTGAAGAACAAAAAGAGACGATTCTTCCACAGACCTGGTGAAATCCGACCTTCTGCAACTCAACGGAACAAAAGACTGTGAAGTTAGAGATGGAAGGTTTGTAGGCACCCCACCAACTTCAAGTCTCGGGTGCCGCAGATGAAAATTGGCGTGTGTTCAAGCAGCAATTTAGACCCTATGTTGCAGCTCTTGGCCGGCAGGCACAGCCTGACCAGAGGCATGTTGCATTGCTGCTCACGGTAGCAGGTCCTTAAGCAATAGAAATACACAAATCCTTTGCCTTCGACAGCGAAGAGGAAATCAAGAGCTACGATGAGGTGATAAAGTACTTCGATCAGCATTGCTCGCTGAAAACCCCCAAAACATTTGAACGCTAGATTTTTCGTACGGGTACCCAAAACGCAGGCAAATCTTTTGATAGCTTTGTAACCGACGTGCGGCTGAAGGCGCAGTCGTACAATTTTAGTACTCTGTAGTCGTCGATGATCCGTGACCATACAGTGTTTGGGATATCGAATGCTAAAGTACGTGATAGATTATTACGGGAAGAAGACGTGAGATTAGAAAATGTTATCAGGATCTGCCCAGTGAGTGAGGTGGCTGCACAGCAGATCAGTACGCTCAACCTAAAAACCTTTGGCGCCAATGTGGGTGAAGACACAAGCGCGATCAGCACTGTGACGCAGTTCAATATTAAACGTGGTCTCAGTGCGGGCGGCCATTTTAGGCGGCCGACCGGGTCCGCCATCTTATGTCAGAGATGCGCCAATTATCGTGGGCCACAGCAATGTCCAGCATTTGGGCAACCATGTTCCAAGCATGGCCGAATAAATCATTTTGCAAAGCATGCTTTTCACATCCTGCAGTGGACCAAACAGGATCTGTCAACGCCGTTCATGAGATGCCCCTTGAAGAACAGTTTTTCATTGATCCGATTTCCACCAAGGACACGATGAGTCCGAATATGAAAAGTGAAGAAGACTTACTGACCAGATGTGACAATAGTGATGATGAAGCTGATAACGTCGAAGGCAGATGGACAATTCCAGTGATGCTGAATGGCACATTGACAAAATGTGTGGGCAGCACGGTAGCATTGTGGATAGCACAATCGCTTCACAGCTCCAGGGTCCCAGCTTCGATTCTGGCTTGGATCACTGTCTGTGCGGAGCTGCACATCCTCCCCGTGTGTGCGTGGGTTTCCTCCGGGTGCTCCGGTTTCCTCCTACAGTCCAAAGATGTGCAGGTTAGGTGGATTGGCCATGATAAATTGCCCTTAGTGTCCAAAATTGCCCTCAGTGTTGGGTGGGGTTACTGGGTTATGGGGATAGGGTGGAGGTGTTGACCTTGGGTAGGGTGCTCTTTCCAAGAGCCAGTGCAGACTCGATGGGCCGAATGGCCTCCTTCTGCACTGTAAATTCTATGAAAATGCAAGCTCGATAGGGGAGCGTGGGCCAACCTCATCAGCCTGTCCGTCGTCAATCAAACGAGACTACTGAAGTGGGAATGAGATTGAGACGCTTGGTGTATGTGAACTCAAAGCATGGGTGCACAACAGAAGTTACATCATACCATTTTCCCCCGTGGACATGGAACACGAGTCCATCATAGGAGCGGATGCGTGTGAGGCCCTGAAACTAGTTGAGCGGCTGTACATCCCAGACAGCGCTGCGATGGAGGATCATTGTGACTGGCGATGAGATATAATGGTGCTCTTATTTCGATGAGATGCACGCAAAAGTCAAAGTAAAGCGAGGCAAAACAGATGAAGAGATGGGAAAAGCCAAAAGACTTCTGGCTAACAGTCTTCAAAAATGAGGATTTGCTGAGTGGCATGACACGGGAGTATGATGAGCCTATGCTAAACCCATCTACAAGACGTAAATTTAACATTTTTAGATCTTGGGCAGCCAATGAGCTTCACTCTCGAATTCAAGTTTGAGCCAAATGAGTATTTCACAAACAAGGTACTGACAAAGAGGTTCTGTTATCAGTAACCAGTACCTCCGGGATGCCGTAGATATTCAGCGAATGACCCAATTCTCAATGGTAGCCCTCCAAGTAGTGGACGGCATCCGGGAGATGTCCAACCATTTTGAGTGGGCGTCAACGGGTAGCAGGAACACTGACCCTTAAAAGGGTCCGGCGAAGTCCACCTCCATCCGTACCAGACCCGGCCTGGCCACTCCCATCTGGATTTGGATTTGTTTATTGTCACGTGTATCAAGGTACAGTGTAAAGTTCTTTTCTGCCTACAGTCCACACAGATCGTTCCATACATGAAGAAACATAGGACATACCATAAATACACAATGTCAATACATTGACTTAGACATAGACATCGGGTGAAGCATACAGAGTGTAGTACTACTCAGTCGAGAAGATGTGTGAAGAGATCAGATCAGTCCATAAGAGGGTCATTCAGGAGTCTGGTGACAGCGGGGAAGAAGCTGTTTTTGAGTCTGTTTGTGCGCGTTCTCAGACTTCTGTATCTCCTGCCCGATTGAGGAGGTTGGAGAGAGAATAATGCAGGTGGGAGCGGTTTTTCATTATGCTGCCCGCTTTCCCCAGGCAGCGGGAGGTGTAGACAGAGTCAATGGATGGGACGCGGATTTGTGTGATTGACTGGGCTGTGTTCATTACTCTCTGAAGTTTCTCACGGTCCTGGGCCGAGCAGTTGCCATACCAGGCTGTGATGCAGCCCGATAGGATGCTTTCTATGGTGCATCTGTAAAAGTTGTTAAGAGTCAGTGTGGACATGCCGAATTTCCTTAGTTTCCTGAGGAAATATCGGCGCTGTTGTGTTTTCTTGGTCATAGCGTCGACGTGGGTGGACCAGGACAGATTTTTGGTGATGTGCACCCCAAGGAATTTGAAGCTGTCAACCATCTCTACCTCGGCCCCGTTGATGCTGACAGGGGTGTGTACGATACTTTGCTTCCTGAAGTCAATGGCCAACTCTTTAGTTTTGCTGGCATTGAGGGAGAGATTGTTGTTGTTACACCATGCCACAAGGTTCTCTATCGCCCTCCTTTATTCAAGAGCCGACCCACTATGGTCGTGTCGTGAGCAAACGTGTAGATGGAGTTGGAGCCAAGTTTTGCCATGCAGTCGTGTGTGTACAGGGAGTAGAGTGGGGGGCTAAGTACACAGCCTTGCGGGGCCCCGGTATTGAGGATTATTGTGGAGGAGGTGGTGTTGTTTATTCTTACTGATTGTGGTCTGTGGGTCAGAAAGTCGAGGATTCAGTTGCAGAGGGAGGAGCCACGTCCTAGGTTTGGTAGTTTTGATACGAGCTTGGCTGGGATTATGGTGTTGAAGGTGGAACTGTAGTCAATCAATAGGAGTCTGATGTAGGAGTCCTTGTTGTCGAGATGCTCCAGGGATGAGTGTAGGGCCAGGGAAATGGCGTCTGCTGTGGACCGATTGTGGCGGTATGCAAATTGTAGTGGAGCTATGCATTCTGGGATTATGGAGTTGATGGGAAAGGTTCTCCATGTCTGAGACTATGGGTAGGATTCTCCATCCTGGTGTGCCCCCGGGATTCTCTGTCTCACCCACCTGGCCAATGGGGTTTCCCATTGTTGTCAGTAAATCCCCGGGTTGCCGGCGCGAGGGAGAATCCTGCTAGCAGAGAATCCAGCCCCAAGTGTTGACAGTGACGCACAATTTGTGGACTTCCACGACAGCAAAACCGACGCCACACGTGAACCGATTCTGCTACTGCTAAGGGGCTAGCACTGGCACCGTGTGGAACACAATCGATTCTGATGGGAAGCAGGGCCGGATTTGCCGGTGTTGCGATTGACACTCGGGAGGCTGACAAGCTGCAGCCGCAGATACACACGGCACCCCCCACACGGCACCCCCCACACCGCACCCCCCACTCCCATCCTTGGTGTATCTGGTAGATAGCGGGCGGAACAGGGCAGCATCACACCACCCGGGACCCCTTAGCAGCAGCCGGGCCCATCCAGGCCGGGTTGCCCCAGAGGATGTGTGCCAATGGGATTCCAGGTGGCAGGGGGCAGGAGTCACAGCAGGCCGCCTCCACTCCTGCTGTACCATCTGGGGAACCACCAGAGTGTTCGGGCCTGTAAGGCCAGAAAGTTAGATTAAGTTGGCACGGGTGCATGGCAGAGTTTAGTGATAGGGGTTAGTGCATAAATCAGTATATATTTGGACATGTTAAACAACTGTTAACACTGTTCCAACCTGTCACGGTGTTCTGTCAGATCGGTGTAAGGGGTCAACTGGTCCAGGCTGGCCAGAGAGGGATGGGGGGGGGGAATGGGCAAACGTTGTGGGGACCCCCGGCTCCCCTCCTGGCTGTCCCCACCACCCTCATCCCAGGTATTCAATGGGAACGTGTTGTGGAATTTTTTATTTTTTATTTTAGAGTGCCCAATTATTTTTTCCCAATTAAGGGGCAATTTAGCGTGGCCAATCCACCTACCCTGCACATCTTTGGGTTGTGGGGGTGAAACCCACGCAGACACGGGGAGAATGTGCAAACTCCACACGGGCAGTGACCCAGGGCCGGGATTCGAACCCAGGCCCTCAGTGCCATCGGCCCAGTGCTAACCACTGTGCAACGTGCCCTCCATGTGACGGAATTGCCATCTTGCATGCAGGGGTCACCCAGGCGGATGGTGGGAACTGCTACCGTGGGCAGGAGACAGGCATTGTCAAACAGCAGAGCTCATCGCAGAGCGGGTTGTCATCATCCGCCATCCCATGGACCAGACCCGCTGTTACTGCCAACCCAGGGCCCGCACCCCTTAGTGAGGTTGGTAGGAATCACGGAGGGAGTTTGAGGCGGGGAGTTGGCTGGGGGTGGGGCATGTGGCGTCCGTGCCCCTGGCCAGTTCCACACCCCCCCCTCCCCCCCCCATGCCAGTTGATGAACATGGATGTGATCAGAACATCCCGTGCGTGTTGGCCATGGCGCACGCGTAGTGCGGCCTCCCGTGCCTGCCCGGGCCCCATGTCCTGCCCATCCTCCCACTCTCCCGCATCCTCCTTGTCGGACGAGAGCTGATGTTCATCCTCCTCCTCCAGCACGTTGCTCCTCTGCTGCTCGATGTTGAGGAGGACACAGCAGGCCACCACGATGTGGGCGACCCCTTCAGCCTCGTGTTGGAGGGCTCCTCCAGAGCGGCCCAGGCACCTGAACCATATCCTCAGGATACCGAAGCACCGCTCGGTCGCACTCCTGGTTGCTGCATGGGCGTCATTGTAGCGGGTCTCCACATCGGTCTGTGGCCTCCAGGTAGGTGTCATCAGCCACGACCTCAGCAGGCAGCCCCGTCACCCAGGAGCCAAAACCCCATCCGGGGGGGGGGGGGGGGGGGGGGGGGGGGGGGGCCTCGAACATATCAGGGATCACCGAGTGTGCCAGGATGAAGGAGTCATGCACACTGCCCGGGTATCGGGCACGGACATGTACGATGCTCATCTGATGGTCACATATCAGCTGCACGTTCATCGAGTGGAACCCATTTCGGTCTGTGTGGAGCGTCAATCATTTTCAGGTGCTCGTAGGGCAACATGCATCCCGTCGATCACCCCCTGGACCCAGGGCATCGCGTCGATGGCAGCGAATCCTGCTGCCCAGGCCTCCTGGTGGGGTCAGTCCACATTGAAATGGATGTATTGAGCCACCTGGACATATGGGGCCTCCGTGACAGCGCGGACGCACCTGTGCACCGAGGCCTGTGAGATCCCGGACAGGACCCCACTCAGCACCTGGAAGGACCCCGTGGCATAGACGGTAAGGGCGACCGTCAACTAGCAGGAAGGCCAATATTGCTGGCTGTATTCCAATATCCATGGCCGTACCCCTGTACCCAACGAGATTCACCAGGCTAAAAGGTGGCCCCGCTTGGCACTGGGGGCTCTGTCCCATGTGTATGCCTCCCCCCCCCCCCCAATCTCTGCACACCTGGCCCCGTCATTGCCAGGCATCATGGGGGCCTGTGACCCTGGCGCCCACCCCTGCTGGTAGGGGTACCATCAAACGGCACTGCCCTTGCTAGCGGTATGCTCCATGGAAAAGGAAAGCTTAAAGGTTTACTTAGTGTTGTATTCTTTGGGGGTTGTATTTGAATTGATGGTTGCTAAGATGTTCACTGTATGTTTTAAAAAGGTTAGCTTGAGTTCATGGAATAAACATTGTTTTGCTTTTAAACGATACTTTTCCGTTTCTGCTGTGCCACACCTGTAGAGTGGGCCGTGTGCTCCCCATACCACAATCTATTAAAATTTGTGGGCCAGATGAACTCCATGATACACTTTGGGATTCTCTAAACCCTGGCCCATAACACACACACACACGCACACACGCACACGCACACGCACACACAGTTCAGCCTTCGACCAACACACCACCTGTGTGCTGCGCTGCTTTCCCATGCCAATGGGAAGATAAAAGAACTCATTATCCAATTGGATGACGCTGGACTGTTGTCCAAACATCCTTTCCACCCCATTTCCAGTATTTGTCCCGCTTGGGAAAGAGGACATTCAAAGAAAATGACAAAATAAAATCTTTTCTGACGCCCTGGTGATTTTTCTTCCTGGGTTGCCCTGTGGTATCCTGGGAGATCGCTCATCCATTCCTGGAGTCTCCTGGTGCACCCTGGAGGGGTGGCAACCGGGATATTGCACAGGTCGGGGATCTTTTCAATATTCCCTCCCCCCAAAATAGCTGAGATCCGACTTCTCACTTCATCTATATTTAAACAAAGGATATTTGTCCCATCTTATCTTCCTGTCAACTTCACAAAACCAGTTTGGTTGCCACTTAAGATTCAACAGTCGAAATGATAAAGCTTTTTGAAAATCATTTTTCAACTTGACGCTTTAAGTATTTTGACCTTGTCACAGTTTTCCTTCCGCCCCTGCTTTCAGCCTGACACGTTTGTCACAATGTTTGAGAGGTAGGTTCGCTCACTCAGGGCGAGAGGGACCTTGTTTGATGCGCTTTTCCTCTCTGCGACGGTTTGGTTTTCTGCAGGAGGTTCTGCCGGGTAATTTGCAATCGAAATAGGGGTGGGAAAGCCAAACCCACTCTTTCACAGCTGGAGCACACAGCGTAGCCAATGGAAAAGACAAACGTGCATTTGCCTAGCGCCTCGCACGTCCGCAAGATATCCAAAAGTGTTTTACGGAGTACTTTTTACTGTTGGGAACGATGACAACCAGATTGCGCACAGCAAGCCGCCCAAAAGGGGCTGGTTTAGCACAGGGCTGAATCGCTGGATTTTAAAGCAGGCCAGCAGCACGGTTCGATTCCCGTACCAGCCTCCCCGAACAGCCGCTGGAATGTGGCGACTAGGGGTTTTTCACACTAACTTCATTTGAAGCTTACTTGTGACACTAAGCGATTTTCAAATGTCATAATGACCCCTGATTTCTTTGTTCTTTATTCTTTCCTGGGATGTGGGCGTTGCTGGCTGGACCAGAATTTGTCGCCATCCACAATTGCCCTTGGACTGAGTGTCTCGCTCGGCCATTTCGGGGGCAGTTAAGAGTCAACCACATGGGCCCTTATTTTGTGAGGCCGTGTCAGTAATCGTGGGGGTGAGGTTGGGGCCCTGCCCGCTGGTGGCGGTTTCTGGGGCATCGGACGTGCCGGAGCTTCTCGACGGGAAGGGGGCCGATGCCTTGGCATCTCTTATTGCCCGGCGACGGGTCCTGCTTGGTTGGAGGTCAGCGGTACCACCTCGGGCCTCTGCATGGCTGGGGGACCTGGCAGAATTCCTGTGGCTAGAAAAAATCAAACACGGCCTTAGGGGGCCGGACGGAGAGTTTTACTCAAGGTGGGGGTTGTTCATTGCCGTCTTTAAAGGTTTGTTTGTTGACAGCAATTCGGCGATGGGGTGTGGGGGAATGGGGGGGGGGAGGGGGTCGGGATGGAGGGATGAGCAGGTTGGGGGGGTTTGGGGACGTCAAGGTTATATCCGTTAGTTTGCAGAAATAAAAAATGACAAATTGTCATATATCTGAGTGAATTTATATATTTGAGTAAGTGTTTGCATAGTTAGGAATAAAACATATTGAAAAGAAGAGTGATGGAACCATCAATTCACCAGACACGTGTTTCCGATGTGAATCTAGGCTTTAATCAACTTACTTCAGAGCCAGCCTGTTACCTGTCGATGAACTCGTAGTGACCCAGGCTGACTCTGGACACGGGTACTTATACAGCTGCACTAGGGGAGGAGTCATGGGCGGAGCCAAGGGTGGAGCCCAATACAAGTTCCTGAGTACTCCCAGCGCTACTCCCCCTAGTGGTAGGACAGCGCTACTGCGCTTACAACAACAGTGTGAATTAATGTATATAGAACATAGAACAGTACAGCACAGAACAGGCCCTTCGGCCCTCGATGTTGTGCTGAGCAATGATCACCCTACTTAAACCCACAACCCAACAATCCCCCCATTAACCTTACACTACGGGCAATTTAGCATGGCCAATCCACCTAACCCGCACATCTTTGGACTGTGGGAGGAAACCGGAGCACCCGGAGGAAACCCACGCATACACGGGGAGGACGTGCAGACTCCACACAGACAGTGACCCAGCCGGGAATCGAACCTGGGACCCTGGAGCTGTGAAGCATTGATGCTAACCACCATGCTACCGTGAGGCCCCATATATTACATTCACCACAAAGAGCCAACCACATTGCTGTGGGTCTGGAGTCACGTGTAGGCCAGACCGGGTAAGGACGGCAGATTTCCTTCCCTAAAGATCATTGGTGAAACCCAGATGGGGTTTTCATGATGAACCGATGACAATTTTGCAGATATCGTTCCTGAGGCAATTTTTCATTTTCGGATGCTATTGAAATTTCACTAGCTGCTGTGGTGGGATTTGAACCCGTGTTCCCAGGGCTTTAGCCCGGGTCTCTGGATTACTGGACCAGTGACATTATCACGAGGCCACCATTGAGGAATAAACGCTGGCCAGGACCCTCCTGCTCTCCCCTCAATCACCTGCTGGATTTTGCTCCTGGATTTTGCCCTCGAGTCTCTGAGGTGCGGTTTTAGCCTTTGACCTCCTGAAGGGGGAAGGCCAAGGGTGGGCTAGTAGAGAGCTTTAAAATGATGAAAGGGAGGGAATTGGGGAACAAGGTCACCAATATCAGACAGTCAGGAGATACTTCTTCACCCAGAGAGTGGTGAGAATGTGGAACGTTTATAAATAAGTTTTAAAAATGTTAACAGTTTAAAAGTCAGAGGTTCTGAAGAATTCAAATTGCACTCGAAGCATTGGGCGGGATCCGCCCATCTGGGGACTGCGTCCCCTGGTGGGGGCGGCAACGGCGGATTGCTTGCTGCCTCAGAGGCCAGCGAGAAAACACGCCAAATATTCCAGCCCCGGCCTCATTCGCAATGCAAGCGGATGTTTTGCGCCATGTTCCACGGCGGGGCAAGCCTGGATGGCGCCCTCGTGTCCAGGCGCCATGTTGGAAAGGCAGCCAACGCCGCTATTGAGGAAGGTGGACCTCCGGAAAATGAAGATGGATTTCCGGGAGCACTCTGAGACCAGAAGACGCACCTTCTGAGAGCGAAGGGAGACGGTCGTGAATGTAGCCCAGTCCATCAGGCTAACCAGCCTCCCATCCATTGACTCTGTCTATAATTCCCGCTGCCTCAGAAAGGCAGCCAGCATAATTAAGGACCCCACGCACCCCGGACATACTCTCTTCCATCTTCTTCCATCAGGAAAAAGATACCAAAGTTTGAGGTCACGTACCAACCGACTCAAGAACAGCTTCTTCCCTGCTGCCATCAGACTTTTGAATGGACCTACCTCGTATTAAGTTGATCTTTTCTCTACACCCTTGCTATAACTGTAACATTATATTCTGCAGTCTCTCCTTCCTTCCCTATGTACGGTATGCATTGTTTGCAAGAAACAATACCTTTCACTGTATACTAATCATGTGATGATAATAAATCAAATCAAATCAAGACGGATCTCTGGGAATATTCTGAGGCAGGAAGATGGATCTCCTCCCGGACACCAAATCTGAAAGGTCCACTTGTGGATGACTCCCACCTTCCCCACCCACTGCTGCGGTGTTCCAGTGTCCAGGATCCATCCTGAACTCTGGGGACAGCCCCAGGCATTGTCCAGGTGAAATTGTGCACACTGTTCCTGTTCCAGGCGTGTTTCACACTGGCATAGCTTCCCGCTGCCGCCGTGGAGGTTTGGGCCCGGGTGGCCGGGTGGACACCTGCACCCCATTAGAGCGACACAAATGGGATTCACGCTGGGCTCCCGGGGGCTTCCCAATCTGGTACCATGCTGGGCACCAGCGGAGGATGCCTCTGTACTTTCACGCCAGCGCGAAACCAATTTTTATTATTCCCGCCGGATTGTTCCCCTCTCCCGCCATTGAACCCGCCAGCAGGGGGCATGGGAGAATTCAGTCCAAGAACTCTGGGCGGGATTCTCCCAGCTCCGGGCCTGGCCAGTGAATTCCCACGATCGGTGTGAATAACGCCACGCTGCCTCAACGGCGGCACGCAATTCTCCTCAGAGCAAAGAATCGGCACCATTGGCGCCGGCGTGGTTGTCGGGGGCCGCTCTACGTGGCCGACCCGCCAATTCCTGGTCCGGGATGGGCCGAGCGGCCGTCATAAAAACGGTAAGTCACGCCAGCGCCGTCCACACCTGCTCTCAGCCGGCGGGAACTCGCCGTGGAAGAGTCGGGGGATGGCCTGTCGGTGGGGGGCGGGGGTGGAGATCCAACCCCAGTGGGGGGGGGTGGGGGGGCGGCTCCAATGTGTCCTGGCCCACGATCGGGCCTCTCTGTCTGGGGGCCTGTCGTCCTGTGCCATGTTGCGTCGGGGCCGGACCGTTGAAGGTGAGACCAGAGCCAGATCAAGCGTGACCCGATTGAACGGCAGCAGAGCCGAAGGGCTGAATGGCCTGCTCCTGCTGCCAAGTCCTCCTATCCTAACCCTACCTGGAGCTGTTGAGGTGAATGGCATTTGAGAAGTAGCTGGGTGAGGACATGCAGAGGAAAGGATTGGAAGGATGGGGTGAGTTTGAGAGTCTGGAGCATCAATGGCCTCAGGGAGCTCTGTTTCTGTGCTGGGAATTCTGTGCAATTCTTATCAATGTCTTGGTTTTTAATCCCGGAACGTTTCCAGATATGCAAATCCCTGGCTACAATAGCGCAAGATGAGTTCCAGATGCACCAGTTAGTGTGGCAGCACGGCACCACAGTGGTTAGCACTGTTGCTTCACAGCTCCAGGGTCCCAGGTTCGATTCCCGGCTTGGGTCACTGTCTGTGCGGAGTCTGCACGTCCTCCCCGTGTGTGCGTGGGTTTCCTCCGGGCGCTCCGGTTTCCTCCCACAGTCCAAAGACATGCAGGTTAGGTGGATTGGCCGTGATAAATTGCCCCTTAGTGTCCAAAAACGTTAGGTGGGGTTGCTGGGTTACGGGGATAGGGTGGAGCTGTGGGCTTGGGTAGGGTGCTCTTTCAAGGGCCGGTGCAGACTCGATGGGCCAAATGGCCTCCTTCTGCCCTGTAAATTCTATGATGTGGACAGGGACGGGTTAACGGTATTCAGCTGAAGAAATCCTCGGCCCTCACACTTCCCAGCTCCTCTGCAATGTGACCAAAATGCAGGATTTCTTCGCTGTTATTCTCAGGTGGTCCTTAATTGCTTTGTCTTTTTCTTAATTCAAGTATCTAATTTTTATTAGTAAGCTGTGAAGATTCCAGGAAGCAAATCCCAGGGGTTTGAAATTCCCCCGCCACCTCGCTTATATATGTATATCTTGTATCATGTATCCAGCACAACGCATGACAAGGTCTTGCTGATGTTTCAAAGCTTTCTTCTTTTTTTCATGAGCTATTTGTTATTGTCTTATGTTTCAAAAAAAAAAGAAAGTTAATTAAATATGGAACAAGGCTGTGTGACATCTTTCCTCCCATCATATGTCATTGAATTGAATTCCACTGGGAGCGCCTTTAAAAGAGTTCGAAAACAATGACTACTAAATCAGGTTTTTATAGCAATCTACTTATGTAAACATACAGTTACTGTTTATGTATATTTAATATAATTATCAGTTTTGTGCTGGCAATCCCAGGGGCCCTATTTAACTAAAATGTGTTTCTTTTTTAAAATGTCAGCAGAAACGGATTGGTTGATACCTTATATTTAATAAATTACAGTCAAACAGCAGAACGCTCCACAGAAATTAATGCTAGGCTGTTATGCCATTTGCATTAACTGCCCAGCGCAAATGACTGTTAATGCCTCCTTAATGCAAAAGGTGACCAATCTAATATTTGTCTTTGATATTGTGAAGGGGTTCGATGGGGTACATGTGGAAAGCAACAAAAAGATGTTAACTTGTGAACAAAATCTAATACTGGGGGCGTCGATATAAAATAGGGTTTGAGCATCTTTTACTGCCATTCTATAGGGGTTGGTGAGGCCAGGCCTGAAGCATTGGACAGCACGGTAGCTGTGGTGAATGGTATCAGTAGCTGCTGTAACTGTACCTTACCTTTAATACATTGGCCCTTTAAGACCGGGCTTGGAACCCTGGGGGACTCCGCCTCTGGCTCCGCCCCCAGGAAACGGTATATAAGATGAGGCTCACTCGGCAGCATGTGGTGAGCACACTTCTCAGCTGCTGTTCAGTTCTCTCATGATTAAAGCCTTTGAATTACCAATCTTCTCTCCTGTGTCGTAATTGAGGGTATCTCAGTAGCACAGTGGTTAGCAATGTTGCTTCACAGCGCCAGGGTCCCAGGTTCGATTCCCGGCTTGGGTCACTGTCTGTGCGGAGTCTGCACGTTCTCCCCGTCTGTGTGTGGGTTTCCACCGGGTGCTCCGGTTTCCTCCCACAGTCCAAAGACGTGCAGCTTAGGTGGATTGGCCAAGATAAATTGCCTTTAGTGTCTAAAACGTTTAGGAGGGGTTATTGGGTTATGGGGATAGGGTGGAAGGGACGGCTTAAGTGGGCTGATGGGCCGAATGGCCTCCTTCTGCACTGTATGTTCTATGTAATCTATATAAGTCCTGAAAAGACGTGCTTGTTAGTTTAATTGGACATTCCGAACCGGCACCAGAATGTGGCGACTAGGGGATTTTCACAGTAACTTCATTGAAATGAAAAATAATGAAAATTGCTTATTGTCACGAGTAGGCTTCAATGAAGTTACTGTGAAAAGCCCCTAGTCGCCACATTCCGGCGCCTGTCCGGGGAGGCTGGTACGGGAATCGAACCGTGCTGCTGGCCTGCTTGGTCTGCTTTAAAAGCCAACGATTTAGCCCAGCGAGCTAAACCAGCCCCTGCATTGTTAATGTCAGCCTACTTGTGACAATAATAAAGATTATTATTATTATTGTATGCAGTTTTGGTGTCCTTATCTAAAGAGGGATGTTCTTGCTATGGAGGGAGTGCAGTGAAGGTTTACCAGGCTGATTCCGTGGAAATCCGAGCGTGGCTCGGACGCGGCTGGCCCAAGAAGAGGGATAAGAACAAAGAACAAAGGAAATGACAGCACAGGAACAGGCCCTTCGGCCCTCCCAGCCTGCGCCGAACCCAGGACCAGGCCCTTCGGCCCTCCCAGCCTGCGCCAAACCCAGGACCAGGCCCTTCGGCCCTCCCAGCCTGCGCCGATCCCAGGACCAGGCCCTTCGGCCCTCCCAGCCTGCGCCGATCCAGATCCTTTATCTAGACCTGTCTCCTATTTTCCAAGGATCTACTTCCCTCTGTTCCCCACCCGTTCATATATCTGTCTAGATGCATCTTAAATGATGCTATCGTGCCCGCCTCTACCACCTCCGCTGGCAAAGCATTCCAGGCACCCACCACCCTCTGCGTAAAAAACTTTCCGCGCACATCTCCCTTAAACTTTCCACCTCTCACCTTGAAATCGTGACCCCTAGTAATTGACACCCCCACTCTTGGGAAAAGCTTGTTGCTATCCACCCTGTCCATACCTCTCATAATTTTGTAGACCTCAATCAGGTCCCCCCTCAACCTCCCAACGATTGTCTTCCCAACGAAAACAATCTTAATCTACTCAACCTTCCTTCATAGCTAGCACCCTCCACACCAGGCAACATCCTGGTGAACCTCCTCTGCACCCTCTCTAAAGCATCCACATCCTCCTGGTAATGTGGCGACCAGAACTGCACGCAGTATTCCAAATGTGGCCGAACCAAAGTCCTATACAACTGTAACATGACCTGCCTACTCTTGTACTCAATACCCCGTCCGATGAAGGCAAACATGCTGTATGCCTTCTTGACCACTCTATCAACCTGCGTTGCCACCTTCAGGGTACAATGGACCTGAACTCCTAGATCTCTCTCTACATCAATTTTCCCCAGGACTCTTCCATTGACCGTATAGTCCGCTCTTGAATTAGATCTTCCAAAATGCATCACCTTGCATTTGACTGGATTGAACTCCATCTGCCATTTCTCTGCCCAACTCTCCAATCCATCTATATTTTGCTGTATTCTCTGACAGTCCTCCTCGCTATCTGCAACTCCACCAATCTTAGTGTCATCTGCAAACTTGCTAATCAGACCACCTATACCTTCGTCCAGATCATTTATGTATGTCACAAACAACAGTGGTCCGAGCACGGATCCCTGTGGAACACCACTAGTCACCTTTCTCCATTTTGAGACACTCCCTTCCACCACTACTCTCTGTCTCCTGTTGCCCAGCCAGTTCTTTATCCATCTAGCTAGTACACCCTGAATCACATACGACTTCACTTTTTCCATCAACCTGCCATGGGAAACTTTATCAAATGCCTTACTGAAGTCCATGTATATGACATCTACAGCCCTTCCCTCATCAATTAACTTTGTCACTTCCTCTGTTCCTGTTCCAGTGCCTCCCCATCCTTATCCCGAAGGCCTTTTTCAGGCGGGTTAACAGGAGCATTACGGGGTTTGTGTGGGCACATGGGACTCCAAGGGTGAGACGGGTGTTCTTGGAGCGGGGCAGGGATGGGGGGGGGGGGGCTGGCGTTGCCCAACCTCTGTGGGTATTATTGGGCTGCCAACGCAGCGATGGTGCGTAAGTGGGTAATGGACGGGGAGGAGGTGGCATGGAAGAGGCTGGAGAGGGCATCCTGTGTGGGTACGAGCCTGGAAGCGCTTGCAACGGCGCTGCTGCCACTCCCTCCGACGAGGTTTACCACAGGCCCGGTGGTGGCAAGATTTGGGGGCAATGGAGGTGGCACAGGGGGGAGGTGGGGGCCTCGATGGGGTCCCCGATACGGGGGAACCACCGGTTTGTTCCGGGGAGAATTGATGGCGGGTTGCTGAGTTGGCACAGGGCAGGTGTTAGGAGGCTGGGGGACCTGTTCCTAGACGGGAAGTTTGCGAGCCTGGGTGAGCTGGAAGGGAAGTTCAGGTTCCCCCCGGGGAACACCTTTAGGTACATGCAAGTAAGGGCGTTTGTCAGGCGGCAGGTGGCGGGGTTCCCCCTGCTGCCGCCGCGTGGGGTCCAGGACTTGGTGCTCTCGGGGGTGTGGGTTGGAGAGGGGAGGATCTCGGAAGTGTACCAGGTGATGCAGGAGGTAGACAAGGCCTCGGTGGAGGAGCTGAAAGATAAATGGGAGGAGGAGCTGGGTGAGGAGATTGAGGAGGGGACGTGGGCGGATGCCCTAGAAAGGGTGAACTCCTCCTCTTCGTGTGAGAGGCTTAGCCTCATACAGTTTAAGGTACTGAATAGGGCTCATATGACCGGGACAAGGATGAGCAGGTTTTTTGGGACTGAGGACAGGTGTATTAGGTGCTCAGGGAGCCCAGCAAACCATGTCCACATGTTCTGGACATGCCCAGTGCTGGGGGAATTTTGGAAGCGTGTAGCAAGGACGGTGTCGAGGGTGGTAGGTTCCAGGGTCAATCCAGGCTGGGGACTCGCAATATTTGGAGTTGCGGTAGAGCCGGGAGTGCAGGAGGCGAAAGAGGCCGGTGTTCTGGCCTTTGCGTCCCTAGTAGCCCGGCGGAGGATTCTTCTTCAGTGGAAGGATGCGAGGGTTGAATATCTGTTTTTTGCCAATGACGGGCGTTAATTTATTATTTCTCTTTTGTATTTACGGCGGGGGTGGGGGGGGGGGGGGGTCTGTTTTTTTTTTTGTTCTTAGAATTTTCTGTTATTGTTTTCTTTTTTGTGAAAATGTGAAAATTTGAATAAAAATTATTTTTAAAAACCAAAAAAACGTTGTCACTTCCTCAAAGAATTCTATTAGGTTTGTAAGACATGACCTTCCCTGCACAAAACCATGCTGCCTATCACTGATAAGTCTATTTTCTTCCAAATGTGAATAGATCCTATCCCTCAGTATCTTCTCCAACAGTTTGTCTACCACTGACGTCAAACTCACAGGTCTATAATTCCCTGGATTATCCCTGCTACCCTTCTTAAACAAAGGGACAACATTAGTAATTCTCCAGTCCTCCGGGATCTCACCCGCGCTCAAGGATGCTGCAAAGATATCTGTAATGCCCCAGCTATTTCGTCCCTTGCTTCCCTCAGTAACCTGGGATAGATCCCATCCAAACCTTTAGAATACCCAAAACATCCCCCTTCCTTCTGCCGACTTGACCTGGAGTATTTAAACATCCATCCCTAGCCTCAACATCCGTCTTGTCCCTCTCCTTGGTGAATACCGATGCAAAATACTCATTAAGAATCTCACCCATTTCCTCTGATTCCACACATAAATTCCCTCTTTTGTCTTTGAGTGGGCCAATCCTTTCTCTAGTTATCCGCTTGCTCCTTATATACGAATAAAAGGCTTTGGGATTTTCCTTAACCCTGTTAGCCAAAGATATTTGATGACCCCCTTTAGCCCTCTTTATTGCGCGTTTGAGATTTGTCCTACTTTCCCGATATTCCTCCAAAGCTTCATCAGTTTTAAGTCGCCTAGATCTTCTGACTGCTTCCTTTTTCATCTTAGCTAGTCTCACAATTCCACCCGTCATCCATGGTTCCCTAATCTTGCCATTTCTATCCCTCATTTTCACAGGAACATGTCTGTCCTGCACTCTAATCAACCTTTCCTTAAAAGACTCTCACATTTCAAATGTGGATTTACCCATAAACAGCTGCTCCCAATCCATATTCCCTAGCTCCTGCTGAATTTTCGTATACTTGGCCTTTCCCCAATTTAGCACACTTCCTTTAGGACCACTCTCATCTTTGTCCATGAGTATTCTAAAACTTACGGAATTGTGATCGCTATTCTCAAAGTAATCACCGACTGAAACTTCAACCACCTGGCCGGGATCATTCCCCAATACCAGGTCCAGTATGGCCCCTTCCCGAGTTGAACTATTTACATACTGCTCTAAAAAACTCTCCTGGATGCTCCTTACAAACTCTGCTCCATCTACGCCTCCAACACTACATGAGTCCCATTCAATGTTGGGGAAGTTAAAATCTCCCATCACAACCACCCTATTGCTCCTATATTTTTCGATAATTTGTCGACATATTTGTATCTCTACTTCACGCTCGCTTTTGGGAGGCCTGTAGTAAAGTCCCAACAAAGTTACTGCACCCTTCCTATTTCTTAGCTTTTCCCATATTGCCTCAGTGCTCGAATCCTCCATCGTGCCCTCCTTAATCACAGCAGTGATATAATCTCTGACTAGTAATGTAACTCCTCCACTCCTTCTACCTCCCTCTCTATCCCTCCTGAAGCATCTATACCCTGGGATATTCAGTTGCCAATCATGCCCTTCCCTCAACCAAGTCTCAGTAATACCAATAACATCATATTCCCAGGTACTGATCCAAGCCCTACGTTCATCTGCCTTACCTGCTACACTTCTTGCATTAAAACAAATGCACCTCAGACCACCTGTCCTTTGCGTTCATCATCTCTTCCCTGTCTACTCTTCCCCTTAGTCACATTGAGTTTATTATCCAGTACCTTACTGGCTTTAGTTGCTTCCTCTTTACTGACCTCTAACTTCCTAATCTGGTTCCCATCCCCCTGCCACATTAGTTTAAAACCTCCTCAACAGTGTTAGCAAACGGCGGCACGGTGGCGCAGTGGTTAGCACTGCTGCCTCACGGTGCCGAGATCCCAGGTTCGATCCTGGCTCTGGGTCACTGTCCGTGTGGAGTTTGCACATTCTCCCCGTGTTTGTGTGGGTTTCGCCCCCACAACCCAAAGATGTGCAGAGTAGGTGGATTGGCCACGCTAAATTGCCCCTTAATTGGAAAAAATGAATTGGGTACTCTAAATTTATTTTAAAAAACCAGTGTTAGCAAAAGCAGTGGTTGCTCTGTGGGGGTGGGGGGGTCACATGGAATGTGAGAGGGCTGAATGGGCCAGTCAAACGGTCGCGTGTATTCAGCTTGAAGGTGGACATGGCCTTTTTGAAAGAAACGCACTTGAAGATCGGGGACCTGACCAGGCTAAGGAAAGGGTGGGCAGGGCAAGTCTTTCATTCGGGATTAGTATGAAGGGATTGGCGGCGCTGGTAAATAAAGGGGTGGTGTTTGAGGTGGGGAATGTAGTTGCAGTTTTGGGTAGAAGGTCCGTGATGGTGAGTGGGCAGCTGGAGGGCACGGCAATGGCCTTGGTGAATGTCTGTGCCCCAAACTGGAGTTCATGAGACGGGTGCTGGGGAGGAATCCTGACCTGGGCTCGCACCGGTTCATTTGGAGGGGGGGGGACTTTAACACGGTCATTGATCCAGGGTGGGACTAGTCGAGCCCGAGATCGCAGAGGGTGTCGGCGGTGGCGAATTAGCTGAAGGGATTTACGGAGTGCATGGCGGGGTGGATCCATGGAGGTTTGAGAGGCAGAGGGCGAAGGAGTTCCCGTATTTCTCCCACGTGCATTGGGTGTACTCCCGGGCTGATTTCTTCAGTGGTGGGCAAGACTCTGCCAGCAGGGATGGTCGACCCGGGGTACTCGGCGATCGTGGTTTCAGACCATGCGCTGCCATGGGTGGACTTGCAAGTGGACTCTTTCCAGGAGCCGGTGCAGACTCGATGGGCTGAATGGCCTCCTTCTGCACTGTAAATTCTATGATTCTATGAAATTCTATGACTCGGGAGCCCCCAGGGCCCTCAGTGGAGGCTGGACGTAGGGTTGTTAGCGGATGAGGAGGTGTGCGAGTGGGTGAGGGTCGTCATTCGGGGATACGTGAAACTGAACGGTGCAGGTCGCCCCCCTATGGGAGACGCTGAAGGCAGCGGTCAGGGGGGAGTTCATACCAATCCGGGGGCTTCGGGAAAAGGTGGAGCGAGCAGAAATGACAAGGCTGGTGGACGAGATCCTGAGGGTGGACAGGAGGTATTCGGAGGCCCCGGAGGCAGGATGGCTGAAGGAGAGGCAGAAGCTCCAGGAGGAGTTTGGGTTGGTCTCCACAGGGAAGGCGGTGGGGCAGTTGCGGAGGGCCAGGGGGGCTGTGTACGAGTACGGGGAGCGGATGGCAGGATGCTGACCCACCAGCTCGGGAAGCAGGAGGTGGCGAGGGAGATCGGAAGGGTGCAGGACGGGAAGGGAAGGGTGATGCCGGACTCGGTGGGGGTGAATGGGGTATTTGAGGAATTTTATAGGAGGATCCGAGAGGGAATGTGAAGGGAATGTGGAGGAGCTGGGGGGGCCTCCATTGGACTGCTGGAGGTAATGGAGGCAGGACAGCCCCAGGCCCCGGGCCCGGGTGGGTTCCCTGTAGAATTTTATAAGATGTTTGCTGGGGATCTGGGCCCCTGGTGGTGAGGGCATACAATGAGGCGAGGGATAAGGGGGAGCTCCCCCCTACATTATCGCACACGTCCATGACCCTAATATTAAAGAAGGAAAAAGATCGGGAACAGTGTGGGTCCCACCTCCCGATTTCATTGCGAAATGTGGACGGCAGATTGTTGGCCAAGATCTTTGCCTTGCGAATTGAGGGCTGTGTGCCGGGGTGGAGGACCAGGCGGGGTTTGTAAATGGGAGGCAACTGTTGGCGAATGTCAGGAGATTACTGAAGGTGATAACGATGCCCCTGGAGGGAAAGGATACGGAGGTGGCGTTGCTATGGAAGCGGAGAAGGCGTTCGATCAGGTGGAGTCGGAGTTTCTGTGGGAGGCGTGAGAACTGTTTGGGTTTGGGCAGGGGTTTGTGGACTGGGTCCGATTGCTGTACAGGGTGAGGGCAGCAAGCATGCAGACGAAATGGGTGAGCTCGGGGTACTTTGGGTTGCACTGTGAGACAAGACAGGGGTGCCCACCCTCCCCGTTGCTTTTTGACTTGGCGATAGAACCACTGGCAATGGTACTTAGAGCCTCAAGGAGTTGGAAGGGGATTGTGCGGAGGATTGGGGGGGGGGGGGGGGGGGGAAGCCGAGCACAGGCTCTCGCTATATGCCGATGATCTGCTGCTTTATATTTCAGACCCACTGGGAGGCATTGGGGGAATTCTGGGTATTTTAGAGGTTTTTCTGGTTACAAATTAAACATGGGGATGGATGAGGCCTTCCCGATCGAGGCCAGGGGGCAGGAGAGGAGGTTGGGGCAGCTGCCGGTTCAAGGTGGTGGGGGCCAGCTTCAGATACTTGGGCATGCAGGTGGCGCGTGGATGGGAGCATCCTGACAAATTGAATCTGACGCGGTTGGTGGAACTGATGAGGGGGGATTTTAAGAGGTGGGATGTGTTGCCGCGTCACTGGCGGGGGGGGGGGGGGGGGGGGGTGCAGACGATGAAATTGACGGTGTATCTGAGGTCGGAAGGTGCCTGTGTGGGCACCGATTGGCAGTAATCATAGATTTTCACCGGGATGTGGGGTTTCGGGGATGACGATGGAGCGGTTTGGGGACCTGTTTGTGGGGGGCAGCTTTTCGAGTTTAGCGGAGTTGGAGGAGTATCAGCTGCCCAGTGGGAATGTGTTCCCATACTTAGATTTACCGGACTATGTGAGGAAGCAGGTGACTTCTTTTCCCGATCTGCCGCCCCCAGGACTACAGGACAAGGTGGTGTCGATGGAAGGTGTGGAGGGAGGGAAAGGTGTCCGAGCTTTACAAGGAGTTAATGCACAGGGAGGGAGTATTTGATAGGAGAAGTTAAATGGAAGCGGGAGGAGGGGTTGGGGGGCTGGGGGGAAATGGAGGCTGGGTTGTGGGAGGAGTCTCTGAGGAAGGTGAATGCACCGCAAGGCCTTTTCCAATTTGAGATCGCTCGCAGGGCGTGTATGACGGTGGCCAGAATGAGTAGATGCTTTGGGGTTAGCTGTGGGCGGTGTGTGGGGAGGCCCAGGAACCATCTTCACATGTTTTGGGTTGTCCAGAACTGAAGGAGTTCTGGCAGGGGTTGGCGGACATTATGTGCTGAGGTGCTGAGGGTGAAGGTGGAGCCGGGTCCAGAAGTGGTGATATTTGGGGTATCGGAAGACCCGGGAGTCCGTGGGAGGGGGGGGGGGGTGGGATAATGGAGTAAAATGGGAAAGGCAGATTGAGAGGAGGAGAATGGCAGGGAAGTCGGGACACTTGGGTTATTATTTATTTTTTATGAGATTTCTGTTTGTTCTTACTCTGGCGATGGTTCGTGCAGAAGTTTTATTATATGCCCAAATATCTGAAGCTTGCCCCCACCACCTTGAACCGGCAGCTGTCCCAACCTCCTCTCCTGCTCCCTGGCCTCGATCGGGAAGGTCTCATCCATCCCCATATTTTTGTGCCTTCAAAAAAATATTTGATAAAAAAAGGCTCATACTCGCACAGGAGGAGGTTGAGTTGGTTCGAAGCATTAGCTCACTCCAAATTCCCCACCACATTCTGATCCCCAACTCTTCCTCCCACTTTCGCTTGATCCCTTCCATGAGGGCCGACCCCTTCTCTCTCAACCACCCCCGGATATCCCCAATCCTCCCTTCAATCCCACTCATCCGGGACCAACAACTCCTCCAGCAGCGTATAGTCCGGTAGCCGAGGAAACGACGGCAGCTCCTTCCGAGAAAGTCCATCTCCTGCCGATACCTCAACTCACTCCCCCTCAACAACTCTCTCACACTTCCTCCAACCCTGTGAACTTACTCTCAGCAAACAGGTTCCTTTCCCACTCTATCCCTTCCCCCCACCATCCATCCCCCCGATGCAAACGTATGCGGCTGGATTCTACACTCTCCGACGCTGGAACCGCATTTGGCGACGGGTCGGAGAATCCGCTTTGGCGCTGAAATCGGGAGCGGTGGCAGTTTTAAAATTCCTTGTCCCCCAAAAATTGGCATACTCCACGAGTATCCACCGCCTCAGGCCATTGCCTGAGCCCTTCCCCCCCGATGCTCCGTCCCCGACTGGCCGAATACCCGACGGCGTGGGCCTCTCATGGTCCCACCGTCCGGGATCCACGCGAGGAGGCTGCGGACTCAGTCCGGGCCTGCCACAGTGGGGGAGGGCCGATATGCGGACAGGGGGTGGGGGGCTCCATTCGGGGCTGGGGGCAATGTGTGCGGGCTGTCCGGGGTGCATGAGCGGCCGAAGCGGGGCACTACTTTGCCAGTCGCGGGCTGAGTCCGCTGCGGGTCACCGCCGTGCGCACACGCGCCCTCTGACCCGGATGTTCTGGGGTTGTATCGGCAACAAAACCGGGAATCTGTGGCCTTTTGACACCAGTTTTCCTGGCGTAAAAGCCAACAGTTTTCCCGACGGCATGGGAGACGTCCCAAAGACGGAGAATCCAGCCCATGGGTTCCACACAATGGGGCTAATGTAAAGTGTCTCCTCAACTGATTCCAAGAGTCCCCCATTATTACATAGCACTTGTGAGTCGCATGAGAACCCTGATAAAATGTGATGTTACTGTAACTTTATACATTTCATTGCTGACAATGTGTCTTATATCCAAAATCGTGTTATATCAGAAGGTGTTACAATAATGGCTCCAGCAACACGAGAATCTTGACACCATCCAGCGCGAATCAGCCCACATGATTAATGCCTCACCCACCAACTTCAACATTCATTCCCTCCTCCGCCGACGCACAGTGGCAACATCGTGCACCCTCTTCAGGAAACATCGCAGGAACTGACCAAGGTTCTTTCGACAGCACCTTCCAAACCTCTACCGCCGAGAAGGACAAGATCAACAGATACCTGGGAACCCCACCACCTGGAGGTTCCCCCTCCAAGTCACTATTCACCCTGACTTGGGAATAAATTGGCCGTTCCTTCACTGTCGCTGGGCCAAAATCCTGGAACTCCCTCCCTAACAGCACAGTGGGTGTACCCACACCACATGGACTGCAGAGGCTCAAGAAGGCAGCTCACCGCCACCTTCTAAAGGGCAACTAGGGATGGGCAATAAATGCTGGTCTAGCCAGCAACGGCCACATTCCATGAATGAATTGAACAAAATAGAGGTTTATAGGTGCTGACTTCGGCCTAAGCCTTTTCCTCTAGTTGTACATTGAGTTCTGGAGACCGTAACAGGCATTCAGCATAGCCCTGGATTTGTTTTATATGTTTTCACTTGCAATATTTCAGCTGTTGCAAATTAAAACCCAGTGCCGCAACTGTGAATGTTTCAACCCAAACACCTTCCAACTGAAAAACAGCAGCAGAGAAACAGAATGCTTGATGCTAAACAGTTTGATAAAAACAAACCCAATCTATCTGCTCTTTTGCAAAGACAAGTATATATACTTTGCATACTTGAAGGCTTTGCATCTGTCTTTTTACCAAGAAAGAAGATGCCACCTAAGATTAGATTCTAATGTGGATTCGACTCCAAATGCCAGATTTACATTAACTTCACAGGTCACTGAAAGGGGCAACACAGGTGGGAAGGTAGTCAAGAAGGCATACGGCATGCTTGCCTTCATTGGCCGGGGCATTGAGTGTAAGAATTGGCAAGTCATGTTGCAGGTGTATAGAACCTTAGTTAGGCAACACTTGGAGTATAGTGTTCAGTTCTGGTCGCCACACTAGGCTGTGGAGAGGGTGCAGAAGAGATTTACCAGGATGTTGTCTAGTATGGAGAACATTAGCTACGAGGAGAGGTTGAATAAATTTGGTTTGTTCTCACTGGAACGACGGAGGTTGAGGGGCGACCTGATAGAGGTCTACAAAATTATGAGGGGCATAGACAGAATGGATAGTCAGAGGCTTTTCCCCAGGGTAGAGGGGTCAATTACTAGGGGGCATAGGTTTAAGGTGAGAGGGGCAAGGTTTAGAGGAGATGTAAGAGGTAAGTTTTTTACACAGAGAGTAGTGGGTGCCTGGAACTCGCTGCCGGAGGAGGTGGTGGAAGCAGGGACGATAGTGACGTTTAAGGGGCATCTTGACAAATACATGAATAGGATGGGAATAGAGGGATACGGACCCCGGAAGTGTCGAAGATTTTAGCTTAGACGGGCAGCATGGTCGGCACGGGTTTGGAGGGCCGAAGGGCCTGTTCCTGTGCTGTACTTTTCTTTGTTCTTTTGTTTGTTCAAATTAGACATATGTGGTGGGATTCGAACCTGGGTCCCAGAGTATTAACTAGGGTCTCTGGATTACTAGCCCAGCAATGGTACCACCACGTCACTGCTGCCCCTTTGGTATTACACCAGCACTAGAGAGTGTTTCAGAGGCTGATGACGAGAAGGATTAGAAGGGGGTCATCTGTCACATTGATGACATCCTGATCCACCGTTCCACTATCCTGAGAGCATCATGCCAGAGTGAGAGCATATTGCAATGTCTTCAACAGGAGGACTAACCCATTACAATAAGTGAGTTCCAGCAACCAACCATTAAAATGTGTGACACATAAGAGGGCTGGTTTAGCTGTTTTGATTGGCTGTCTGTTGTTAAAGTGGACAAGGCCCCTGGCACAGATGAGATGCATCCAGACATACTGAAGGAAGTGAGAATGGGAATTGCGAAGGCCCTGGCCATCATTTTTCAGTCTTCCTTAGACTCACGGGACGGGATTCTCCGTTACTGGTGGGTGTGAAGAATGTAGGAATTTCAAATTTTGCTGGCCGTGATTCTCCAATTAGTGATGCCAAAATTGGTGCGAGATGTTAGCAGAGTGGTTATCACTGTTGCTTCACAGTTCCAGGGTCCCAGGTTCGATTCCCGGCTTGGGTCATTGTCTGAGCGGAGTCTGCACGTTCTCCCCGTGTCTGCGTGGGTTTCCTCCGGGCGCTCCAGTTTCCTCCCACAAGTCCCGAAAGACGTGCTTGTTGGGTGAATTGGACATTCTGAATTCTCCCTCCGTGTACCCGAACAGGCGCCGGAATGTGGCGACTAGGGGCTTTTCACAGTAACTTAATTGCAGTGTTAATGTAAGCCTACTTGTGATAATAATAAAGAAAGATTACAAATTATTATAAAATCGTGAAATGCGATTAGGCGGAGAATTGGTTCCGATGCCAATATCAAAACGGGGGCCGATTTGATGCCAAATCGCGGTTCTCCGTCATCTCGACAGTGGCGTCAGTGCGTTCCGGATCCTCCGTTTTGCTGGCAGCCCGGGGGATTCCCGATGACGTGGGGCTTCCCCACAATGGGAAACCCCATTGACCAGCCGGCGTAATGGAGCATCCCGCCGGCGGGGTGAAGCAGAAATGTGGCGTGGCGGGGCGGAGAATCCAGCCCATGGTGTCCAGCTTATTGACATGAGGTAGGTTACAGGAGGAGCCAGTTGCTGCAGCAGTTCAGTTTTGGCTCAGTCTCTGACCAGACTCGCTCATTCTCTGCCAGCAGTTTAGTTAATAAAGACTTTTACCTGTGAACAGAACAGAGGTGGGACTTGTGCGAGGAAACCGGAGCACCCGGAGGAAACCCACGCAGACACGGGGAGAACATGCAGACTCCGCACAGACAGTGACCCAGCGGGGAATCGAACCCGGGTCCCTGGAGCTGTGAAGCAACTGTGCTAACCGCTGCGCTACCCTTGAGGTGGCCAAACAGAGCAGATAGAGAGAAACTGTTCCTACACCTGAAAGGACGGAGGCCGATAGGGGCACAGATTTAAAGTACTTGGTAAAAGAAGGAAAAATGACAGGAGGAAACATATTTTCCGCGCAGCGAGAGGTTGAGGTTTGAAATGCAGCACCCGAGAGTGTGGTGGAGGCAGGGTCAATCGACGCTTTCAAACAGAAATTGGACTGTTGTGTGAAAAGGAAGAATGTGCAGGGTTCCGGGGAGAAGGTGGGGAGTGCCACGTGGTGCATTGTCCCTTTAGACGGCCCTTGCAGAAACAATGGGCTGAATGGCCTCTTTCTGTAGCAATTCTGTCAAATAGACGCGCAATCATAGACAAACAGGCACAAGCACCCTGCCCCACAAAACATACACTTGCACTCGCGCACCCACTCAAAGGCATTTAGTGGGCGAGATAAGTTACATGGATAGACTGGAGAAGCTGGAGTTATTTTCTTTGGAACAGAGAAGGTTGAAGGAAGATTTATTAGCAATGTTCAGAATTCTGAAGGGTTTGGATCGAGTAGATATGGAGATTCAGGTCTATCCACTGACTGAATGTCCTTTACAAAATGCTCTGGAATTCTGAGCCTTTCCACCTTCCCATTCCTCCCTGAAAACAGCATGGCAGCACGGTAGCACAAGTGGCTAGCACTGTGGCTTCACAGCACCATGGTCCCGGGTTCGATTCCCGGCTTGGGTCACTATCTGCGTGGAGTCTGCGCGTTCTCCCTGTGTCTGCATGGGTTTCCTCCGGGTGCTCCGGTTTCCTCCCACAGTCCAAAGACGTGCAGGTGAGGTAGATGGGCCATGATAAATTGCCCTTAGTGACCAAAAAGGTTCGGAGGGGTTATTGAGTTACGGGAATAGGGCGGAAATGAGGGCTTATGTGGGTCGGTGCAGACTCGATGGGCCGAATGGTCTCCTTCCGCGCTGTATGTTCCATGTATGCTCCAAAATGACCCCTTGTGGCTCGCTGTCAAATGACGTTTGGAAATCCTTTCTGTGAATCCTCTTGTGAATGTTGTTACGACATTAATGGTGCTATATCAATGCAAGTTGTTGCCCTTGACCAAAAAGTCTGAAGTCATCTTCTTTCCCTCGTGGGAAAAGCCTGGAGATGCTTCAGGAAAACAAATAAAAAGCAATCAAAAGTTTAGTAGCTAACAATGCAGGCATCTTTAGCTCCAAAAATAAAAAAATAATTTCCCTCGTCTTTGAAAAGGCAGCCGGAAGGCTTTGAGGAGTTGGAATGATATCATTGCATGAAATCAATAGTGGAAAAGGTGCTCCACTTTCTCATTGTAACTCCTTTTCCAATTGTTGAATAATCATGACTTTCGCACTTAGTGTGAAGCACATACACATGCCCCAGTGAGGATGGAGGGACTGGTGTCAGCTGTAATATTCCATGTCATTCGCCTGTGAGCAGGACTTTATGTCTCTTTGATTCCAATGGATCATGCTGAAAGTGGGAAATTTTGAGCTCTGATTGATTGATTGATTTATTGTCACATGTGCAGTGAAAAGCATTTTTCTGCAGCCATGGGAACATACACAGTAGATAAAAAGAATAATCAACAAAGTACATCGACAAACAGTGATTGGTTACAGTGCGGAACAAGGGGCCAAACAAAGCAAATACATGAGCAAGAGCAGCATAGGGCGTCGTGAATAGTGTTCTTACAGGAAACAGATCAGTCCGAGGGGGAGTCGTTGAGGAATCTGGTAGCTGTGGGGAAGAAGCTGTTCCTATGCCTGGCTGTGCGGGTCTTCAGACTTCTGTACCTTCGGCCTGATGGAAGGGTCTGGAAGAGGGCAAAGCCTGGGTGGGAGGGGTCTCTGACAATGCTGTCTGCCTTCCTGAGGCAGCGGGAGGTGTAGACAGAATCAATGTGAGGGTAGCAAGCTTGTGTCATGTGTTGGGCTGAGTTCACCACACTGCAGTGTGCATTTTTGAGATCTTGGACCTAGAAGTTGCCATACCAGGCTGTAATGCAGCCGGACAGGATGCTCTCGATTGCACATCTGTAGAAGTTTGTGAGAGTCGATGCAGACATGCCAAATTTCTTTAGCTTACATAGGAAGTAGAGACGTTGTTGGGCTTTCTTGTCTGTTGCATCAATATGAGTGGACCAGGACAGACTGTTGGTGATGGTGACCTCCAGGAACTTAAAGCTATCGACCATCTCCACTTTGGAGCCATTGATGTAGACGGGGGTGGGGGTGGGGGTGGGGGTGGGGGGGGGGGGGGGGGGGGAGGGGGGAGTGTTGTGCTACGCTTCCTAAAGCCGATGATCAGCTTCTTTGTTTTGCTGATATTTAGAGAGGTTGTTTTCGGTACACCATGCAACCAAGTGATCTATCTCCCTTCTGTAGTCTGATTGGTTGTTGTTTGAGATACAACCCACCACAGTCGTATGCAAGTGAAACTCGTACAGATTCAATGTTATACATTGTCACCACACAGTTACTACCAAGAATGATGCGGTCAGCAAGTGAACCTCCAACCCGTACATTCCAACACAGCTTCAATATCCCAGGGAGGGTGCAAATATAAAGATTTAAAAGAACGTTCCTGGAACAGTGTAGTACCATGATCCCAACAGTGGCTAGGATCCCGGACCGAATCTCCAATATTTTAGTTTGGTTATAAAACTGTGCGGAAAGATTGATTCGCTCCAGGAGTGATTGCACAAAGTAATAGGGAATTGGTATTTCTGAAAAGAACAGCTTACAATTACCCTTTAACACTACTACTCAATGTCCCATTAAACAACAAGAAAATAAACATACAGCTTTCAATCTATCTGACTGCGAAGGACTCAGTATCAGGCAGTTCAGAATTCAACTCCTCTCCCTAATGTTTTCTCCAAAAAACTCCCTCTCTAAAGTTTTTCCAAATGTCTCTCTGCCTTCCTTAGACCCACCCAGCAATTACATCATCTCCAGAAGTTACCTCTGCAGGCTGCAAAGCAGATTAACTCCCCAAGGACTTTCCCAGTCAAGCCACAGCCCATTAGCCCAGACTGAAAAACACATTCCATTGTCAATTTCACCTTCTGGCTGCTAAAAGCACCCAGGCCCTGCAAAACAGAATTATTTTTAAACAAACATGACCACTGCAGTCGAACACACTCTGACCCCAGGCGTGTGACACTTAAATAGCCCAATACTTATAATCCAATATTTCTAAAGTCTTCCAGTCATCGCAGTAGGTTATTCTTATCAGGAACAAGCTGGGACTGTTACAAAAGTGCAGGCTGAGGGGGTGGGCCAATACAAGTGTTAAGATAACAAAGGGATTTGATAGGGTAAAGGAAGAGAGAATGTTTCCACTTGTGGGGGAGTCCAACGCTCGGGCTACAGATACGATAGTTATTAATAAACAGTGAGGTCTCACGGTGCAGAGGGTAGAATCTCTGCTCCCAGCCGGACTCTCTGAGCTTGAGTCCCACCCAGGACCTGTTGGCCAAGGAAGATGCTGTGGTGTCTTTACGGGGTGAAAGAAACGTTGTGCTAAGTGGAAGTCAAGTACCCAACCAAACTGGTTTAATCTGCTTTGACATGTACCCATACGCAAAAGGCCACAACTTACATACATTTCATGTTCTTGTTTTATTTACAAATCCAACTTAACCACTGGTTTCCTATTCCTCGGAGGATTGCGTTATTCTTCACCCAAACTTTCAGAACTCGGGGAAGGAATATCGGCCGGGATTCTCCCCTAACCGGCGGTCTGGCCGTAACAGCGCCAAAGAGCGGCGTGAACCACTCTGGCGTCGGGCCGCCCGGAATTTGCGGAACCGGTGCCAAAGGGCCTCCGCCGGCCGGCGTGAGTTGGCACATGCGCAGGAGTGCCAGCATGTTCCCAGAACTGCTGCCGTGTTTTCTGCACATGCGCAGGAGTGCCAGCGTGTTCCCAGAACTGCTGCCGTGTTTCCTGCACATGCGCAGGAGTGCCAGCGTGTTCCCAGAACTGCTGCCGTGTTTTCTGCACATGCGCAGGAGTGCCAGCGTGTTCCCAGAACTGCTGCCGTGTTTTCTGCACATGCGCAGGGGGGTTTGTTCTCTGAGCCGGCCATGGCGGAGCTTTACACAGGCCAGCGCGGAGGGAAAGAGTGCCCCCATGGCACAGGGCCACCCGCAGATCGGTGGGCCCCGATCACAGGCCAGGCCACCGTGGGGGCCCCCCGGGGCCGGACCCACCCATCCCCCCCCCCCCCCCCCCCCCGAGGACTCCGCAGGCCGCCCTCAGAGCCAGGTCCCACCTGTACGGACCTGGTCTAATCCACGCCGGCGGGACTGGCCGAAAACAGGCGGCCGCTCGGCCCATCGGGGACTGGAGAATCGGCGGGGGGGGGGGGGGGGGGGGGGGCCACTACCAACGGCCCCTGACCGGCGCGATCACCGCCTCAGGCAAAAACCCGGTGCCGGAGATTTCGGCAGCCGGCATCGGAACATCGGAGCGGCGGGGCGGGATTCACGCCGCCCCCTGCCGATTCTCAGACGGAGGGTCGGAGAATCCTGCCCACGACCTCTCTGGGTCTGGGTTTGAGGAGACCTTTTCTCCAACAAAGGTTGATTATGCCCTTGATCTTCAATTGAATTTTCCAATTAATCGGACATGTCTGCCTGACTCTGATTCGGATCGGAACATGTTTCAGTGACAACTTGTGTTGGAGTAACTGTCGTCGGTACTCTGCAGGTGTCCAACTAGTTTAATCCTCACAACTTCGTTCCCGTTTGTGGACCTCTGGAGGTAAATCATGATCTATGGGAACAAATGTAACCTTTCTACTTCCAAACATTTTGACCCAATATGCACAAGGACCACATTCTCACGGCTCTTCCGCGAAGCCACTTCAACTATTTATGTTCTCTCAACTTAACCTTCTGGTTCAACTTCTCTATCTCTATCATGACTCTTTCTGCCTGGATTGTTTCTCCGCTATTCACTGTTTTAGATGTTGCTACAGCAATTAAAACCTTGTCCTGTGTTGTCTGGTGTTGTAAATGTCAAATCTCAGTGTATTCATCAAAAGTTTTACCCAGATGTCTTTGTTGTGAGGACAACACAAGTATAAAGTCAAACCAATTTTATTCAACAACAACAATATTTAACCTTAAATTAACCCAAAACCATATACTGAAGATTCCCAAGATTCATTATACTACCCTTATTGATGGTTGAGCTGGGGGTCCGATTCTTAGAACTGTAACTAGCGGGGTACCGCAGGGATCAGTCCTCAGACCTCAACTGTTTACAATCAAAATTGAAGATCTGGAGGCAGGGACAGAGTGTAACATAGCATAGTTTGCAGGTGATACTAAAATAGGTAGGAAAGCAGGCAGTGAAGAGGAGATAAAGATTTTGCAGGCGGACAAAGATAGGCTCGGAGAATGGGCAACGTTTGGCCGATGGAGTTTAATGTACATCAGTGTGAGATCCATTTTGGCCAAATTATTATCTAAATGGAAAGGAGATTCAAGATGCGTCTGGGCAGAGGGATCTGGGTGTCTTTGTTCATGAATCACAGATAGTCGGTATGCAGATACAGCATGTAATTAAAAAGGCAATTAGGGTTTTAGCGTTTATTGCAAAAGGACTGGAGTATAAAAGTAGAGAAGTGTTGTTGCAATTGTACAGGGTGTTGGTGAGACCACATCTGGAGTATTGTGTCCAGTTTTGATCTCCCTATTTCACAGAATCATAGAATTTACAGTGCAGAAGGAGGCCACCCAGCCCATCGAGTCCACACCGGCTCCCAGAAGGAGCACCCAAACCCACACTTCCACCCTATCCCCATAACCAAGCAAACCCCACCTAACCCCTTTGGACACTAAAGGTAATTTATCTTGGCCAATTCACCTAACCTGCACGTCTTTGGACTGTGGGGGGAAACCGGAGCACCCGGAGGAAACCCATGCAGACACGGGGAGAACGTGCAGACTCCGCACAGACAGTGACCCAGCGGGGAATCGAACCTGGGACCCTGTGAAGCAACTGTGCTAACCACTGTTCTACCATGCTGCATCCTTTGAGGAAGGATGTGGTGGCATTGGAGGCAGTTCAGAGGAGGTTCACCAGATTGATTCCGGGAATAAAAAGGTTGACATATGAGGAGAGATTAACAGTTTAGGCTTGTATTCGCTGGAGTTTAGAAGGATGAGCGGGAATCTGATCGAGATAAAAGGGATTGATAAAGTAAACACAGCCCAAATGTTCCCCCTTGTGGGTCAATCTAGAACGAGAGGTCACAGATATAGGTTGAGGGATGGTAGATTTAGAACTGAGATGAGGAGGGACTACTCGCAGAGGGTGGTGAATTTGTGGAATTCACTGCCCCATAGTGCAGTGGAGTCCGAATCATTGAATGGTTTCAAGAAGGAGATAGATATATTTCTGATTTTTTTTAAATGGGTTAAAGGGATGTGGGGAACAGGTGGGAGGTGGATTAGAGACAGGAAGAGATCAGCCATGATCTGATTGAATGGCGGAGCAGACTCGAGGGGCTGAATTGCTCACTTCTTCTCCCAATTCCTATATTCCTATGTTCTGAGTCTCTCAGCTCCGTCGTTGCGACAGAACAAAGAACAAAGAAAATTACAGCACAGGAACAGGCCGTTCGGCCCTCCCAGCCTGCGCCAATCCAGATCCTTTATCTAAACCTGTCTCCTATTTCCCAAGATCTGCTTCTTAATTGTCACTTGACAACAGTCCCTTCACAAACCACCTTCAAATTAGGCTGACCGCACTGCACGTATGCAAATCTCCCCGGAACAGCCAATCAGTAGCTCCGCTCTGCTGCCCTCTGCTGGATGCTTGCTTGCACTCGAACTCCTCGGGTCTCTTTCACAGGTACACCTTCAAATTAGGCTGACCGCACTGCATGTATGCAAATCTCCCCGGAACAGCCAATCAGTAGCTCCGTTGTGCTGCCCTCTGCTGGATCGAGATCTCAATCTCTGAGAGTAGGTCTCAATGGTCACTTCCTCCTTTCTCTGGTCAGTCTTCCAGATGGTCAAGGTCACCTCCACGGTGAGTTCTTCACTCCAAGAAGTCTGCAATGAACTGAGCAGAGACTGAGGTATCGTTCAGAAAAATTCAAGGAACGATAAACAAAGGGCGCGGTTTTCCCACCCCATTGCGCCCGGCGCCGATGGCGATATGGCGGGAACATCGGGGGAGAGGCCCAAACCAGGGTTTATCCCGGAGCAAAACGGCAAGCGTGGCGCCCGGAACGATCTGGATCACACAATCACTGGGCCTGATCCAGGTAATTATAATGACTCATTCATATGTGCATGGCCTAGTTGAAGCTGAATTTCCTGGCTCCCAGGAGTCATCGGCTGGACCAGGGAGGCCTCATCCGTGGGCAGATTAGTACGAGTCTTCACAAGCTAAGACCTGGCGTGATGGTCACTCTGGGGGACTCGACGGCCATTGGACCCCGGCTGATGATCGGGGACAGGACAGGCAAGTACCTTGGCACCCACCCCCGGCACCCAGGCACCCTGGCAGAGCCAATCTGGAAGATTTTTCAAAAAAACTACTTCATGGGTTGTGGGCGTCGCTGGCTGTGTCAGTATTTATTGTCCATCCCTACTGGGCAGCAGGGTAGCATGGTGGTTAGCATAAATGCTTCACAGCTCCAGGGTCCCAGGTTCGATTCCCGGCTGGGTCACTGTCTGTGTGGAGTCTGCACGTCCTCCCCCTGTGTGCGTGGGTTTCCTCCGGGTGCTCCGGTTTCCTCCCACAGTCCAAAGATGTGCGGGTTAGGTGGATTGGCCATGCTAAATTGCCCGTAGTGTGCTAATAAAAGTAAGGTTAAGGGGGGGGGGGTTGTTGGGTTACGGGTATAGGGTGGATACGTGGGTTTGAGTAGGGTGATCATGGCTCGGCACAACATTGAGGGCCGAAGGGCCTGTTCTGTGCTGTACTGTTCTATGTTCTATGTTCTACTTGCCCTTGAGGGGACAATTAAGAGTCAACCACATTGCTGTGGGTCTGGAGTCACATGTAGGCCAGACCGGGTAAGGACGGCAGATTTCCTTCCCTAAAGGACATTAGTGAACGAGGTGGGGTTTTATAATAATGGACAATGTTTTCATGCTCTAATTTCTAACTTCTAATTTCAGATTTTAAAAAAAATTCAAAGCTCACCGTCTGCAATGGCGGGATTTGAACGTGGATCCCCAGATCATTAGACTGACTTGTCCAGTGACAATGCCTCTAAGCCACCACCTCCACAATGCATTGCACCAGAGGCAATTCAGAGCAGGTTCACTAGCGATGAGGGGTTTAGGGGCAGCACTGTGGCGCAGTGGGTTAGCACTGCTGCCTCACGGCACTGAGGTCCCAGGTTCGATCCCGGCCCCAGCTCACTGTCCGTGTGGAGTTTGCACATTCTCCCCGTGTTTGCGTGGGTTTTGCCCCCACAACCCAAAGATGTGCAGGCTAGGTGGATTGGCCACGCTAAATTGCCCCTTCATTGGAAAAAATGAATTGGGTACTCTAAATTTAAAAAATAGAGATGAGGGTTTGCCTTATGAAGAGAGATTTGGCCATGTCAGGCCTGTACTGTCTCGGGTTCAGAGGAATGTGATGAGATCTTATTGAGGTATACAAGATGATATTCAACAAAATAGCGAATGCTTCCTCTTGTGGGGCATTGTAGAACGAGACGTAGGAAATGGGGCGGCACGGTAGCACAGTGGTTAGCACTGTTGCTTCACAGCTCCAGGGCCCCAGGTTTGATTCCCGGCTTGGGTGACTGTCTGTCGCGGAATCTGCACGTTCTGCCCGTGTCTGCGTGGGTTTCCTCCGGGTGTTCCGGTTTCCTCCCACAAGTCCCGAAAGACGTGCTTGTTGGGTGAATTGGACATTCAGAATTCTCCGTCAGGGTACCCGAACAGGCGCCGGAGTGTGGCGACTAGGGGATTTTCACAGTAACTTTATTGCAGTGTTAATGTCAGCCTACTTGTGACACTAATAACGATTATTATTATTAGCAGATTTTAAACCGAGATGAGGAGAAATTATTTCTCTCAAAGGTGGTGAATCTGTGGAATTCGCTACCCCAGAGTGCAGTGGATGCCGGGGCATTGAGTAAATTTAAGGAATTTAAAGATTTTGCCTAACGTTGAAAAAAATCTGCCTCGTGACGATATTGTGAAGAGATCTTTCACGTTTGGCAAAGTTTTGGGTGGATTACATTCTTTCACGGTTCTTACGGTTCCTGTATAATCCCCACTTCTTCTCACATCGCCATCTGCCCCTGGTACTCGCCGATTACTCTGCTCTACACAAGAGTTAATCTTCTCAGTCTCAAACCTCTTTAGTTGCTGCACTCCTTCCTGCCTTAGAGTACCGGGTCATGAAAATGGCTTATTGTCACCAATAGGCTTCAATGAAGTTACTGTGAAAAGCCCCTAGTCGCCACATTCCAGCGCCTGTTCGGGGAGGCTGGTACGGGAATTGAACCGTGCTGCTGGCCTGCCTTGTTCTGCTTTAAAAGCCAGCGATTTAGCCCAGTGTGCTAAACGAGGTCTTTTGGGGTCATTTCATAGAATTTACAGTGCAGAAGGAGGCCATTCGGCCTGTCGAGTCTGCACCGGCTCTTGGAAAGAGCACGCTACCCAAGCCCACACCCTATCCCCATAACCCAGTAACCCCACCCAACAATAAGGGCAATTTTGGACACTAAGGGCAATTTATCATGGCCAATCCACCTAACCTGCACATCTTTGGACTGTGGGAGGAAACCGGAGCACCCGGAGGAAACCCACACACACACGAGGAGGATGTGCAGATTCCGCACAGACAGTGACCCAAGCCGGGATTCGAACCTGCGACCCTGGAGCTGTGAAGCATTTGTGCTATCCACAATGCTACCGTGCTGCTCCTGCGTCCCTCTGAATCCATGCGATGGCCTTATACAATCGGGTTTGCCGTTATCACCAAATGCCGCCTTGCATCGCTAAATTCTGCTCCTCTGTGAAAAGTCTGACCAATCTGCCCCGCTTAAAAACTCAGCTGTGGTAACTTTCCAGGATCACGGTGGACGGGCCATGAAAAACTCTCCAGCAAGTTCCCACTGAGCGACCCATTCCAGACTGAGAGCTTCCTGCAATCTCCAACGGCCGTGCGTCATGGAGCTGCTCACACACGTCATCCAACAAAGTGTTTCCTGGCTTTGCAGGGGTGAGCAAATTCGTGAGCATTTCACACACCGCTGGCTGTGCGCCAGCCCGAAGGTATCACCCTTCCACTGACTGATTTTAACAGCTGGGCTTTCTGTACCTCTCAGGATATTCTTAGCAATGAAAAACTGCTGGAGCTGCCCCGCACACGCAGCGAAAAACTCACGGCTGGTCTCTGCCAGACATCCAATAATACCCAGCGATGCGGTCACCTTCAAAGTTCAGTCCACCCACGTGTACAAACAGCTTTCCTTCTCAGACTGGACTTTAAAGTCTATTTCTCAGCAAAAAACATACACAGTTCATCTCCCGATTTTCTCAATGTTTTCTCCAACCAAATTTGTTTGGATGTAGAAGCCGCGTCCTGTTCTCATTGCCACATTGTGAGAGCTTTGCAGGGCAAAAGGGACAATATGCCACCCAACTAAACTAGTTTAATCCGTCTAGTCTATATATACATACATCTGTACACAAATGGCCAAGGTGGGCGGCACGGCAGCACAGTGCTTAGCACTGTTGCTTCACAGCGCCAGGGTCCCCGGTTTTGATTCCCAGCTTGGGTCACTGTGTGGAGTCTGCACGTTCTCCCCGTGTCTGCGTGGGTTTCCTCCGGGTCCTCCGGTTTCCTCCCACAAGTCCCAAAAGACGTGGGTGAATTGAGCATTCTGAATTCTCCCTCTGTGTACCCGAACAGGTGCCGGAACGTGGAGTCTAGGGGCTTTTCACAGTAACTTCATTGCAGCATTAATGTAAGCCTACTTGTGACACGAATAAAGATTATTAATTATTCTTATTATTACAGATGTATTCACAATGCAGCAAAACAGGGTGAGCATCAATCTACAAAGTCTTCTGACCCACACCGATGGCAGGAGGTAAGAATGGGAGAGATTCCTGGTCAGCGAGGTGATGGGAAGAATGTTGGAGCTGTTGCCCGTTATGCTCTCTCCTTAATTGGCTCTGTTTATGATGGTTAATATGGTCGCCGTCCTTAATTCTAATTACGTTTGCTCAAGAGTCGCCAGGTCAATACCGCCACAAGGTTCAGAACTGAATACTGATCAAAGGCTCGATACACCAGTTAGTAAGTTCGAAACCAATACTCATTTATTTACATACAGTCAATTATACTCATGCACAAACTCTACCAACTAAACTAGCACTTCTACTAAAGCCTATACTTAGCTTTGGGTGCCCACTCAGTCAGAGGAACAATGGCCGTTTGCCGGTTCTGAGGCTGCTGGGGTGGAGCTGGTACAGAATAGTAGCTAGGAGCGTCTATCTCGTAGTGTGCGTTGACTTTGGACTTACTTGTTCTGGTGCAGCTGCTGGGCAGGTCTCTCGTCGCTGAGAGCCAAGGCCAAGAAGAACGATTCTCTCTTGGGGGCTTCTTCTTATACCCAAAGGGGGCTTCGCACGCTTTTGTGCGGGCCGTGAACTTGGTCCCAATTAATTGGACCATATCCTGATCATTGGTATTGATTTTCTCCAATAAAGGGGTGGCTGCCCTGATTGCTGGGCGGGCCCAGCAACATCCGCAGGGGAGAAAAACAGAGTTAACGGCCGGAGTTCTCTGCTCCTTGCGACTCAATTCTCCCGCCAGCAGCTCAGCCCCATCATCAGGTTTCCCGTGGGGTGGTTACAACGGACAATCCCATTGGTAAACGGCATGAGACAGGAACCAGGGAAGGGGGCACGGCCGGGAAACACTCGCCTAGCGGAGCGGCGAATCAGTGTAGCCGCTGCTGCATTGCGGGAAACACAGTAACTAATATTCGCACAGCCAGCTCCCACGGACAGCAAAGGAATAATGACCAGGTAACTTGCCGTCGTGCTGCCGATTGACGGCTTAACATTGGCCAGGACGCCGAGGTGAACTCCCCCCCCCCCCCCCCCCCCCCCCCCCGCTCTTCTTCAGAGTGCCTCAGGATCTTTTACACCCAACCCAGCAGGCAGCAGGGCCCTGCGTTTAACAGCGCATCTCAGCCACCTCCCCCTCTGACAGTGCAGCGCTCCCTCGCCAAGCGTCCGCCTCGATTCGGGTGCTGGAAACGGGGCGTGGACCCACAATCAAAAGTGTAAATGGCCACCGGAGCCAGAGGTGACAGGAACACCAACTCAAAGGGCACTGACGGAAGGTTCAACAGAACTTCCGAATGGGAGGTGGATATATACTTGAAATGGAAAAAGTTGCTGGTCTATAGGGAGGAGTTGAGGGGGGTGGGGGTGGGGGGGGGGGGGGGGGGGTGCAAGGGGGGAGTGGAACTAATTGGATATTTCCTTCAAAGATCTGGGTTAGCACAGTGGCTAGCACTGTTGATTCACAGCGCCAGGGACCCAGTTTTGATTCCTGGCTTGGGTCACTGTCTGTGCGGAGTCTGCGCGTTAGAACATAGATACTATATAGATTCTAGAATAGAACAGTACAGCACAGTACAGGCCCTTCAGCCCACGATGTTGTGCCGACCATTTATCCTAATCCAAGATCAACCTAACCTACACCCCTTCAATTTACTGCTGTCCATGTGCCTGTCTAAGAGTCGCTTAAATGTTCCGAATGACTCTGACTCCACCACCTCTGCTGGCAGTGCATTCCACACACCCACCACTCTCTGTGTAAAGAACCGACCTCTGACATCTCCCCTATACCTTCCTCTAATCACCTTAAAATTATGTCACCTCGTGACAGCCATTCCCACCCTGGGGAAAAGTCTCTGGCTATCCACTCTATCCATGCCTCTCATCACCTTGTCCATCTCTATCAAGTCACCTCTCTGCCTTCTTCGCTCCAGTTAGAAAAGCCCGAGCTCCCTCAACCTTTCTTCATAAGACATGCCCTCCAGTCCAGGCAGCATCCTGGTAAATCTCCTCTGTACCCTCTCCAAAGCATCCACATCCTCCCTATAATGGGGCAACCAGAACTGGACTCCCCGGGCGCAACTCTCCCCCCCCCCCCCACCCCTCCATGCCGGGTGGGAGAATCGCAGGGGCGCCAGGCGAGTCCCACCACGCCACCCGCAAGCGATTCTCTCCCCCCCCCCACCCCCCAAAATGGCGCGCCGAGATTTATGGCAGGCCGCTCGGAGAATCGCCGCTCACCGTTTGTAACGGGGGAGGGGCGATTCTCCGGCCCGGATGGGCCGAGCGGTCTGCCCAATACGATGGGTTCACGCCGGCGGCAACCACACCTGGTCACTGCCGGCGTGAACAGCGTGTGAACGCTACGGGGGCAGCTTGTGGGGGTGGGGGGGTGGGGGGGGGGAGGAGGAAGGATCGAGCACCGGGGGGGCGCTCAAAAGGGGTCTGGCCCGCAATCGGTGCCCACCGATCGGCGGGCCGGCGTCTCTGAAGGACGCATTCCTTTCCTCCGCCGTCCTGCAAGATCACTCCGACATTTCTTGCGGGGCGCCCGTGGGGAGGACGGCAACCTGCGCATGTACGGGTTGGCGCCGGCCAACCTGCGCATGTACGGGTGACGCCATTTATGCGGCGCTGGCCGCGTAATTTACGTTATGCGGCACCAAGGCCTGGCACTCGTAAATGACGCGGCGCCGCTCCTAGCCCCCCGGGGGTGGGAGAATAGGGGGTGAGGAGCGGCCTCTGACGCCAGAGTGAAACACTCCAGTTTTCACTCCGGCGTTGGCATTTAGTCTCCCGTTGGGAGAATCCCGGCCCCCGTGTCTGCGTGGGTTTCCTCCGGGTGCTCCGCGGAGTTTCCTCCCACAAGTCCCGAAAGACGTGCTTGTTAGGTGAACTGAATATTCTGAATTCTCCCTCTGTGTAGCCAAACAGTTTCTTGCAGCTTAGTTTCCATTGCTGTTAATAGGTGCAACTTTCGGGCACGATTGGATTATGTCCGTGAACTCTGTACTGTCTACATTGTTTGACAAGCTTTGACAAAGAGTCATCGGACTCGAAACGTTAGCTCTTTTCTCTCCCTACAGATGCTGCCAGACTTGCTGAGACTTTCCAGCATTTTCCCTTCTGTCTACATTGTTCCTGGTTATGTGGACATGTCGCACAAATAATTCTGTACAAAGCAACTGCCCGCGTTTCGCTGTTGACTCTGTTGTGTAGCACCTTTCAGCTTGTTAATGCCACTGTAATTGCCATTAAAACCCAGCTCATACAACTTTGTGATGCTGTAGTTTCACACATGTGATGTGTTAGGTACACTGATTTACAGCCACTAGTGAAACTAGATGCAGCGGTCTGCTCATTTATACTCAACAAATCAACCGGCCACATATGCAAATGCTTTGACAGTGGGTGTGAGAGAGTGTATGCACGAGAGTGTGTGTGAGAGAGTGTATGCACGAGAGTGTGTGTGAGAGAGTGTATGCACGAGAGTGTGTGAGAGAGTGTATGCACGAGAGTGTGTGTGAGAGAGTGTATGCACGAGAGTGTGTGTGAGAGAGTGTGTGTGAGAGAGTGTATGCACGACAGTGTGTGTGAGAGAGTGTATGCACGAGAGTGTGTGTGAGAGAGTGTATGTGCGTGAGTGTGTGTGAGAGAGTGTATGCATGAGAGTGTGTGTGAGAGAGTGTATGCACGAGAGTGTGTGTGAGAGAGTGTATGCACGAGAGTGTATGTGCGAGAGTGTGTGTGAGAGAGTGTGTGTGAGAGTGTATGTGCGTGAGTGTGTGTGAGAGAGTGTATGCACGAGAGTGTGTGTGAGAGAGTGTATGCACGAGAGTGTGTGTGAGAGAGTGTATGCGCGAGAGTGTGTGTGAGAGAGTGTATGTGAGAGTGTGTATGCACGAGAGTGTGTGTGAGAGAGTGTATGCACGAGAGTGTATGTGAGAGAGTGTATGCGCGAGAGTGTGTGTGAGAGAGTATATGCGCGAGAGTGTGTGTGAGAGAGTGTATGCATGAGAGTGTGTGTGAGAGTGTATGCGTGAGAGTGTGTGTGAGAGAGTGTATGCACGAGAGTGTGTGTGAGAGAGTGTATGCGTGAGAGTGTGTGTGAGAGAGTGTATGCGTGAGAGTGTGTGTGAGAGTGTATGCGTGAGAGTGTGTGAGAGAGTGTATGCACGAGAGTGTGTGTGAGAGAGTGTATGCGCGAGAGTGTGTGTGAGAGAGTGTATGCACGAGAGTGTGTGTGAGAGAGTGTATGCGCGAGAGTGTGTGTGAGAGAGTGTATGTGAGAGTGTGTATGCACGAGAGTGTGTGTGAGAGAGTGTATGCACGAGAGTGTATGTGAGAGAGTGTATGCGTGAGAGTGTGTGTGAGAGAGTGTATACGTGAGAGTGTGTGTGAGAGAGTGTATGCGTGAGAGTGTGTGAGAGAGTGTATGCACGAGAGTGTGTGTGAGAGTGTATGCGCGAGAGTGTGTGTGAGAGAGTGTATGCGTGAGAGTGTGTGTGAGAGAGTGTATGCACGAGAGTGTGTGAGAGAGTGTATGCACGAGAGTGTGTGTGAGAGAGTGTATACACGAGAGTGTGTGTGAGAGAGTGTATGCGCGAGAGTGTGTGTGACTGTAACTGAGTGAGTTTGTGTGTCAACGTGAGTGAGTGTGACCCCTGGAATTAAGGATTTGTTATATGAGGATCGGTTGAGGACTCTGGGTCTGTACTCATAAGAACATAAGAACTAGGAGCAGGAGTCGGCCATCTGGCCCCTCGAGCCTGCTCCGCCATTCAATGAGATCATGGCTGATCTTTTGTGGACTCAGCTCCACTTTCCGGCCCGAACACCATAACCCTTAATCCCTTTATTCTTCAAAAAACTATCTATCTTTACCTTAATAACATTTAATAAAGGAGCCTCAACTGCTTCACTGGATGTAGTTTAGAAGGATGAGGGGGGATCTCATTGAAACTTGCAGGATATTGCGAGGCCTGGATAGAGTGGACGTGGAGAGGATGTTTCCACTTGTAGGATAAACTAGAAGCAGAGGACACAATCTCAGACTAAAGGAACGATCCTTTAAAACAGAGTTGAGGAGGAATTTCTCCAGCCAGAAGGTGGTGAATCTATGGAACTCTTTGCCGCAGAGGCTGTGGAGGCCAAATCACTGAGCGTCTTTAAGACAGAGATAGATAGGTTCTTGATTAATAAGGGGATCAGGAGTTATGGGGAGAAGGCAGGAGAATGGGGATGAGAAAATATCAGCCATGATTGAATGGGGGAGCAGACTCGATGGGCCAAATGGCCTAATTCTGCTCCTATGTTTTATGGTGAGCGAATGTGAAATTGTGTTTGAATGTTGTTTAGCCCACTGTGCTAAAGCAGCCCCTTCGCCTCCTCATTGGCCTCCCGAATCTCCACGGATCCACCCCTCCCAAGCGCTCCATAAACCCCCGCGGCTCTTTTGCCATTGTTGACACCTTTCCAGACCTGGGACTTGACCGGCCCAGTCTCGGATCCAAGACCGTGTTGAAACCCACCCCATAATCAGTCGGTGCGAGTCCAGCTCCGGAATCTTCCCTCGCACCCTCTTAACAAACTCGACATCACCCCAGTTTGGGGCAAATAAGGTATAGATTTAAGTTGGTTTAACTTAGTGGGTGGGACTCTCTCAGCCTGGGGCTGGTTCAGTGAATCCTCGCGACCAGCGGGAATCGGGCCACGCCCCCCCCGACGCTGGCACGTGATTCTCCGCAGGGCGGAGAATCAGCGCCATTGGCACCGGCGTGGTTGGTGTGGCGCCGGTCGGGGGCCGCTCTACGCGGCCGGCCCGCCGATTCTCGGCCCGGGATGGGCCGAGCGGCCATCGTAAAAAAGCCGAGTCCGGCCGGTGCCGACCCACGTGGATGGGTCAGGGGCCGGCCTGTGTGGGGGGGGGGGGTTCCGACCCAGTGGGGGAGCCTCCGATGTGGCCTGGCCCGCGATCGGGGCCCACCGATCGGTTTGCCGGCCTCTCTGTCTGGCGGCCTCCTTTCTTCCGCGCCGGCCCCTGTAGCCCTGCGCCATGTGGCCTCGGGGCCGGCGCGTTGAAGGAAGCCACTGCGCATGCGCGCGTTGGTGCCGGCGCCGCTGTGCATGCGCGGACCCCGCGGCGCCCAGTTCACGTCGGGATCAGCAGCTGGAGCAGCGTGAACCGCTTCAGTGTCGGGGCCAGAATTGATGATCCTGAGGCCGTGCTGACGCAGTCGAGAAACACGACGGCATTTCCGACAGCGTTAACACTTAGCCTCAGCATCCCAGAATCCCGCCCAGTGTTTCTGTGTAAGGAAGGGTAAACCTATCGTTAGATTCACGTTGGACAAAGGTGTTTCCATGTGGAGGGGTTTTGGTATCAGTTAATAATTAATTAGTTAATTGTTCAACTGTGTTTGAATTGTGCTGAGAGAGGTCATGACAAATCAATAAAAGCATGGGGAAGATGTGAATGTTGCTTAGCGACAAGGGGCACCTTTAGGAAAGTAAGGCTTTTTGAGTTTGGTTTTGGTTGACCTCACAGCAGTTGGTGACAGGAAGCTAGAGGGTGAGCTGTGCTCGGCTCTGCCAGAAGAAAGGAATACTGAAAGGAGAGTTGGAAGACCTGGAGGCAGATTCTTGTCAAACCAGCATCAGAAACGATTTTAAAGCGTGTAATTTGAGAGTGAAATTTGGAAACACTCATTTGACAATCGGGGGGCTGACAAGTTGCAGCCGCACATACACACTTCACTCCCCACACACCATCCCACACAGCAAGATGGCTGTAAGGAGAGGGCCACCAAGGTTCGCGGACGCAGGGGTCCAGACCCTCCTGGATGCGGTGGAGATGAGGCGTGCCACCCTGTACCCTGGCCCGGGAAGGCGGCTGCCAGCCGCCACCGTTCAACGTGCCTGGGCGCTAGCGGCAAAGGCGGTCAGCGCTGCGGGCAACATCGTTTGGACCGGCCAGCAGTGCCGTTAAAAACCTGCACAAACTCCTCAGGGGTGGGCAGAGTGAGTAAGCAGCACTGTGCCCCTGGTACAAACCCCTCACCCCCAAACCACCCTCACCAGCTCCCACGCACACCCTCACCACACCCCCGCCCGTGGTCTAACCTGTCTTGTGTCTTGCATGAGCAGCTGGGTACGGGGCTGGTCCATCAGGTGCCTCCCGCCTCCCCAGCCAGGGTCACAGCCGGAGCCCCCCACCCGTGAGCTGAGCAGTGACGCTGAGAGCAGCTCGTACACCAGACCCCCCCCCCCCCCCCCCACCGTCCCCCGAGACTCAGGACACCCCGGAGCTCGGTTCGGAGATGGACACGGACTTCCCGTCACAGCTGTCTCTCCAACACCCTCCACCATCCCAGAGACACTCACCTCGCTCGGGCACTTCAGTGAAGAGGCTCCTGGGACAGTCTCTGGAGCGCCCCGGTACAGCGGGTGCAATCTCAGCGGGTTGGAGGGCAGACCGACCCCAAGGACGAGCTGCCGTCCAGACGGGTCTCGAACGTCTGGAACAGACAGTCCCATCAATCGTGGAGATGCAGTCACAGAGCCAGGGGCTACATGAGGGGTTGTCACCGAGCATCCAGCACCCGTGCCTGCCTCAGACCCATATCCTGCCTATCCTCACCCTCACCCGCATCCTCCTCATCGGATATGGCCTCGTGCTCCTCCTCCTCATCCAGCATGTCACCCCTCTGCTGTGCGATGTGGTGGAGGACGCAGCCGGCCATTACGATGCTGGCGACCTTCCCAGCATCAGACAGGAGGGCCCCTCCAGAGCGGTCCAGGCACCTGATCCGCATCTTCAGGAGCCCAAAGCACCGCTCAACCCCACTCCTGGTCGCTGTTGGGATGTCGTTGACGAAGCTGTAACGGGTCCTGCATCGGTCCGTGGCCTCTGGATCTGTGTCATCAGCCACGACCGCAGCAGGTAACCCGTCATCCAACCCCTCAGCCCGGGGAGGGGGGGGGGGGGGGGGGGGTCTCAAATATGTCAGGAATTGTTGAGTGTTCCGGGATGAAGGAATCGTGCACACTGCCCGGGTATCGGGCGCAGACGTGTTCGATGAGCAGCTGAAGGTCCCGGACTGGCTGCACGTTCATCGAGTGGAACCCCTTTCAGTTTGTGTAGAGCGGCCTGTCGGCTGTAGATGCTCCTAGGGCGACATGCATCCTGTCTATCGCCCCCTGGACGGAGGCATCTTGGCGATGGCAGCGAACCCCACTGCCCAGGCATCCTGGTGGGCTCGGTCCACATTGAAATGGATGTATTGGGCTGCCTGGGCAAAAAGGGCAGTGACAGTGCGGATGCAGCTGTTCACCGAGGTCCGTGAGATCAAGGACAGGACCCCACTCAGCGACTGGAAGGACCCCATCACATAGAGGTCCAGGGCCACTGTCACCTTAACGGTCACCGGGAGCGAGTGTCTTTCCCCATTCCCCCGCGGTGCCATGTGTGCCATCATCTGACAGATATACTGCACTGTCTGTCTGCTCAGCCGGAGTCTCCGGCATGCCCTCGAATGACAGGCGCTGACTGTACACACGAGCCATCGTGCGGCGCCTCCTTAGCACCACCTCCTCCTCAGCTTGTTGGGCAGCCAGCTCTCCATCCTGGGCAGCTGCCTCCGGTTCTGTTGCTGCCCACTCCGTGGCTGCCCACTCCGCTGCTGCCCGTTCCACTGCCGCCCACTCCGCTGCTGCCCGTTCCACTGCTGCCCACTCCACTGCTGCCCACTCCACTGCTGCCCACTCCACTGCTGCCCACTCCACTGCTGCCCACTCCGCTGTTTCCCACTCCACTGCTGCCCACTCCACTGCTGCCCACTCCGCTGCTGCCCACTTGACTGCTGCCCGCTCCGCTCCACTGCTGCCCGCTCCGCTGCTGCCCACTCTGCTGCTGTCCACTACTCTGCTGCCCACTCCGCTGTTGCCCACTCCACTGCTGCCCACTCCGCTGTTGCCCACTCCACTGCTGCCCACTCCGCTGTTGCCCACTCCGCTGTTGCCCACTCCACTGCTGCCCACTCCGCTGCTGCCCACTCCGCTGCTGCCCACTCCGCTGCTGGCCACTCCGCTGCTGCCCGCTCCACTGCTGCCCACTCCGCTGCTGCCCACTCCACTGCTGCCCACTCTGCTGCTGCGCACTCCACTGCTGTCCACTCCGCTGCTGCCCGCTCCACTGCTGCCCACTCCACTGCTGCCCGCTCCACTGCTGCCCACTCCGCTGCTGCCCGCTCCACTGCTACCCACTCCGCTGCTGCCCACTCCACTGCTGCCCACTCCACTCCTTCCCACTCCACTGCTGCCCGCTCTGCTGCTGCCCACTTGACTGCTGCCCGCTCCACTGCTGCCCACTCCGCTGTTGCCCACTCCACTGCTGCCCACTCGACTGCTGCCGCTCCGCTGCTGCCCGCTCCACTGCTGACCGCTCCTCTGCTGCCCACTCCATTTCTGCCCACTCTGCTGCTGCCCCCTCCACTGCTGCCGCTACTCTGCTGCCCGCTCTGCTGCTGCCCACTCCGCTGCTGCCCACTCTGCTGCTGCCCACTCCACTGCTGCCCCCTCCACTGCTACCCACTCCGCTGCTGCCCACTCTGCTGCTGCCCACTCCGCTGCTGCCCACTCTGCTGCTGCCCACTCCGCTGCTGCCCACTCCACTGCTGCCCACTCCACTGCTGCCCGCTCCGCTGCTGCCCACTCCGCTGCTGCCCACTCTGCTGCTGCCCACTCCACTGCTGCACACTCCACTGCTGCCCACTCCGCTGCTGCCCACTCCGCTGCTGCCCACTCAACTGCTGCCCGCTCCACTGCTGCCCACTCCACTGCTGTCGCTCCACTGCTGCCCACTCCACTGCTGCCTGCTCCGCTGCTGCCCACTCCGCTGCTGCCCGCTCCGCTGCTGCCCACTCCACTGCTGCCTACTCCACTGCTGCCCGCTACCCTGCTGTCCGCTCCTCTGCTGCTTAATCCACTACTGCCCACACCCCTGCTGCAGCTTCCTCCTCCTCGACCTGTTCCAGCTCGTACAGCCGCAGGGCATCCCCCAGGGCTGCAGCGACAAGCAGGAAGGCCGCCATTGCTGGTTGAATTCCAATATCCATTGTCTGCAGAGGGTGGAAGGCTGACAAGTTAGCGTGATGCCCCCGTGCCTAACCAGATCCAATGGGCTACACGGTGGCCCCTGTTGGCACTGTGAACTCTGCCCCCTCATGCCTCCCACCCTCAATCCCGCACCCCTATTGCTGCCCGGCACTGTGGGGGTCTCTGCTGCCTGCCCCTGATGCCAGGGGTATCGTCAGCTGGCTCTGCCCTTGCCAGGAGTACGCTCTGCGGCCCCCGTAGGGGCTACTGTGGGTGTTGATCTGGGTGGGCTGCCAACGGTTGGTGGCCAGGTGGGGGGTGGATGTGACGGAGGGTGGGATGGGGGTCGGTGTCACTCTGCAGAAGCAGGGGCCAGAGTCGGTGGTCAGTGGGGTGCGCAGCAAGATGGCTGCCTTGCGGGCTGCGGTAATGACGGTCCGTGACTGGACATTGTCATAATATCCACTCATGTATATCATGAGATGCAGACAGGCAGTGATTGGCGCACAGGATAACCAATGAACACACACGACACAGAACAACCAATCACCAGACAGGACACCACCACTATAAAGCCCACAGGGCATTAAGGCTCTCTCTCACAGGACACGGCTAGGGAGATAGTCACAGTGCACAGGCCTATGAACATCATCACTATGTGGTAGAGTGCTAGTCTGGTCAAGTGTTATCAGTTAGGTTAATAGAGTGTCAGCCCACAGCAGATTATGTACAGCAATCAACAGGTTCAATAAAACAGTGTTGGACCATCTCCTGTGTCGGAAGCCTGTTTCTCGTTTTACTGCATCCAGTTGCAGTCGATGTTAGACCAACACAGATAACACATCAGGGTACCACCCCAGTCCCATGGGTGTCACCCCAGCCACTCGGCCTGTTCCCCAGTCACCCCATTTCCTCCCCCAGCCCTGGCAGTCCCCCCCCCCCCCCCCTCCTGCCAGCATGCCCGGCCAGTGTCCGGCCCAGCAGCCCACAGTCACTCCTCTCCGGGTCCGACCCCTCTCTCTCTCCCTCAGCAGCCACCGCGCCGGTTTCACGATTTTTAAAAGCACAAGGGAACCTCGCCGTCAGGAACTCGGATCATCGGAGGCGGAGAATCCTTAATTGTTGACGCTGGGACTGAATCGCTGGTGTTCGACGACGGGATAACTGGGGCCGTTCCCAGAGCGTTAATGGGCACCGTCGCCATGAGGAACATGACTGATTCGCCAGGGTCGGGATTGAGGGCAGTGGCCAAGACCCAGGACAGGGCTGGCCTATCACAGGCAGCCATGCACCAGGGCACCTGGACCTTGCAGCAATGCTCTACAACGTGACCCAGTCACAGCGGACCATGGCTGAGGGCAGCAGCATTATTGTACAGTCACTGGCTGGTGTGGCGCAGTCCCAGAGGGAGGTGGTCCACTCCCTCTGCTCCAGGGGATCGAGACCCTGGTCGGGGCAGGCGTGAGCCTCCAGGACAGACAGCGCCAGGTGGCCGGGGAGCCTCAGGGGTTAGCTCATCCCCCCCCCCCCGCCCCATGGAGCAGCCTGGGGGCTATCGGGCACCCCGAAGGAGGAAGAGGTGATGGGGCCCCTGCCGTTGACCCCCGCAGGCGAGGTGCTGGAACATCACAGCGCCTTGGACTCCACTCCTTCTGTCCCTGGCGTACCCGCTGGGCAGCGCACAGAACAGGGCAGCGCCATACCACCTGGGACATCCAAGCAGTGGCCAGGGCCATCCAGGCCCCGACCCCCCAGAAGACGGCCACCAATAGGGACCCAGGTCACAGGGCGGGAATCACAGCAGACCGCCTCCACTTCTGATGTACCGTCTGGGGATCCACCTCGGCGTAGCATTAGGGCTCAATAGGCCAGAAAGATAGACACCAGTTAAGTTGGCACGGTGCAGCACATAGGATAGCAAGAGGGGCTAGGACACAACGCTGTGTATATATGTTCACTTGTTCACGATTGTCATGTGAATAGGTGTTTATAAATGGGTGTGTATATAAATATCTGTATTGAGAATATCTTTAAGAAATGGATGTTTATTACAGCAGTGATGTCAGAGTGGGTGGAGCTGGGCTGTCTGTCAGCTTTTTACTTTCATTTTAGGATGTTTGCTGCAGGGTGTCTTTTAGTTTCGTTTTCAGAGCTGGATAGCTGCAGTCACAGCCAGAAGGTGTATGAATCTCTCTCTGTAATCTAAAGACTGTAAATCGATCCTGGTGATTTAAAACAGTAGTGACTTTAACCTGATGTGCTTCTGGTAAAAGGTGTTTTAAGTCTTATGGATGTTAAAAGGAAAGCTTAAAGGATTACTTAGTGTTGTATTCTTTGGGGGTTGTATTTGAATTAATGGTTGCTAAGATGTTCACTGTATGTTTTAAAAAGGTTAACTTGAGTTCATAGAATAAACATTGTTTTACTTTAAAAAATAAGTTTTACATTTCTGCTGTGCCACACCTGTAGAGTGGGCCGTGTGCTCCCCATACCACAATCTATTGAAAGTTGTGGGTCAGGTGAAGTCCATGATACACTTTGGGGTTCTCTAAACGTTGGCCCATAACAACGAGAAACACATGTTTACGATGTTACAATCTCTCTAATGCAGGGGTGGGCAAACAACGGCCCACAAGCCGCATGCGGCCCGCCAAAGGTCTTTATGCGGCCCACCAAGTCATTTAAAAAAAAAAAATTTTTTTTTTTTTTAAATGTATTTTTTAAATTTTTAATTATTTTTTTAAGGTTAATGGGGGGGGGGCTGTTGGGTTCCTTACTGGTATAGGGTGGATACGTTGACTTGAGTAGGGTGATCATTGCTCGGCACAACGTCGAGGGCCGAAGGGCCTGTTCTGTGCTGTACTGTTCTATGTTCTATATGAGGCGCCCAGAATCATAACTGGGTGAAGTAATTATTTTACTTAATATACTATGCGGCCCTTTAAAATTGTGAATTTCTGAATGTGGCCCTTGCACGGAAACGTTTGCCCACCCCTGGCCTAATGCCTTCCCGGTATCCCAGAAGTCACATGATATTTATATCACTGCTCCTTATCTCCATCTGGTGGAGAGTAAGTATTATTACCTTATTGTTAACCCCTTGTATTCCTTTCGGTACACACATTGTTTCACCGTCTTCCATTTTAACTGGCTCCAAATGATCCCACTGCCGTCTTTTGAATTATTTTGAAGAAACGTGAAAGTGTTCTCCAATTTCCGGATCAATGTTTATCCCTTAATCTGAAGCAGGGTAACTGCTGTTCAGTGTTTGCATTTTATGGGATCATACCGTGCCCAAATTTGTTTCTGCATTTCCGTTACTGTACCCCTAACTGCATTTAATATCAACATTATTTCAGCGCAGAAAGAATGTTCTCCGTCGTTCTATGAATCTATGCACCATTTGGCTCGAGGTACACATTCCAAAGTAACAGTCCAAAGGATAAAAACGGTAAGAAATGTAACTTGCAGACTGTGCAGTGTGGGTTACTGCGAGGCATACAGTTACCATGGGCAACCCTGCTGATCAACTGTGCTTCGCAATTTGTGGCCTGTGGGATTAATATAAATGCGGGTGGAATGAGTGAGCCTGACCTTGGGGAGGGATGTGGATGTGCGTGGAATCAGCGAGCCTGGCCCAGGGGAGTGATGTGTGCAGAACACAGCAAACATACTGACAAGAGATCATGTTTTAGTTATTTAAGTTTTTTTCTTGAAGAGCAATGGTGAGATTTCTCAGAAGAGGGAAAACCAAAGCAGCAAAATGGGCATTGTTGCGAAGACAGAGTGTGAGTTTTAAAGGGGTCTTGGTAAGGATGAACGAACACAGGGTTTGGAGAACTGGCTGCTTTTGGCGCAGGCTGACACGGGGCAACTGGAGAAACCATCATGACAGGAATCATAGAATGGCCCAGGTTAATGTCACCTCATTAAAACAGCACTTGTGACAGTGCGGCACTCCTTCAGTACTGACCCTCTGACAGTGCAGCGCTCCTTCAGTACTGACCCTCTGACAGTGCGACACTCCCTCAGTACTGACCCTCTGACAGTGCGGCACTCCCTCAGTACTGACCCTCTGACAGTGCAGCACTCCCTCAGTACTGACCCTCTGACAGTGCAGCACTCCCTCAGTACTGACCCTCTGACAGTGCAGCACTCCTTCAGTACTGACCCTCTGACAGTGCAGCGCTCCCTCAGTACTGACCCTCTGACAGTGCGGCACTCCCTCAGTACTGTCCCTCTGACAGTGCAACATTCCCTCAGTACTGACCCTCTGACAGTGCGGCACTCCCTCAGTACTGACCCTCTGACAGTGCAGCACTCCCTCAGTACTGACCCTCTGACAGTGCAGCACTCCCTCAGTACTGACCTTCTGACAGTGCGGCACTCCCTCAGTACTGTCCCTCTGACAGTGCAGCACTCCCTCAGTACTGACCCTCTGACAGTGCGGAGCTCCCTCAGTACTGACCCTCTGACAGTGCAGCACTCCCTCAGTACTGACCCTCTGACAGTGCGGCACTCCCTCAGTACTGACCCTCTGACAGTGCGGCACTCCCTCAGCACTGACCCTCTGACAGTGCGGAGCTCCCTCAGTACTGACCCTCTGACAGTGCAGCACTCCCTCAGTACTGACCCTCTGATAGTGCGGCACTCCCTCAGTACTGACCCTCTGATAGTGCGGCACTCCCTCAGTACTGACCCTCTGACAGTGCGGCACTCCCTCAGTACCGACCCTCTGACAGTGCAGCACTCCCTCAGTACTGACCCTCTGACAGTGTGGCATTCCCTCAGTACTGACCCTCTGACAGTGCAGCACTCCCTCAGTACTGACCCTCTGACAGTGCAGCATTCCCTCAGTACTGACCCTCTGACAGTGCGGCACTCCCTCAGTACCGACCCTCTGACAGTGCAGCACTCCCTCAGTACTGACCCTCTGACAGTGCAGCACTCCCTCAGTACTGACCCTCTGACAGTGCAGCATTCCCTCAGTACTGACCCTCTGACAGTGCAGCATTCCCTCAGTACTGACCCTCTGACAGTGCGGCGCTCCCTCAGTACTGACACTCTGACAGTGCAGCATTCCCTCAGTACTGACCCTCTGACAGTGCAGCACTCCCTCAGTACTGACCCTCTGACAGTGCGGCACTCCCTCAGTACTGACCCTCTGACAGTGCAGCACACCTTGAGTATTGCATTGGAGTCTCAGCCTTGCCTTTATGTTTAAGTTCTGGATGATCACTTGGAATGATAGAATCAGTGAATGTTTATGGCACAGAAAGAGACCACTTGACCCATTGTGTCTGCGGCAGCCAAGACCAAAGCACTCCGCCTAATCCCACATTCGAGCTGCCCTGCAGTTTCCAGAACTTCAGCTGCATATCCAGATAACTTTTAAATGAGTTTAGGGTTTCTGCGACTGCCACCCTTTGAAGCTGTGAGGTCTGGATCCTTGCAACCCTCTTGGTGAAAAAGCTTTCCATCATCGTCTCTCTAAAGCATCGACTTAATCTCCCGGGTCACTGACCTCTCTGCTGAAGTAAATAATCCCTTTCCATTCTCTCTATCCCAGCCCCTCGCAATTTGCGACATCTCAAATCTCCCCTCAGCCTCCTCCGTTCTGTGCAGAACAACCCCAGCCTATCCAATCATCCCTCGGAGCTGCAGGTTCCCAGTCCTGGCTTCGTCCTCGGAATGTTTAAACCCACAACCTGCTCACTCCGAGAGAAGTGAGCACCGCCCACTCAGAAAGAGCCGGCGCGTGGAGAGTAACGTTGGTGACATTTGAACCAGCGAAGACTGAGTGAGAGTAGCAGGAGGGGGGCCATTCGGCCCTTCGAGCCCGCTCCGCTATTCATCATGATCGTGGCTGATCATCAACTTCAAACCCTGATCCCCCCCCCCCCCCAATCCCTTTCGCCCCAAGAACTATATTTAATTCCTTCTACAAATTACACAACGTTTTGGCCTCTAACTACTTTCTGTGATAGTGAATTCCACAGATTCACCGCTCTCTGGGTGAAGAAATCTCTCCCCACCTCAGTCTTAAAAGGTTTACCCCTTATCCTCAAACTATGACCCCTAGTTCTGGACTCCCCCGGGAACATTCTTTCTGAATCTACCCTGTCTAATCCTGTTAGAATTTTCTAAGTTTCTATGAAATGCCCCCTCACTCTTCTAAACTCCAATGAATATAATCCTAACCGGTTTAGTCTCTCCTCATATGACAGTCCCGCCATCCCTGGAATCAGCCTGGTAAACCTTTGCTGCACTCCCTCGAGAGCAGGAACATCCTTCCTCAGAGAAGGAGCCCAAAACTGCACTCAGTACTCCAGGTGTGGCCTCACCAAAGCCCTGTACAATTGCAGCAACACATCCCTGCTTCTGTACTAGAAACCTCTCACAATGAGGGCCAACATACCATTAGCCTTCTTTACCGCCTGCTACACCTGCATGCTTACCTCCAGTGACTGGTTTATAAAGACACCCAGGTCTCATTACAGAGTCCCCTCTCCTAATTTATGGCCTTTTGGATAGGGCAACACGGTAGCATGGTGGTTCGCACAGTTTCTTCACCGCTCCAGGGTCCCAGGTTCGATTCCCCGCTGGGGTCACTGTCTGTGCGGAGTCTGCACGTTCTCCCCGTGTCTGCGTGGGTTTCCTCCGGGTGCTCCGGTTTCCTCCCACAGTCCAAAGATGTGCAGGTTAGGTGGATTGGCCGTGATAAATTGCCCTTAGTGTCTAAAGAAAAAAGGTTATGTGGGGATACGGGGATAGGGTGGAGGTGTGAGCTTGGGGAGGGTACTCTTTCCAAGGGCCAGTGCAGACTCGATGGACCAAATGGCCTCCTTCTGCACTGTAAATTCTATGGTGCTGTGGACCTGGGTTCAATCCTGACTGCAGGTCACTGTCTGTGTGGAGTTTACACATTCTCCCCGTGTCTGCGTGGGTCTTACCCCCACAACCCAAAAACATGCAGGGTAGGTGGATTGGCCACGCTAAATTGCCCCTTAATTGGAAAAGAATAATTGGGTACTCTAAATTTATGTTAAAAAAACAGCCAGTCAGATAATAGTCTGCCTTATCGTTTTTGCGACCAAAGTGGATAACCTCGCATTTCTCCAAATTATACTGCATCTGCCATTTACTCGCCCACTCACTCAGCTTGTCCAAATCACACTGAAGGATCTCTGCATCCTCCTCACAGCTCACCCTCCCGTCTAGCTCTGTGTCATCTGCACATTTGGAGATATTACATGTTGTTTCTTCATCAAATCATTAATATATAATGAGAATAGCTGGGGTCCCAGCACCGATCCCTACCGTACCCCAATAGTCAGTGCCTGCCAATTTGAAAAAGACCTGTTAATTCCTACTCTTTGCTTCCTGCCTGCCAATCGGTTTTCTATACATCTCAATACGCTACCCCTAATCCCATGCACTTTAATTTAATCCAAATATACCGCATCCACTGGCTCCCCCTCATCAACTCTACTAGTGCTTGGATAGTCCCAGCAGATTTGTGATTTCGCCTTCATAAATCCATGCTGATATTGTCCAATGCTGCCACTATTTTCTAAGTGCCCTGCTGTAAAATCTTTCTGCCCTTTCAGTACCCAAATGATTTGAAACAATCCTGTTGGGCATTGACCTGGTGTAGTAAGACTTCTTACTGTGTCCACCCCAGTCCAACGCCGATATCTCCACATCATAAAATCTTTGACAATGGATTTTAGAATTTCTCCCACTCCTGGCATCAGGCTGGCTGGTCTATAATTCTCTGTTTTCTCTCTACATCTCTTTTTAAATAGTGGGGTTACATTCTCTACCCTCCAATCTGCAGGAACTGTCCCAGAGTCTACAGAATCCTGGAAGATGACCAACAATGCATCCACTATTTCTAGACCCACTTCTTTAAGTACTCTAGGATGTAGATTATCAGGCTATAATAATAATCTTTATTATTGTCACAAGTAGACTTCCATTAACACTGCAATGAAGTTACTGCGAAAATCCCCTAGTCGCCACATTCCGGCGCCTGTTCGGGTACACAGAGGGAGAATTCAGAATGTCCAAATTACCTAACAGCACGTCTTTCGGGACTTGTGGGAGGAAACCGGAGCGCCCGGAGGAAACCCACGCAGACACAGGGAGAACATGTCGACTCCGCACAGGCAGTGACCCAAGCCGGGAATCGAACCCGGGACCCTGGAGCTGTGAACTTATCAACCACTGGGGACTTATCAACTTTCAATCCTATCAATTTCCCCAATTTCCCCAACACCATTTCTCTAACAATATCGATCTCCTTCTGTCCCTCCCTCTCACTAATCCCCGCATTCCCAAACATTTCTGGGATCTGATTTCTGCCCTCATTTGTGAAGACAGAACCAAAGTATGCGTTTAGTTTTTAAAAAAAATTTAGAGAGCCCAATTCATTTTTTCCAATGAAAGGGCAATTTAACATGTTCAATCCACCTGCCCTGCACTTCTTGGGGTTATGGGGGTGAAACCCACGCAAAATTGGGGAGAATGCGCAAACTCCACACGGACCCAGAGCCGGAATTGAACCTGGGACCTCGGCACCTTGAGGCAACAGTGCTAACCACTGCCCCACCGTGCTGCCCTAAGTATGAGTTTAGTTGCTTGCCCATTTCTTTGTCCCCCAACAATACATCCCCCTGTTTCTGACTGTAAGGGACCTACATTTGTCTTACCAATCTGTTTCTCTTCACCTACCTATAGGAATGTTTACAGTCAGTTTCTATGTTCCCTGCAAGCTTACTCTCGTACTCTATTTTCCCCTTCTTAATCAATCCCTTGGTCTTTCTTGCTGAATTCTAAACAGCTCCCAATCCTCAGACCTGTTGTTTTTCTTGGCGAATGTGTGTTCCGTCCTTCGTTCGAATGCTGTCTCTAATCTCCCTTGTAAGCCATGGACTGGCCACCTTTCCCGTTTACTTCTGTGCCAGACAGGAATAAACAATTGTTGCAGTTCCCCCATGCCTTCCTTGAATGTTTGCCATCGCCTATCCAGTGTCATCTCTTTCAGTAAGGTTCCCCAATCTATCACAGCCAATTTTCACTTCATAACATCATCGTTTCCTTTATTAAGATTCAGGACCCTAGTCTCAGAATCAACGCCTTCACTCTCTCAATGGTCGCTCCTCCCCAAGGGGACTCGCACAACTAGATTGCCAATGATTCTGTTCTCATTGCACAATACCCAGTCTAGGATGGCCTGTTTTCCAGTTGGTTCCTCAATGTATTGGTTCAGAAACCCATCCCGTATACACTCCACAAATACCTCCTCTACGGTATTGTGGCTAATTTGATTTTCCCAATCCATATGCAGATTAAAATCTCCCATAACTGTAGACATCACTTTATCACATGCATTGCTAATTTCCTGTTTGATGCCATTCCCATCCTCACCAGTGCAGTTTGGGAGTCTACATACGGCGCCCACTAATGTTTTTTGTCCTTTGGTGTTTCTCAGCTCTACCCATACAGATTCCACATTCTCAGAGCTAATATCCTTCGTTGCTATTGCGTTAATTTCCTCTTTAACCAGCAGTGCCACCTCTCAACCTTTTCCTTTTGTCTGCCCTTCCTAAATACTGAATGCCCTGGACATTCAGTTCCCATCTGGTCACCCAGCAGCCATGTCTTCGTAATCCCACTGTTATGGGAGAGGCGTTTTCAGAACCCCAAAATGTATCATGGAGTTCAACCAACCTCTCCTTTTAATGAATTGTTGCTTTTAAAGCACACAGCCAGGCACTTTTCAGCTGCTCTCTCTCAAACTGAAACCTAAACAATGCAAAATGGCTGAGCTAAAAAACCCAGCTTCCCCCCACCCTCTGACATCACTTCAGTAATATGAGCTGCTCTATGTCTTAAAGGAACATTGCTTAAACATCCATTTCTTAAAGGTACTCTCACATGACACCAATTATATCATACCTGTTATTGTGCATTTGCCTGATTAGTTTATCCACTTTATTGTGAAGCTCCGTGCGTTAAGGCACAAAGCCTTTAAACTTGTCTTTTTTTTTAAAATGTACTTTATTACAAACATGTATCAAAGCAGGTTACAGACCCCGGGAAACGTACTTTCCAACAATCAACTATACAGTCTGTACAGATTTCCCCCCATTTTCATGATGCAGAGCGAGGCCAGTAATGTGGGTTCAATCCCCGTCCCGGCTGAGGTTATTCAAGAAGGCCCCGTCTTCTCAACCTTGCCCCTCGCCCTTGGTGTAGTGACCCTCAGGTTAAATCAACACCAGTCAGCTCTCATAGAATTTACAGTGCAGAAGGAGGCCATTCGGCCCATCGAGTCTGCACCGGCTCTTGGAAAGAGTACCCTACCCAAGCCCCCACCCTATCCCCATAACCCAGTAACCCCACTCAACCAACACGAAGGGCATTTTTGGGCACTAAGGGCAATTTAGCACGGCCAATCCACCCAACCTGCACATCTTTGGACTGTGGGAGGAAACCGGAGCACCCGGAGGAAACCCACGCACACACGGGGAGAACGCGCAGACTCCGCACAGACAGTGACCCAGTGGGGAACCAAACCGGGGACCCTGGAGCTGTGAAGCAATTGTGCTAACCACCATGCTACCGTGCTGCCCACGGTGAGAAGTGACAAAGCTGGTGCCATAGGTCCACCAGATACAGATACCACTTTGCAGAGAAGCCTAACAAGGAGCAGGTCAGAACACTTCTCTACAACATAGGCAGTAGTGCAGAGGACATGTTGGTGAGAAATGGCATAAATACGAGGTGGTGACATAAAAAGATGGGCTAAAGGGATTTTGGTACATGTTTCAGCCGTGGAAGGATCACAGTCAAAGAAAGGGTGAAGTTTAATAGACCTACCCAAACAGCAGGAGGGCACACTGATTCCATCTGAGAGTTGCGAATATGGAGCCCTGAAAGGTGAATTAATTTGCGATTGCATTGTTGGAGGGGTTTTGGAGGAGACTTCATCAGATTTGCTACAGTCGAGAAAGGATTTACGCAATAGGAGACTGTGCAGTTAACAAGGCGAGCAGAAGTGAGAAAGCCATTGACTAGGCCGCATTTGCTGCCCATCCTTAATTGCCCTTGAGAAGGTGGTGGTGAGCCGTCTTCATGAGCAACTGTAGTCCAAGTGGTGTAGGTACACCGACCATGCTGGTAGAGGAAAGTAACTGGCACGGTGCAGTTCGTAGGACAGAGAGGTAGCAGCACTCTTACTCAGAAACAGAGATAGAGGGAATTCGGCCCATTGAGTCAGCACCAACTCTTTGGAAGAGAACCGTACCTCGGCCCACACCTCGGCCCTAACCCCGTAACCCGACCTAACCTGTACGTCTTTGGACACTAAGAGGCAATTTATCACGGCCAATCCACCTAACCTGCACATCTTTTTGGACTGTGGGAGGAAACCGGAGCATCCGGAGGAAACCCACGCAGACAGTGGGAGAACGTGCAGACTCCACACAGTCACCCAAGGTCAGAATTCAACCCAGGTCCCTGGCGCTGTGAGGCAGCGGTGCTGAGCACTGTGCCACCTTGCCACCTCAAGTGGACGCAGTAACCGCCATTGCTCCATGTTCTCCCGACATTGGGAAAAGGCTGCATCAGCAAACGGACTGTCCCACCAAAGATGCCGACTACCATTCCCGTGGTAGCTGAGGACATCGTAAAGCGATTATGCCACCGAAAATTGCTCCCAACTCAGAAATTCAAAGAGAAACCAATTAGAGCGAGCAGCATTCAAGAAATTGAAGATGCAAAAAACAATGAAAGTTTCACTCTGGGGAGACCTTAGAGGATGTGGTGGGAACCATCGGAGGGAACGCACACATTAAGGTCAACGGACATAAAATCAACTTTAAATTAGACACTGGAGCAGGAGTTAATTACAAACACATGAAAGAGGAGCAGAAGCAGGCCTTTCAGGCCCCTCCAGTGTGTAACACCATTCAATAAGATCATGGCTGACCTATTTATGTATCAAGTTCTACGTTCCCATCTACCCCTGATAGCCATTGATTCCCTTACCTGACGAGAATCTACCCACGGCCCCGCCCTCATCATCTGAGACAAAGAAATTCTCCTTCCGGTAAATTCTCCAATCCCGGGATGGCGGAAACCCCCAACCCCCACATTTGATCGAGGTGCTCAAAATCATGAGGATCTGGACAGGCTAGATAGGGGGAAACGGTCCCCATTGATGGATGGATTGAAAACCGGAGGCCACTGATTTGAGGCCACTTTCCGTGGAATAATCGAATGCAGCCCCCGATCCCCTTCGCACATGAGTGCCAGGTAATAAACCATCTTCAACACGAGAGAATCTAACAATCTCCCTGTGACATTCAATGGCATTACCATCACTATCAACATCCTGGGGGTTACCATGACCAGTAGCTGACTGGACTAGCCATAGAAATACTATGACTACCAGGGCAGGTGTCATGTGAGAGTACCTTTAAGAAATGGATGTTTAAGCAATGTACCTTTAAGAAATAAAGCAGCTCATATTACTGAAGTGATGTCAGAGGGTGGGAGGAGCTGAGTTGAGATCACTTCTGCTTTTTGGGTGTTTTGTTTCAGTTTTGAGAAAAAGAGCTTGGGTGTGTCTGTGTGTTTGCAGTAAGCTGGATCTGCTGTGATCTCTGCCAGAAAAGACTATCTCTGAATCATTTGGGTGATTTAAACTCATAATAGTAATGTCTTTAACCTGATGTGTTTCTGTTTAAAGGTGTTAAGTCTTTTGGAGATTTGAAGGAACATTTTGAGGGATTATTTAGTGTTGTATTATTTTCGGGGTTATCTTTGAAGTAAGGGGTGGTAAGGGATCCAATGTTTATTTAAAAAGGTTAAGTTGAATTCATGGAATAAACATTGTTTTGTGTTTAAAAATCCACGTGTCCATAATTGTAATACCACAGCTGGAGACCGAGCCGTGTGCTTCAAGAGCAACAATACATTAAAGGGAGAAGTTGGTTGATACATTTTGGGGTTCTGAACACGCCGCTCCCATGACACAGGTCAGAGGCTGGGATTCTGAGGAGACTTCCTGACTCCTCAAAGCCTGTCCACCATCTGACTCAGCACAAGTCAAGAGTGTGATGGAATACTCTCCACTTGCCTGGATGAGTGCAGCTCCAACAACACTCTAGGCACTATCTGGGACAAAGCAGCCCATTTGATTGCTCCCCCTCCCAGAAACATTCAAACCCACCGACACACAGTGGCAGCCGTGTGTACCATCTACAAGATTCACTGCAGTAACTCACCAAGGTTCCTTAGGCAGCACCTTCCAAACACGCAACCTCTACCACCAAGGAGGACGAGGGCAGCAGATACTTGGGAGCTTCACCACCTGGAGTTTCCCCTCCAAGTCACTCACCATCCTGACTTGGCAATATAGCGGCCGTTCCTTCACTGTCCTGGAACTCCCTCCCTAACAGCACAGTGGGCGTACCTACAACACAGCAGCGGCTCAAGAAGGCAGCTCCCCACCACCTTTCCAAGGGGCAATTAGGGATGGGGAAGAAATTACAGAGATTCCCAAGAAGGAATGTAAATAATAATGTCACTACTGGATACTTTTACCAGGCAAAGCTGGTTCCATTTCTGACCTCTCTCTGTTTTTTCTTGTTGAAAGCCAATTCTCGATTCTGATGGAAAATCTTTCAACCGTTCCATCAGCGTTAACCTCATCTTCACAGGTTGAATCTTTATCAAATGCTTTTTTGAGAATGTAAAGAAACTACATTTGCTAAATTGCCGTTCACCACATGCTAAGCTAAATCTGAAAAGCATTCAAATAGCTTTTTGCAGATATATCCTTTTACTTTGAAGTCCACGCTGACAGCTCTCTATGACCCCAGTGCTTTCTGCATACTCTTTATCACATCCTACAGGGAGCATTCAACCATCTTCCCTACTGGGCATTAGATTAACCTGCCCATAATTGCCAGATTTCAACTTTATTCCTTCGATAAAAATGAAAACTGCACTTGCTACTGTCAATTCCATGTGTATGACTCCACTGCTTATGGACTATTGAAAGGTTCCCAGCAACGAGTCAACAATTTTCCCTTTAATTCCTTTAGGTAATTATGGGATATCCCAGCGGCCTCAAAAGTATTATAGATGTTAATATTTGCCTTTGCACTTCTAATATGTTGTGGCCGCCTAAAATGGCACCTGGCAAAGGATGCTGGGAAAGTGGCCAAGTTCAATGGACAGACAGGCTGCAGCTTGCAAATAAACAAAAAGAACAACTCAGACTTTTCTAGCAGGCCGGGAAAGAGGCCGTTGAAAGGCCATCCCGGGACACTGGGCTTCAATGGAATTGAACACAAAGTAGGAGACTTGGTGGCATCTCTTTTCCTTATTTGGGAAGGCCGACGTGCCTCGGTCATCAACGGTCATGGCCGGTAGGAGCCCACCCCGCCATCAAGGTAGCGGATCGTAATTGGACCTTATCAGTCAGGGTGATCGCGCCCTGATCGATTGATTGGGCATTCATCAAGGACTGTCCAAAAGGGCGCGAAAACCCCCAGGGATAAAAGGTCCTGTGCAGCCCCCCCCCCCCCCCCCCCCCCCCACTCGTTCTCTCTTTCGTCTGGCGACAACAGTGAGCCCTTCACCGACCAAGAAGAAGACCACCCACGCCATCGACGGAAGGACCAGAGCCAAGGACAAAGATGACCAGCAACAGACTCCCAATACTGCCAGACTTCAGATCCCAGATAAAGCCATATCTGTCCGGTACTTGCCAGTCACCTGGAAGTTAAGTTAAGATCTTTCTTGTGTGTATTATCTTACAGTTCAACTTGCAAGTGTGTGTTATTGACTAACGTTAATGATTGTGTGAGAGTGAATAAAGGTGTACTATTGTACAAAACAACTTGTGGCCATTTGGCCATCATATATGGGTTAAATACACACTATGGTTCAGGCACAACAATGTTGATCTTTGGTCCTTTACGTTGAGGCTGGAGTTTCATGGACCCTCGTGCCAGCGAGATCCTCCGGACTGGCCACGTGAACGGACATCTGGATGGCTCGCTGGGGCCGTAAGATGGTGGCCGGCGTGTCGTTATTAGGAGACACTGAGGTAAACTATCCAGTCCCGCCTGCCACGGGAATTGGGGGGGGGAGAAATTTAACAGACCTTTTAGGAGTCCGTTGACCTCGGGGGAAATGAAGGGATTGATTTTTCCACAGCCGGTTGTTGTGATGGGGAAGGTGCCGGTGAAAGGGCGGTGGAAGCACTTTGGACAGGAACTTACAAATGGGAATCGGATAAATACGAGTGGGTTGGGGGGGGGGGGGGGGGGATTACACCACCTCGAGTAGAGATCTGGGGAAACGTGACTAATTTTTATAACAAACCCCACCTTGACCAGTGCTCTGTGCTCTTGGGAACAGTCACAGTGACCAGCAAGGACCCCAGTTCAACCTCTGTTGTGGGGTTAGCCCAGATGGTGATGGGTGCTTTAAGTTGTCCCAATGCCTTAGTCAGTAAGGAGACCGAAGTTCAGCCTCCTGCTGCTGCTCCACCTTGTGCAGTGTTTCACGGGCGTGAAAACGAACAAAATCAGGCCTTGACTGTCAGATAAATGGTTAGGTGGATTGACCATGCTAAACTTCCCCGTAGTGTCCAAAAATGTCGAGGTTAGATTAAGGGGTTAATGGGATCAGGCGGGGGAGTAAGGTGAGCTTGGGTGACGTACTCTTTCAGAGAGTGGGTGCAGACTCGATGGGATGAATGGCCTCCTTCTGCATTGTGAGGATTCTGTGATTCTATGAATTGGCTTTCAAAGATCTTTCAAAGTGCAATCATGGGCATAGCAGGCTGAATGGCCTCCTTTTTCTCTGGGCGAGTCTATGATACTTCCGCAACTTCTATGTTTCCTCAGATGGGGTTGGTTTAGCACAGGGCTAAATCGCTGGCTTTGAAAGCAGACCAAGGTAGGCCAGCAGCACGGTTCAGTTCCTGTACCAGCCTCCCCGGACAGGCGCCGGAATGTGGCGACTAGGGGCTTTTCACAGTAACTTCATTGAAGCCTACTCGTGACAAGAACCGATTTTCATTTTCATTTCATTTTAGATGGTGTCTGCCTTTGACAGAAACCCTCAACACATCTATTGAACACTTGGGTACTGACATGTGAGAGTTCCTTTAAGAAATGGGTGTTTTTTACAGAATAACTGTAGTGGGTGTACCTTTAAGAAATTAGTATTTATTACTGCAGTGATGTCAGAGTGTGGGTGGAGCTGAGCTCTGGCTCTGCTTTTTAGTTTTACTTCGAGTAAAAGCTTGGGTGTGTCTGTGTTTATGGTTTTGTTTCAGTGTTGGAGCTGCAGTCAGCCACAGAAGGTGTAATGTTATTCTCGCTGCCATGTAAAGACTATCACTTGATCATTTGGTGAATTCAGAGTGATAACTGTTCTCAGTCGTGAATTTAAACCTGATGTACTTCGGTAAAAAGATGTTTTATGTCTTATGGATGGTAAAAGGAAAGTTTAAGTATGACTTAGAATGCTGTATTCTTTAGGGTTGTATTTGAATTGATGGTTGCTAAGATGTTCACTGCATGTTTTAAAAAGGTTAATTTGAGTTCATAGAGTAAACATTGTTTTGCTTTAAAAAAATACTGTTAGATGTCTGCTGCACCACACCTGTAGAGTGGACCGTGTGCTCTCCATACCACAATCTATTAAAAGTTGTGGGTCAGGTGAACTCCATGATACACTTTGGGGTTCTCTAAACCCTGGCCCAGAACAGGTTCACAAGTGAAATTCCATAAATACAGGGCAATGGGCAAAGAGCGAAGGGTGGGTTTCAACCTCTTCCTAGCTGAAGATGACACATTGGGCCCAGTGTTATCCGAGCTGTATATCTTTCCATGTTTCTATGTGGCATTGATTTCTTAGACCTACACAGCAAAATGACAGAATAGCTACAGCACAGGAAGAGGCCACAGAAGGTTCCGTGCCAGCTCCCTGAATGAGCAATTCACCTAGTGTCACTCACCTGCCTTCTCCCTGTAACCCTGCACAGTCTCGCTTTACAAATAACCATCCAATTCCCTTTTCGAAAGCCTCGATTGTACCTGCCTCCACTCTCAGTCAGTGCGCTTCACATACCAACCACTCGCCTACCTGATAAAGCTTTTCCTCATTTACCAGGACAGGTTTTTGTCCTGTTCCAGGCAGCACATTCTAAATCCTAACACGTATCTGTGTTTAAAAAGAAAAGTCTCTTTATCTCCACCTCCTCCCAACCCGGTTCCTTTGCCAGTTATCTGCAGATTGCGTTCTGTGGTTCCCATGAAATACTGAAGGGGACAGGTGATTATTGACAGGTGTGGGTACAATGTAGGAGCAATAGGGTGGTTGTGATGGGAGATTTTAACTTCCCCAACATTGAATGGGATTCGTGTAGTGTTGGAGGTGTAGATGGAGCAGAATTTGTAAGGAGCATCCAGGACAGTTTTTTAGAGCAGTACATAAATAGTCCAACTTGGGAAGGGGCCATACTGGACCTGGTGTTGGGGAATGACCCCGGCCAGGTGGTTGAAGTTTCAGTCAGTGATTACTTTGGGAATAGCGATCACAATTCCGTAAGTTTTAGAATACTCATGGAGAAAAACGAGAGTGGTTCTAAAGGAAGAGTGCTAAATTGGGGAAAGGCAGAGTATAACAGAATTCGGCAGGAGCTCGGGAATGTGGATTGGGAGCAGCTTTTTAAGGGTAAATCCACATTTGAAATATGGGAGTCTTTTAAGGAAAGGTTGATTAGAGTGCAGGACAGACATGTCCCTGTGAAAATAGGAGATAGAAATGGCAAGATTAGGGAACCATGGATGACGGGTGGAATTGTGAGACTAGCTAAGATGAAAAAGGAAGCATACATAGGATCGAGGCAACTCAAAACTGATGAAGCTTTGGAGGAATATCGGGAAAGTAGGACAAATCTCAAACGCGCAATAAAGAGGCTAAAAGGGGTCATCAAATATCTTTGGCTAACAGGGTTAAGGAAAATCCCAAAGCCTTTTATTTGTATATAAAGAGCAAGAGGGTAACTAGAGAAAGGATTGGCCCACTCAAAGACAAAAGAGGGAATTTATGCGTGGACTCAGAGGAAATGAGTGAGCTTCTTAATGAGTATTCACCAAGGAGAGGGACATGACGGATGTTGAGGTTAGGGATGGATGTTTAAATACTCTAGGTCATGTCGGCATAAGGAAGGGGGAGGTTTTGGGTATTCTAAAAGGCATTAAGGTGGACAAGTCCCTAGGATCGGATGGGATCTATCCCAGGTTACTGAGGGAAGTGGGGGACGAAATAGCTGGGGCCTTAACAGATATCTTTGCAGCATCCTTGAACACGGGTGAGGTCCCGGAGGACTGGAGAATTGCTAATGTTGTCCCTTTGTTTAAGAAGGGTAGCAGGGATAATCCAGGGAATTATAGACCTGTGAGCTTGACGTCAGTGGTAGGCAAACTTTTGGAGAAGATATTGAGGGATAGGATCTATTCACATTTGAAAGAAAATAGACATATCAGTGATAAGCAGTATGGTTTTGTCCAGGGAAGGTCATGTCTTACAAACCTAATAGAATTCTTTGACGAAGTGACAAAGTTAATTGATGAGGGAAGGGCTGTAGATGTCATATACATGGACTTCAGTAAAGCATTTGATAAAGTTTCCCATGGCAGGTTGATGGAAAAAGTGAAGTCATATGGGGTTCAGGGTGTACTAGCTAGATGGGTAAAGAACTGGAGATGGGTAAAGAACTGGCTGGGCAACAGGAGACAGAGAGTAGTGGTGGAAGGGAGTGTCTCAAAATGGAGAAAGGTGACTAGTGGTGTTCCACAGGGATCCGTGCTCGGACCATTGTTGCTTGTGATATATATAAATGATCTGGACGAAGGTATAAGTGGTCTGATTAGCAAGTTTGCAGATGATACTAAGATTGGTGGAGTTGCAGATAGCGAGGAGGACTGTCAGAGAATACAGCAAAATATAGATAGATTGGAGAGTTGGGCAGAGAAATGGCAGATGGAGTTCAACCCAGGCAAATGCGAGGTGATGCATTTTGGAAGATCTAACTCAAGAGCGGACTATATGGTCAATGGAAGAGTCCTGGGGAAAATTGATGTACAGAGAGATCTGGGAGTTCAGGTCCATTGTACCCTGAAGGTGGCAACGCAGGTCGATAGAGTGGTTAAGAAGGCATACAGCATGCTTGCCTTCATCGGACGGGGTATTGATCGGACGAGGTCATGTAACAGTTATATAGGACTTTGGTTAGGCCACATTTGGAATACTGCGTGCAGTTCTGGTCGCCACATTACCAGAAGGATGTGGATGCTTTAGAGAGGGTGCAGAGGAGGTTCACCAGGATGTTGCCTGGTATGGAGGGTGCTAGCTATGAAGAAAGGATGAGTAGATTAGGATTGTTTTCGTTGGAAAGACGGAGGTTGAGGAGGGACCTGATTGAGGTCTACAAAATTATGAGAGATATGGACAGGGTGGATAGCAACAAGCTTTTTCCAAGAGTGGGGGTGTCAATTACAAGGGGTTACGATTTCACGGTGAGAGGGAGAAAGTTTAAGGGAGATGTGCGTGGAAAGTTTTTTTACGCAGAGGGTGGTGGGTGCCTGGAATGCTTTGCCAGTGGAGATGATAGACGCGGGCACTTTAGCATCATTTAAGATGCATCTAGACAGTTTTATGAACGGGCGGGAACAGAGGGAAGTGGATCCTTGGAAAATAGGCGACAGGTTTAGATAAAGGATCTGGATCGGCGCAGGCTGGGAGGGCCGAAGGGCCTGTTCCTGGGATCGGCGCAGGCTTGGAGGGCCGAAGGACCTGGTCCTGGGTTTGGCGCAGGCTGGGAGGGCCGAAGGACCTGGTCCTGGGTTTGGCGCAGGCTGGGAGGGCCGAAGGACCTGGTCCTGGGTTTGGCGCAGGCTGGGAGGGCCGAAGGACCTGGTCCTGGGATCGGCGCAGGCTTGGAGGGCCGAAGGACCTGGTCCTGGGTTTGGCGCAGGCTGGGAGGACCGAAGGGCCTGTTTCTGTGCTGTAATTTTCTTTGTTCTTTGTTGCAGCACATGTTTTTCTGAGGTCACACTAATGTGGGGTTTAGCTGTGGCTCGGTGGTTGGGGGAGGGGGGGGGATGATTAGAAGGCTGTTAGATGTCAGCGGCTCTCCAAATTTCCCAGCCCCACCCCCGCCGATTCCCGCCGGTGTCGCGGCCAAAGAATCCCGCCCTTGGCAACGCCTTTGAGGCTTCATCACCTCCGGGGCTGCGGACCCAGGGCTGGGAAAAGGGATTCAGCTGGGCAGCTCGTTATCGACCAGTACGGATACGATGGGCTGAATGGTCTCCTTCTGCGCCGTGTGTTCCCCTGTTTCCAGGACCGAGCAGAGTACAGGTAAAGAAACCATTCTAATGTGGATTTATATTAAACAAAGGCTCTTTGTGAATGCGTTTATTTGATTTAACAGAGCTTGTGGAAGGAGATTTATGCCGTTGATATTAGACATCCTGACTTTCAGGAAGCATTGGATAGGACCCCCACTTGAGACTTTCGAGTTAGCGCAACACTCATGGGGTCCGAGGTAAAAATTGTAAATTGGATTATTAATTGAACAAGCCAAACGAAGAGAGAGCAGTTATCAACAATAGCAATCCTAATTGGGCAGTTAGAACCATTCGATTCCCCCAAGAGTCGGTGCTAGAACCATGCTGGGTAAAATTACTTATTAATGACTTTGATTAGGGCCTTGTCAGGAACTCCACGTTTCCAGATGCTTTGGGCAGAGTATTTTAGTGACGATGTTCCTGGGCGAGTCACATTCCTGCCATAAACGCCCAGGTCAGCCCCGGGTTCACGTGTCTCAAATCAATTACCACCCCTATCTCTCGTTGCCTTTACGTTTCAGTTTGTGAATTTCAATTCTATTTCATTATAATGATGAAAGGCTTGGGTGGGGAGAGGCAGTTGACCACCATTGGGGAATCAGCGACCAGTGGGTCAAACTCGGTTAGAATGATGAGCCTGAGGTTAGGATATCTTTTTAATGAGAGGACAGACAGGGCCTTGATTTAAGAAGGCTCCTCTGTGCAGCACTCCCTCAGTACTGACCCTCTGACAGTGCAGCACTCCCTCAGTACTGACCCTCTGACAGTGCGGCACTCCCTCAGTACTGACCCTCTGACAGTGCAGCACTCCCTCAGTACTGACCCTCTGACAGTGCGGCACTCCCTCAGCACTGACCCTCTGACAGTGCGGCACTCCCTCAGTACTGACCCTCTGACAGTGCAGAACTCCCTCAGTACTGACCCTCTGACAGTGCGGCACTCCCTCAGTACTGACCCTCTGACAGTGCAGAACTCCCTCAGTACTGACCCTCTGACAGTGCGGCACTCCCTCAGTACTGACCCTCTGACAGTGCAGCACTCCCTCAGTACTGACCCTCTGACAGTGCAGCACTCCCTCAGTACTGACCCTCTGACAGTGCAGCACTCCCTCAGTACTGACCCTCTGACAGTGCGGCGCTCCCTCAGTACTGACCCTCTGACAGTGCAGCCCTCCCTCAGTACTGACCCTCTGACAGTGCAGCACTCCCTCAGTACTGACCCTCTGACAGTGCAGCACTCCCTCAGTACTGACCCTCTGACAGTGCGGCACTCCCTCAGTACTGACCCTCTGACAGTGCAGCACTCCCTCAGTACTGACCCTCTGACAGTGCAGCACTCCCTCAGTACTGACCCTCTGACAGTGCGGCGCTCCCTCAGTACTGACCCTCTGACAGTGCAGCCCTCCCTCAGTACTGACCCTCTGACAGTGCAGCACTCCCTCAGTACTGACCCTCTGACAGTGCAGCACTCCCTCAGTACTGACCCTCTGACAGTGCAGCACTCCCTCAGTACTGACCCTCTGACAGTGCAGCACTCCCTCAGTACTGACCCTCTGACAGTGCAGCACTCCCTCAGTACTGACCCTCTAACAGTGCAGCACTCCCTCAGTACTGACCCTCTGACAGTGCAGCACTCCCTCAGTACTGACCCTCTGACAGTGCAGCACTCCCTCAGTACTGACCCTCTGACAGTACAGCGCTCCTTCAGTACTGACCCTCTGACAGTGCAGCACTCCCTCAGTACTGACCCTCTGACAGTGCAGCACTCCCTCAGTGCTGACCCACTGACAGTGCGGCACTCCCTCAGTACTGACCCCCTGACAGTGCGGCACTCCCTCAGTACTGACCCCCTGACAGTGCGGCACTCCCTCAGTACTGACCCTCTGACAGTGCAGCACTCCCTCAGTACTGACCCTCTGACAGTGCAGCACTCCCTCAGTACTGACCCTCTGACAGTGCGGCACTCCCTCAGTGCTGACCCTCTGACAGTGCAGCGCTCCCTCAGTACTGACCCTCTGACAGTGCGACGCTCCCTCAGTACTGACCCTCTGACAGTGCAGCACTCCCTCAGCACTGACCCTCTGACAGTGCGGCGCTCCCTCAGTACTGACCCTCTGACAGTGCAACACTCCCCCAGTACTGACCCTCTGACAGTACAGCGCTCCCTCGGTACTGACCCTCTGACAGTGCAGCACTCCCTCAGTACTGACCCTCTGACAGTGCAGCACTCCCTCAGTACTGACCCTCTGACAGTGCAGCACTCCCTCAGTACTGTCCCTCTGACAGTGCAGCACTCCCTCAGTACTGACCCTCTGACAGTGCGACATTCCCTCAGTACTGACCCTCTGACAGTGCGACGCTCCCTCAGTACTGACCCTCTGACAATGCTGCACTCCCTCAGTACTGACCCTCTGACAGTGCAGCACTCCCTCAGTACTGACCCTCTGACAGTGCAGCACTCCCTCAGTACTGACCCTCTGACAGTGCAGCACTCCCTCAGAACTGACCCTCTGACAGTGCGGCTCTCCCTCAGTACTGACCCTCTGACAGTGCGGCAGTCCCTCAGTACTGACCCTCTGACAGTGCAGCACTCCCTCAGTACTGACCCTCTGACAGTGCAGCACTCCCTCAGTACTGACCCTCTGACAGTGCAGCACTCCCTCAGTACTGACCCTCTGACAGTGCGGCGCTCCCTCAGTACTGACCCTCTGACAGTGCAGCCCTCCCTCAGTACTGACCCTCTGACAGTGCAGCACTCCCTCAGTACTGACCCTCTGACAGTGCAGCACTCCCTCAGTACTGACCCTCTGACAGTGCAGCACTCCCTCAGTACTGACCCTCTGACAGTGCAGCACTCCCTCAGTACTGACCCTCTGACAGTGCAGCACTCCCTCAGTACTGACACTCTGACTGTGCAGCACTCCCTCAGTACTGACCCTCCCACAGTGCGGCGCTCCCTCAGTACTGACCCTCTGACAGTGCGGCACTCCCTCAGTACTGACCCTCTGACAGTGCGGCACTCCCTCAGTACTGACCCTCTGACAGTGCGGCACTCCCTCAGTACTGACCCTCTGACAGTGCAGCACTCCCTCAGTACTGACCCTCTGACAGTGCGGCACTCCCTCAGTACTGACCCTCTGACAGTGCAGCTCTCCCTCAGTACTGACCCTCTGACAGTGCAGCACTCCCTCAGTACTGACCCTCTGACAGTGCGGCACTCCCTCAGTACTGACCCTCTGACAGTGCGGCTCTCCCTCAGTACTGACCCTCTGACAGTGCAGTACTCCCTCAGTACTGACCCGATGCTACCGATGGGGGCGCATTCAAGCACATCGCCCCACGAGGCCCGGCCGCCAATGCAAGAAAAACGCAACAGCAGCAACAGTCCACAGCATCGCTGAATGCAGTGGAGAGGTGTTCTGAAGAAGAGGAGGCAATGTATCGGTTCGATGCAGTCCAGTTGAACGAGACAGCCCCAATTGAAAATGTCTTACGTAAACACAAATCTTCTTGAAATGGACGTCGGGGCTTTGGTGACCGTAGTGGGGAGCAAACTGTCCAATATCTTTGTGCAGGAACTCAGTCTTTAAGCTTTAGGAGTACAACAGCCAAGTTTTCCTCATACACCGGGCAAATTTGAAAGATCCTCGGGACGTGCAATACACCAGTGGCCTACTGGGGGCAGGAGGTTAATCTGCCATTGGTCGTTGTGGAAGGCCCATGTCTGTTGGGAAGAGACAGGTTACAGAAGGTAGGGCTCAGCTGGCTCCAAATCTTCAAAATATCCAGCGGCCTCCTCCAGGATGTCTTAAGGAGGAACGGAGACGTCTTTCAGAAGGAACTGGGCTGGTGTAAAGGCATCCAAGCCAAAGTTTATGTCAATCTGGATTCAATGACAAGTTCTTCAGAGCCAGGCCAGTGGCCTTTGCCCTGCATCGGAAGGTTGAAGCAGAGCTAACGGGATTGGAGGAGCTGGGGTTAATCAGTTTTCAGGATGGGCGACACCGATAGTCCCTGTCCATAAACCTGATTTTTCGACAAGGATTTGATTGGACTATAAACAAACCATAAATCAGGCTGCCCGGGTCGACCGGTAACCGATTCCCCGAACCAATGACCTCTGCGCCAAGCTGGCAGGGGACCTCACTTATTTAAAATTCGATCAGTCACGCCCATTTGCAACAGCAGGTGGACGGGGAGTCTCAGAAGTTTGCTCCAATCAATACCCACAAAGGTCTCTCTCAATATCCACGACTACCTGTATATGCTAAATGACCCTCTTATTGACTGACCTCATTAACACTACACCCTGTCTGCTTCATCCGATGCCAATGCTTATGTAGTTACATTGTATATCTTGTGTTGCCCTATTATGTATTTTCTTGTATTTTCTTGAATTGTGTTTAATTCCCTTTTCTTCCATGTACTGAATGATCTGTTGAGCTCCTTGCAGAAAAATACTTTTCACTGTACCTCAGTACACGTGACAATAAACAAATCCAATCCAATCCAATCAGCCTGCGCTATATTCCAGTACATGCTGGAAAATCTCCTCCAGAGAACTCTCAATGTGATGGTCTATTTGGAGACGTATTAGTCACTGGCATGACACCAGATAAACAGACGGCCAGCCTAGAGTAAGTATTAAAGAGGTTTCAGGAAGCGGGAACCAATCTGAAACATGAAAGGTGTCATCCCCAGACCTCAGAAGTGACGGACCTGGGATTTTGCTTTTATGCAACAGGGTTGCAACCCCTGGAAGAAAGGGGCAAAGCTGACGAGATATTCCAGCCCCCAAAACTGTCAGTGAGCTCAAATCTTTCCTCAGTACGATCAATGACTGTGGAAGATTCATTTTGAATTGAGCCACAACATTGGCATCATTACACCAGCTCCTTAAGAAGACCCAACGGCGGCCATGGAGAGAGCACCAGGAGGGGTCCTTCCAAATCGTGAAGCAAACATTACTGTCCTCAACCCTCCTGGTGCATTTTGTCCCAGGAAAACCAATTGTGCTGACAAAAGGGGCTGGATTCTCTGACTGCCGACGCCAAAATCGTGTTCGGCGAGGAAGTGGAGAATCCCTGATGACAACAGAATTGCGGGGGGGGGGGGGGGGGGGGGATGCCGCTTTCGCGATGTTCTGCCCCCCCTGAAAAGCGGCGTACTTGGGGGATTGTGGGGGGGGGCGGTCCAGGGCGCACGGGCCGGCTGAAGGGGGGGGGGATTCTTTTTGTGTTCCGGGTCTGCAGGCCGCGTGCGCCATGAACCACGGCGTGGCCGATGCAAGTCGCTACCCTACCCATGCGCGGCCACGGACCCAGCAATACTCTGGGCCCTATTGGCAGCTCGAGCTAGGAGCTCTATTTTGCCTGACTGCTAGCCCCTCCTGGGGCAGGAGGAGGATTTCGGAATCTCTTGGGCTCCGGTAAGTCTTCATGGAGCTGATGCGCCAGAGCAGTCTGGGTATACTGCACCGGTGAATGCCTTTCTAGAGCAAAAGCTACGTGGCGGACAATCGACAGGAGGCGGCCGAATATGGAGTCGGCATCCGAAACCTCTGCGGTCTGTGTCTCCACCTCGGAGTCAGAGGACACAATGTCGGGAATGTCAGCGTTGAGAGAGAGACTGGAGGTATCATAGCCCTCTGGTTCGGCAATGGAGGATCTGGGACAGGTTTCTTCCGAGGTACTTCATGAGGGAGCAACCTCAGTGAGCGAATGTGGTCCAGGTGTCATTTCATTGGTTGTCCCTGGTCCCAAACTTGTTCAGAGACTGGTTCCGTTTGACGGACAACAATCCCAGAGAGCCAGCGAGGACCTTCGCTGAAGATACAAACAAACACCGCGGTGCCAGCTGCAAAGACATGGACGTCAAACTGGGCAACGCCCTTGCGAATCTTGCTGATGCCGCAACTTCACACAGCCAACATGCAGAATCAAACTCCGTCATGTATGAAGTCTACGACACGTTAATATCTCAGCGGGAGCATTCCTAGTTACCACGTGTGGCAGGGTCCTGTATGAAAATAAATATCTTGCCATCTTGTATCCACCAAGCGAGGGGTCTGTTTCTTGAGCCCCTGTTTAATCAAAGAGATACTGGCAAAATCGACGTGTCCCCGGACCCAAGGGTGCCCTGGCCATTCCCAGCGTAGGTGTGCCACCCTGGGGAGCTTCTGGTTCTCTTGATAGATGCAGCAGTGCTGGGCCAAAGTCTCCATATCCGTGTCCAAACCTGTCGACCAGACATAGCTTCTCGCCAGCAACTTCATTTTGGACACATCGGGGTGTCTGTTCTTCAACACGACAGCCTGTCCCTTGGCCCGACCCTGAACCCTGGCGCCCCCACAGGATGGCGTCTTCCACAGTCAACTCCAACAATTTTGAGGAGAAAGCCCTCAACTCCCCAGTAGCTGCCAATGCGGCCCACCTTATAGCACTGTAATGATACGTATATACACAGACAAGTAAAGGGTTAATGATTGCATCTCAGTGTAACACAACCACTAGAGGGCAATACTAAATCCCACTATATATATATAGGGGCGTGATTCTCCACTCCCGACGCCGGGTGGGAGAATCGTGGGAGGGCCGGGTGACTCACGACACGCCCCCCCTGGTGCCCCCCGCGATTCCGAGTGGCCTGCCATTCGTGACCGGTTCACGACGGCGGCAACCACACCTGGTCGCTGCTGTCGTGAACATGGCGCCAAAAGCTGGTTTGAAGCTTGTGGGGGGCGGAGAGGGGAGTGAGCACCATGGCCATGCTCGGTAGGGGACTGGCCCGCGATCGATGCCCTCCGATCGTCAGGCCGGCGTCTCAAAGGGACGCACTCTTTCCCCTCCTCCGCCCCGCAAGACCAAGCCGCCACGGCTTGCGGGGCAGCGGAGGGGAAGACGGCAACTGCGCATGCGCGGGTTTCAGCCGTCAGCCGTCGTGACGTCAGCCGCGCATGCGCGGGTTGGAGTCGGCCAACCTGTGCGTGCGCGGCTGACGTCACTTAGGCGTGCCGGGAGCGTCATTCTCGGCGTGCCACCTTGACGCAAGCGTCAAGGCCCAGCGGCCGAGAGTTACGGGGGGCCGCTTCTAGCCCCCCGGGTGGGGGTGAATAAGGTGAGAGGAGCGGGTTCCGAGGCCGTCGTGAAACTCGGCCGAGTTCACGCCGGCCTTCCCGATTTTTCGCGGGAACGGAGAATTCCGCCCGAGAACTCAAAGGATCTTGGGTCTCTTCCAGCCAAGAGTGACTGGACAGCAGAGTGTTAGAGAGATAGATCACAGTTTAGCCCGTGTAGTTTAAAGTAGTTAATACTTTAATATAGATTACTTGATTACTAGTTATAGTTCTGTGGAGTGTGCAAACTCAATATTAATCAATTCGTTATTCAATAAATCTGTTTTGCTTTAAGTTAGATATTGGCGGTTTCTTTATAATCACACCATCTGATCATTCTGGATATAAAAGCAAAGAGTAACGATATATTACCAAAGAGTAATATAACAAGCACCAGATGTTGAACCTTGGCAAGTACAGGGTTGATTTGCGTCCAGTCACGAATACACGAGGCAGTGACGGGCAAGGAGTCTATGAAATTCAGGACAGCAATCACTTCAATAATGATAATAATAAACTTTATTTGTGTCACAAGTAGGCTTATATTAACACTGCAATGAAGTTACTGTGAAAAGCCCCTAGTCGCCACATTCCGGCACCTGTTCGGGTACACAGAGGGAGAATTCAGAATGTCCAAATCGCCTAACAGCACGTCTTTCAGGACTTATGGGAGGAAACTGGAGCACGCGGAAGAAACCCACGCAGACACGGGGAGAACGTGCAGACTCCACACAGACAGTGACCCAAGCCGGGAATTGAACCTGGGACCCTGGCTCTGTGAAACAACAGTGTTAACCACTGTGCTACTTTGTCCAATGTAAGAGTGTTGGTGGATTCGGTTTGCCGGGGAAGACGGCTCAGCTCATCAGCATGCTCATCAGCATGCGCAATCTGGGTACCTGGGCTGTGCAGGAAGGAGTATCCGTAAGCAGCCAGTAACAGAGCCCAGCGCTGAATCCCTCAGACGCTATTGGCGGCATCACGTTGTCTTCATGGAAGAGGCCCAGCAATGGCTTGTGATTGGTGACGATAAATAAATGGTGCCCATAGATGTAGTGATGGACTCACTTTTCACCGAATACGCCCGCCAGACCCTGCTTTCCGATCTGGGCATATTTTCTTTCGCGCACAGCTGATGGGACAAAGCTGCTCCAATGCGTACAACGGTTTTGAGAAGTCAAAATGCATCAACACCCCTGAAGAAGACAACCTCCGCTCCACCTCGTTAAATGCTGCATCCTGGGCCTTGCCCCAAGCCCAAGGCTTGCACTTTTTCAGAAGCAAGTGGAGGGAGGGCGAAGATGGCAGCCAAATTCGGAAAGAAGCGCCCATTACAATTCACTAACCCAAGAAAACAGTGAGGTTCCGCTGCGTCTCGGGGAGCGGGGGCCATTTTGATCGGCCGTACCTTCTTGGTGATCAGGTGCAGGCCACCTCGGTCCATCCGATCCGATATCCCAAATATGTCACTTCTTTCGCACGAAACACGTCCTTTGTGCAGCGCAGGCGGACCCCATATTCGTAAAACCGCGTCAACGCCACCTCGAGGTTCTACAAATGTTCATGTTCCGTGGACCCTGTGACTAACACAGGGCGCGATTCTCCACCCCCCACGCCGGGTGGGAGAATAGCGGGAGGGCCTCCCGACATTTTTCACGCCCTCCCGCTATTCTCCCTCCCCCCACGCCCGACCCACGCCACGAATCGCCGCTTGCCATTTTTTACAGCGAGCGGCGATTCTCCGAGGCCGATGGGCCAAGCGGCCGGGCCTTCACGCCCGTTTCAACACGGCAGCAAACACAGCTGCTCGCTGCCGTCGTGAAACGGGTGCCAGATGCCTGTTTGGGGCATCTAGAGGCCCGATTGGCACAGCAGTACCACGGCCGTGCCAAGGGGGGCATAGGCCCGGGATCGGTGCCCACCGATCGCGGGCTGTGCGTCCGTAACGGACGCACTCTTTTCCCTCCGCCGCCCCGCAAGATCAAGCAGCCATGTCGTGCGGGGCAGCTGAGGGAAAAGACGGCAACTGCGCATGCGCAGGTTGGCGTTGTCCAACCTACGCATGCGCGGTTGACATCACCGGCCGCATCAGCCGGCGTGACGCTTGATGTGCGGCCTTGACGACCGACATCAAGGCCGCGCCACTGTGACGCACGGGGCCGCGCTCCTAGCCCCGCCCGGGGGAGAGAATCGGCCACGGAAGTGGGCGTGAAGGCTGCCGTGGGCCACGGCCTGTCCCACGGCACCCTTTACGATTCTCCGCATTTGAGGAAAATCTCGCCCACAGTGTCTCAGTAAACCGCAATGCACGCCAATCCACGCAGGATGTTCTCCACGACGCGCAGGGAGACTGCGCACTCCAAGAAGACTCCAAACGGAAGCCCGGTGTACTCATAGAGTCCCTTAGGGGCTGTTTAGCACACTGGGCTAAATCACTGGCTTTGAAAGCAGACCAAGGCAGGCCAGCAGCACGGTTCGATTCCCGTAACAGCCTCCCCGAACAGGCGCCGGAATGTGGCGACTAGGGGCTTTTCACAGTAACTTCATTTGAAGCCTACTTCTGACAAGAAGCAATTTTCATTTCATTTCATGTGTATTACTCGTGACGTATTGAGGCGAAGATTCATCAAGCTCCAGCTGTAGAGAAGCTTTACTCATGTCAAATTTCGCGAATGTACGGCCAGCAGCCAATGTTGCTGATAAATCCTCGATGCGCGGTAAAGGATAACGGTCTAATCTCAAAGCAGTTAATTTATACTTTCCGCAGAGGCAGATTGTCTTATCTGGCTTCATGACAGGGACCACTGATGTCGCCCAATCAGCAAAGCGCACAGGCTGAATGATGCCCAAACGTTCCAAACGCTGAAGTTCGGTCCCAACCTTCTCCGCTACAGCATAGCGAACCGGAGGGCAGGAAAATACCGGGACTGGGCTTCCGGGTCCACCTGAATTTTCCTTGTTGTTCCAATGCCCCCATTTTATTCCCATAGAAGCCCTACGGTGTAGGAGGCCATTCGGCCCATTGAGTCGGCACCGACCCTCTGAAAGAACACCCTATCTCGGCCCACTGCCCCACACTATTCCTGTAACCGCACCTAACCTGCACACCTTTGGGCTGTGGGAGGAAACCAGTGCACCCGGAGGAAACCCACGCAGACACGGAGAGAATGGGCAGACTCTGTACAGACAGTGACCGAAGGCCAGAATCGAACCAGCTTTCCTGGCGCTGTGAGGCAGCAGTGGAAACCACTGTGCCAGCCCCATAACGAGGTCATTCCCGAAACAGATCGTCTAGTCTGTCGCTAGGAGCTTATAGCTTGAGGGGTTGACACTCAACATCAAGCCGTTGCTGAGCTGGATCTCTCCCACCCTTACCACCAGCCATTGGCGTGTTTGGAAGGATTTGCAGGTTGACAACCTGGCTGCCGCATTATGAACCCACCTTCCTTGGCCATCATGTCTGTGGGAGGGCTGGAACCTGGAACTTTTGGCTCCGAGACCCACTGAGCCACAGGAGCTCTGAGCAGCAGCTAACATTTTCCTCACAGGCCTCCTATGCCTAACCAAGTCCATAACGTGGTTAAGAAGGCATATGGTATACTGCCCTTTGTTAACTGAGGGCAAGAATATATGGGGCCAGTGAACTCAGTTGGCTGGTTGAGAGTAATTCCAATGCCGCAGGTTCTATTCCTGATCCAGACTGAGGTAGACTGGCCCTCCCCCCCCCCCCCCCCCCCTACAATGGCAACAACCATGGACAAAAGAATTGCCAAGAAAAGGTTCACGGTGATGGAGCAGCGGAGAATGGACCAAGGACCTTTGGGAAGAGCATTCATGAAATGGAAGAGAAGATGAGCAAGGAGGTTACGCTCGACGTGCATCAAACACTATTTACACGGCAGCGGGCATTCTGCGTACAGTTCTGGTCAGTGCAACACGTTAGAGAGGGTACAGAAGAGATTTAGACGGATCTGCCCATGGTGAACAATGAGGAAAGATTGAACTGCTGGGCCAGTTTTCTTTGAAACGGAGGAGCATTTAGCTGAAATGTATTGAATGATGAAGGGGTGTGGAAATAGTGGGCAGACCTATTCTGTTAACAGAGAGGCTGATCAGGGGGTAGGATCAGAGAGGAGTTGAGGAGTATTACTTTCACCCAGAGGATGCTGGGAATCACGTACCCACTGCTGGAGAACTGGTAGAATCAGAATCCCTCTTTCTCTGGCATGTAACTGGTGGGGTGCCACAGGGCCCCCCAGCTATTTACAATCTATATTAACAACTTGGATACAGGGATGGAAGGTTCTGAATCCAAGTTTGCAGATGACACTAAAATAGGTGGGACAGTAAGTTGCAATGAGGAAGTAAGAACTTTATAAACGGATACAGATAGGTTAGGTGAGTGGGCCAACAGGTGGCAGATGGCGTTTAACGTAGATAAGTGTGAGACCATGCATTTTGGTCGAAAAAATGGAAAGGCAATTTATTATCTAAATCGGGAGGGACTTTGGGGAGCTCCGATACAGAGGGATCTGGGGGTCCTGGTGCAGAGGGATCTGGGGGTCCTGGTGCAGAGGGATCTGGGGGTCCTGGTGCAGAGGGATCTGGGGGTCCTGGTGCATGAGTCACAGAAAACCAGCATTGCAGGTGCAGCAGGTAATAAGGAAAGCAAATGGAATGTTGACATTTATAGCCGAAGGAATAGAGTATGAAGGTAAGAAAGTGTTGTTGCAGCTGTATAAGGCATTGGTGAGACCCCACCTGGAGTATTGTGAACAGTTAAGGTCCCTTTATTTGAGGAGGGATGTCGTGGCATTGGGGGCAGTTCAGAGGAGCTTCACTAGATTGATTCCAGAGATGAGGAGGTTTGTCAGATGAAGAGAGATTGAAAAATGTAGGCCTATATCCTCTAGATTTTAAAGAATGAGGGAAGATTTAATTGAGGTATACAAGATGCTAAAAGGTGGAGAAAGCATACGGCATGCTTGCCTTCATTGGCCGGGGCATTGAGTATAAGAATTGGAAGTCATGTTGCAGCTGTATAGAACCTTAGTTAGGCCACACTTGGAGTATAGTGTTCAGTTCTGGTCGCCGCACTACCAGAAGGATGTGGAGGCTTTAGAGAAGGTGCAGAAGAGATTTACCAGGATGTTGCCTGGTATGGAGAGCATTAGCTATGAGGAGCGGTTGAATAAACTCGGTTTGTTCTCACTGGAACGAAGGAGGTTGAGGGGTGACCTGATAGAGGTCTACAAAATTATGAGGGGCATAGACAGAGTGGATCGTCAGAGGTTTTTCCCCAGGGTAGAGGGGTCAATTACTAGGGGCCATAGGTTTCGGTTTAGGGCAGCTCGGTAGCACAAGTGGTTAGCACTGTTGCTTCACAGCTCCACGGTCCCAGGTTCGATTCCCGGCTTGGGTCACTATCTGTGCGGAGTCTGCACGTTCTCCCCGTGTCTGCGTGGGTTTCCTCCGGGTGCTCCGGTTTCCTCCCACAGTCCAAAGACGTGCAGGTTAGGTGGATTGGCCGTGATAAATTGCCCTTAGTGTCCAAAAAGGTTAGGAGGGGTTATTGGGTTACGGGGATAGGGTGGAAGTGAGGGCTTAAGTGGGTCGGTGCACACTCGATGGGCAGAATGGCCTCCTTCTGCACTGTATGTTCTATGATGTACGAGGCAAGTTTTTTACACAGAGGGTAGTGGGTGCCTGGAACTCGCTGCCGGAGGAGGTGGTGGAAGCAGGGACGATAGTGACGTTTAAGGGGCATCTTGACAAATACATGAATAGGATGGGAATAGAGGGATACGGACCCAGGAAGTGTAGAAGATTTTAGTTTAGATAGGCAGCATGGTCGGCACGGGCTTGGAGGCCCGAAGGGCCTGTTCCTGTGCTGTACTTTTCTTTATCCATACAAAGAACAAAGAAGACATGGAGCTGATGACTTCCTCTTGTGGGGCTGATGCACTATCAATTACGACGAGACGAGAGTGGAGTGTAATCGAGGCTTTATTACGCAGAGATGTGTAGCCTCCCACAGCTGCTGCCAAAATGGTTGGAGTATTCATCGAGCACGTTAAGGAAATAGGCGTTTCGGTTGGTGGAGGGTAGGGGCCCTTTGAAGTCCACGCTAAGGTATTCAAAGGGGCGGGAGGCCTTCACTAGGTGTGCTCGGTCTGGGTGGTAGAAGTGCGGTTTGCACTCCACGCAGACCTGGCAGTCTCTAGTGATAGCCCTGCCCCCTCAATGGAGTAGGGCAGATTGCGGGCCTTGATGAAGTGAAAGAACCGGGTGACCCCTGGGTGACAGAGGTCGTCGTGTAGGGTCCAGAGTCGGTCTACTTGTGCGCTGGCACATGTACCTCGGGATAGGGCATCAGGGGGCTCGTTGAGTTTACCGGGGCGATACAAAATCTCGTAATTGTAGGTGGAGAGCTCGATCCTCCACCTCAAGATTTTATCATTTTTGATCTTGCCCCACTGTGTGTTGTTGAACATGAAGGCTACCGACCGTTGGTCAGTGAGGAGAGTGAATCTCCTGCCGGCCAGGTAATGCCTCCAATGCCACACAGCTTCTACGATGGCTTGGGCCTCCTTCTCGACGGAGGAGTGCTGCATTTCGGAGGCATGGAGGGTGTGTGAGACGAATGCCACGGGCCTGTCTGCCTGGTTGAGGGTGGCGGCCAGAGCGACGTCTGATGCATCGCTCTCGAAGGGAAGGGGAGCTTCTCGTCCACCGCGTGCATCACGGCCTTGGCGATGTCGGCCTTGATACGGTTGAAGGCCTGGTGAGCCTTGGCCGTTAGTGGGAAAGAGGTGGAGTGAATGAGTGGGCGGGCCTTGTCCGCATAGTTAGGGACCCATGGACGTAGTACGAGGCATCGTTTGAGGGCCTTGGGGCAGTGGGGGAGAGGGAGTTCCATGAGGGGGCGCATGCGATCGGGCTCGAGCCCAAGAACTCCGTTCTGTACCACATAGCCGAGGATGGCTAGGCGGTTGGTGCTGAACACGCACTTCTCCTTGTTATACGTCAGGTTCAGGAGTTTGGCGGTGTGGAGGAATTTGGAAAGGTTAATGTCGTGGTCCTGCTGGTCGTGGCCGCAGATGGTGACGTTATCCAGGTACGGGAAGGTGGCCCGCAGCCCGTACCGGTCAACCATTCGGTCCATTTCCCGTTGGAAGACCGAGACCCCATTAGTGACGCCGAAGGGAACCCTAAGGAAGTGGTAAAGGCGGCCGTCCGCTTCAAACGCGGTGTACGGGCGGTCCGCCTTGCAGATGGGGAGCTGGTGGAAGGCAGTTTCCAGGTCCACTGTCAAGAAGACCCGGTACTGTGCAATCTGATTGACCATATCAGATATGAGTGGTATTACACCTCATTTGTGATATATGTACAAGAGTGGTGACTTCCACAGGGGCATTCTAATATGCGAGGTCGTAATTTTAGAATAAGAGGTAGCAAATTTAAAACAGATTTCTCCCAAAGGGAGAATCTGTGGAATTCACTACCCTAGATTGCGGTGCATGCTGGGACAGTGAGTAAATTAAAGGAGGAGTCGGACAGATTTTGAATTGGTAATGGGGTTGAAGGGTTATGGAGAACGGGCCTGGACGGTGGAGCCGAGGCCAGGCTGGGATCAGCCATGATCCCATTGAGGGTGTTAGGCTGGGGAGGCTAAATTGCCAACTCAGTTCGAATTGCTTATTGTCACGAGTGGGCTTCAATGAAGTTACTGTGAAAAGCCCCTAGTCGCCACATTCCGGCGCCTGCCAGGGAGGCTGGTACGGGAATTGAACCGTGCTGTTGGCCTGCTTGGTCTGCTTTAAAAGCCAGCGATTTAGCTGAGTGAGCTAAACCAGCCCCGTTCCTTGGTCATGTGTCCTAGGGAGGAGATGCTCTGGCTGATTTCGCAATCCAGCTCTTGGTCTGTAACATTGTAGGTAGCAGATGAGGAACATATCAGCCATGATGGAATGGCGGAGCAGACTCGATGGGCCGAATGGCCTAATTCTGCTCCTATATCTTATGATCACACTTAAACAAACATTTTGGCCTGAGATGCTGTGAGAAAGTGGGATCAGGTTACACGCTCCTTTTGTGGCTGGCATGGATCTGATGGGCTGAATGGCCTCCTCCGTACCATAAACTATCGAGTCCAGTGCTCCATTCAAGTTTAACATAAACCTTCAGGGTAATACTCATGTTACTTTCCCTCTGGGGTTGCTTACAGGTCTGGAACGTTGGCCTCAGATCTCAGCTGCCAAGGTGTTCATTCATATTTCAGGACATACACGCTCAGCTCTGCCAATATCTATTCCACAGACCAAAGAAAAGGGTCTTTATATTTAATCTCGCAGTTTTCACTTCATAAAAGATGGAAAACTCTGGAAATGCTTGGCGGGTCGTCCAGCGCCAGCCGAGGGAGGTAGGGGAAGTGGTTCAGGTCGATGCCTGCTGTTCAGGGCCTGACACACCCTCAGAACGTTCTGGCCCACCCCTCACTGCCAATCCATCTATTCTGTCACCTGAAGCAATGCCGGAGGTCATTGAAACACAATTGCTCCACAAAGCTGCAGGTAAAAACGTGTCAGTGGATAAGATTGTGGGGAAGCAGGAAAAGAAATGAGGGAAACTCAAACAGCTTAACGTTCCCTCTCTATATGTGGGCGGTGTCGGCGTTTGAGGTGGGGGGGGCAGCACTGGGTGTTTGAGGTTGGGAGGAGGAGGCAGCACTGGGTGTTTGAGGGATGGAGGAGGGGCAGCACTGGGTGTTTGAGGTAGGGAGGAGGGGGCAGCACTGCGTGGTTGAGGTAGGGAGGAGGGGTCAGTACTGGGTGTTTGAGGGATGGAGGAGGGGAAGCACTGGGTGTTTGAGGTAGGGAGGAGGCAGCACTGGGTGTTGAGGTAGGGAGGAGGGACAGCACTGGGTGTTTGAGGGATGGAGGAGGGGGCAGCACTGGGTGTTTGAGGTAGGGAGGAGGGGGCAGCACTGGGTGTTTGAGGGATGGAGGAGGAGCAGCACTGGGTGTTTGAGGTAGGGAGGAGGGGGCAGCACTGGGTGTTTGAGGGATGCAGGAGGGGGCAGCACTGGGTGTTTGAGGGATGGAGGAGGGGGCAGCACTGGGTGTTTGAGGTAGGGAGGAGGGGGCAGCACTGGGTGTTTGAGGGATGGAGGAGGGGGCAGCACTGGGTGTTTGAGGGATGGAGGAGGGGGCAGCACTGGGTGTTTGAGGTAGCGAGGAGGGGGCAGCACTGGGTGATTGAGGTAGGGAGGAGGGGCTGTACTGGGTGTTGAGGTAGGGAGGAGGGGGCAGCACTGGGTGTTTGAGGGATGGAGGAGGGGGCAGCACTGGGTGTTTGAGGTAGCGAGGAGGGGGCAGCACTGGGTGATTGAGGTAGGGAGGAGGGGGCAGCACTGGGTGTTTGAGGGATGCAGGAGGGGGCAGCACTGGGTGTTTGAGGTTGGGAGGAGGGGGCAGCACTGGGTGTTTGAGGTAGGGAGGAGGGGCAGCACTGGGTGTTTGAGGTAGGGAGGAGGGGGCAGCACTGAGTGTTTGAGGTAGGGAGGAGGGGGCAGCACTGGGTGATTGAGGTAGGGAGGAGGCAGCACTGGGTGTTGAGGTAGGGAGGAGGGGGCAGCACTGGGTGTTTGAGGGATGGAGGAGGGGCAGCACTGGGTGTTGAGGTAGGGAGGAGGGGGCAGCACTGGGTGTTGAGGTAGGGAGGAGGGGGCAGCACTGGGTGTTTGAGGTAGGGAGGAGGGGGCAGCACTGAGTGTTTGAGGTAGGGAGGAGGGGGCAGCACTGGGTGATTGAGGTAGGGAGGAGGCAGCACTGGGTGTTGAGGTAGGGAGGAGGGGGCAGCACTGGGTGTTTGAGGGATGGAGGAGGGGCAGCACTGGGTGATTGAGCAGGGAGGAGGGGCCAGTGCTGGGTGTTTGAGGTAGGGAGGAGGGGGCAGCACTGGGTGTTTGAGGGATGGAGGAGGGGCAGCACTGGGTGATTGAGCAGGGAGGAGGGGCCAGTGCTGGGTGTTTGAGGGATGGAGGAGGGGCAGCACTGGGTGTTGAGGTAGGGAGAAGGGGACAGCACTGGGTGTTGAGGTAGGGAGGAGTAATATTATGATCACTCCTCCCCAAGGGGTCTCACACAACTAGATTGCCAATGATTCTGTTCTAAGTACCCAACCTAGGATGGCCTGTTCTCGGGTTGGTTCCTCAGAGTATTGGTCCAGAAAACCATCCCGTACACACTTCAGGAATTCCTCCTTCATGGTATTGTGACTAATTTGATTTTCCCAATTTATATGCAGATTAACTTGATGAAGAAGTTGCATTCCGAAAGCTAGCGATTCGAAACAAACCTGTTGGACTTTAACCTGGCGTTGGAAGACTTCTTACTGTATGCAGATTAAAATCACCATAATTACAGACGTTCCTTTATCACATGTGTCACTAATTTCCTGTTAAATGTGACCCCAACATCATCACTGCAGTTTGGAGATCTAAAAACAACACCCACTAATGTTTTCTGTCCCTTGGTGTTTCTCAGCTCTACCCATACAGATTCCACATTATCGGAGCTAATATCCTTCCTCACCATTGTGTTAATTTCCGCATTAACCAGCACTGCTACTCCACCGCCTTTTTCTTTTGTCTGTCTTTCCTAAAGACTGATTAGCCGTGGAATTTCAGTTCCCATCCCTGGTCACCTTGCAGCCATCATTCTGCAATCTCGATTATGTCACACCCGTTTACATCTGTTGGCGTGATTACTTCATCCGCCTTATTGCGAAAGCTCCACGGATTAAGGCGCAAAGCCTTGAAGCTTGTCTCGTTACCGTTACTTGTCTCGCTCCCAATATTTTTCACAGTGACCCTGTTTGAATCTGGCCCTTGGTTTCTCTGCCGATCACTTGTCTTATTCCCCACTCTGTCTTTACTTTTTGTCCTGGTTTCCTCCTCCTCTGCCTCCTTGGGATGAATGATCCGCCGCTGGAATTCTCCGTTCCGGCAGCGCACCCCCACCCACGGGTTTCCCAGCGGCATGGGGTGGTTACAATGGGAAATCCCATTGGTCAGTGACGGGAACGGAGATTCCCGATCCCAGTGACAGCACGCCACCGAGGAACACGCAGCCGGGGAGGCGGACAATTCACTCCCCCCTTGAATAGATGCCCAACACATTTTTGGCGTAAATCCGTGCCAGCCATTCTGGCAAATACTCCATGGAGACCACTCCCAGTCCTGCCCAGGTGTAACCCGTCCAGTTTTTACTGGTCCCACCTCCCCCAGAACCGGTCCCAATGCCTATATTCTGCTCTTAGGATCTCATTGCTTTTTTTTATACCAATGTGTACCACAGCCACTGGCTGTTCACCCTCCAGCTCCAGAATCCTGTAACCGCTCCAAGACAAACTTGGCCCTAGCACCAGGGAGGCAACCATCCAGGAGCCTCGTTTACGGCCACAGAAATGCCTTTCTATTCTTTTTACAATTGAATCCCCTATAACTATTGCATTCTCACACTTTTTTACTCCTTCCCTTTGCAGCAGAACCAACCGAGGTGCAACGAGTTTGGCTGTTGCTGGTTTCGCCCGAGAGGCCATTCCCCCTTAACAGCGTCCAAACTGGTATATCTGTTTCGCAGGGGAGATTCCTGCACTGCCTGCTTGGCCTGGTGGTCACCCATTCCCTTCCCGCCTGCGGAGTCTGAGCCTGCGGTGTGACCACCTCCCTGTGCGTGCTATCCACCATACTCTCCGCCTCGCAAATGCTCCACAGTGTCTCCCAGCTGCCGCTCCAGCTCCCAAACCCGGGCTTCCAGGAGCTGTAGCTGGAGACACTTGCTGCACACGTACTGGCCCAAACACTGGAAACATTCCCGGTTTCCCACATCAAGCAAGAGGAGAAAACCACGGCTTTGAGCTCTCCTGCCATGACTTACCTTGTCAAATTAAATCTTTGGAAGATGCGAGATATCAGATTATATCCAACTCTCTAAGGCCCTTCTTTACTGGTCCTCATTACTACCAATTATAGTCCTTCCAGATTGTAGCCACAAAAAGTATTTTCAAACTATTCGTGATAAAAGTAGTCAAGACTTACCCAAACTTACCCTCTACTTACCAATCGGTTCTCTCCCTTGTAGCCTCAACTAATGCAGCAGGGCAAGATCACTCACCCAAGATTTGAAAAGATACAAAGCAAGGAGAAAAAGCAAAAAGCACCTCTTCCCAGTCTGTACCCAATTCACACTCTGTTTCAAATTCCCCATAGCCACATTCACTCTGGCTGTGTCTCACTCCGGATGTAGTGTCTCCCACTGCTCGTGCGCAAAGCTCACTGTGAGTGTGCAAAGCTCACTGTGAGTGCGTTTTGAAGCCCCTTTCTTAAATAGAGCTGAGATGTGCTGAGGTGCGTTATGGGAGAGGTGTTTTCAGAACCCCGAAATGTATCATGAAGTTCAACCAACGGCTTGGTCTCCAGGTGTGTTCTCCATATTACTTCAGTAATATGAACTGCTTCATTTCTTAAAGGTACATTGCTTAAACATTCATTTCTTAAAGGTACTCTCACATGACAGATGACACACACCAGTTAAACTTCAAAAGTATGCAATCGCAGTGGTTAGCACTGTTGCGTCACAGCGGCAGGGACCTGAGTTTGATTCCCAGCATGGGCCACTTTCTGTGCGAAGTGTGCATGTTCTCTGCGTGGGTTTCCTCCGGGTGCTCCGCTTTCCTCCCACAAGTCCCGAAAGACTTGCTTGTTAGGTGAATTGGACATTCTGAATTCTCCCTCTGTGTACCCGAACAGGCACCGGAGTGTGGCCACTAGGGGCTTTTCACAGTAACTTCACTGCAGCGTTAATGTGAGCCTACTTGTGACACAAATAAAGATTATTGATTATTATCATGAAAAGAAATAATAGGGAAAAATTTACCAATGCAATTCGCCCTCTGTTTCAAATTCCCACTAGCCACACTCACTCTGGCTGTGTCTCACTCCGGATGTAGTGTCTCCCACTGCTCGTGTGCAAAGCTCACTGTGAGTGCGCAAAGCTCACTGTGAGTGTGCAAAGCTCGCTGTGAGTGCGCAAAGCTCACTGTGAGTATGCAAAGCTCACTGTGAGTGTGAAAAGGTCACTGTGAGTGTGCAAAGCTCACTGTGAGTGTGCAAAGCTCACTGTGAGTGCGCAAAGCTCACTGTGAGTGTGCAAAGCTCACTGTGAGTGCACTTTGATGCCCCTTTCCGAAATGGAGCTGAAATGGGCTGAGATGACCAGTTAAGCTTCAAAAGTAATGCAATCAACACCTATTGACTCTTAATCAGGTTTCAGGTGATTGACAGTAAACTGCCACTCAGTTTTCTGGATGGGCCTATCCTTATTAACCTTTTAACTGGACTACTAAACTTATAAAAAAAGTAAAGGGGGAAAGACACTGTGAATGCCGCCTCTCCCACTGCTCATGCACAAAGCTGTCGAGGTCGAAGGGCGTCTTTCTCTACTGTAAAAACTCTGTCAATCCCTTTTTAATCTGTAAAGTGTTTTCAGGACTATTTATACCTTTGGTGTTTCAATCGATTCTCTGTCGAACATTTTTCACAACTTTATTTTTAAAACTTCAAAAATGGAGGGAGGCAAAAAGCAGGTGTCTATAAGCCGAATAGCCGAACGTAGGGGGCGGGATTTTCCGAGCCTCGCCCCGGCGCCGGCACGCGATTCTCAGAGGAGCGGAGAATCAGCGCCATTTATGCCAGCGTGTTTGGTGCAGCGCCGCTCGCTGGTCGCTGTCCGTGGCCGGGCCGCCAGTTCTCCAGCCTTGATGGGCCGAGCGGCCACGCGGAAACGGCAGGGTGCCGCCCACACCTGCTCGCAGCTGGCGGGAACTCCGCGCGCAGGGTCGGGGGCGGCTTGTGGGGTGGGAGGGGGGGGGGTTCCTTCACCCGAGGGGGGGGCCTCCGATGGCGTCTGGCCCGCGATTGGGGCCCACTGATCAGCGGGCCGGCCTCTCCAGCCCTGGCCCTATTTTGTAACGCGTCCGGCCCCTGAACCCCCCGCGCCATGTTGCGTCGAGGCTGGTGCGTTGAGGAAGTGCCCCGTGCATTCGCGGTTTGGCGCGGGGCCCAGTTGGCACCGGGAAGGGAGGCTGGAGTGGCGTGAACAGCCTCCAGTGCCGTGTTGGCCCCCTGTGGGGGCCAGAATCAGTACTGCCCGCGCCCGTTTCACACCAGCATTCACGCCGGCACGGACACTCTGCCTCCATTTCGGAGAATCCCGCCCCTGGTCAGGGGCTGGTTTAGCACAGTGGGCTGAACAGCTGGCTTGTAAAGCAGAACAAATGGTTGTAAATTGGGAGAGGGGAGTGTGCAGCGGGACCTGGGTGTCCTTGTGCACCAGTCGCTGAAGGTAAGCATGCAGGTTCAGAAGGCGGTAAAGAAGGGTAATGGTATGTTGGCCTTCATTGCGAGAGGTTTCGAGTATAGAAGCAGGGATGTGTTGCTGCAATTCTACACGGCCTTGGTGAGGACAGTTTTGGTCTCCTTCTCTGAGGAAGGATGTTCTTGCTCTGGAGGGAGTGCAGCGAAGGTTTACCAGACTGATTCCTGGGATGGCGGGACTGACGTACGAGGAGAGGTTGACTAGGTTGGGATTGTTTTCGCTGGAGTTCAGAAGAATGACGGGGGATCTCATAGAACCTTATAAAATTCTAACAGGACTAGACAGGGTAGATGCAGGGAAGATGTTACCAATGATGGGTGTGTCCAGAATCAGGGGTCACAGCCTGAGGATTCAGGGTGAAGCATTTCGGACAGAGACAAGGAGACATTTCTTCACACAATGAGTGGTGATCCTGTGGAATTCATTACCACAGGAAGTAGTTGATGCTAAAACTTTGAATATATTCAAGAAGCGGCTGGATATAGCACTTGGGGGCGAATGGGATCAAAGGCTATGGGGAGAAAGCAGGATTGGGCTACTGAGTTGGATGATCAGCCATGATCGTGATGAATGGAGGAGCAGGCTCGAAGGGCCAAAAGGCCTCCTCCTGCTCCTATCTTCCATGTATCCATGTAACAAGGCCAGCAGCGCAGGTTCAATTCCCGTACCAGCCTCCCCGAACAGGCGCCGGAATGTGGCGACTAGGGGCTTTTCACAGTAACTTCATTTGAAGCCTACTCGTGACAATTCATTTCATTTCATCTATTGTTGGAAAAATGTTGGAATCAATTATTAAGGGAGTAATAGCAGCACATTTGGAAAATCATTATCCGAACAAGCAGAGTCATCATGGCTTCAGGAAAGGGAAATCGTGTCTGACTGATTCACTAGAGTTTTTCGAGGAAGTCTCAACCGGAGTGAATAGAGGGGAACCAGTAGATGTGTTGTATTTAGACTTCCAGAAGGCGGTCGCCTCACAAAAGTTTAAGATATAACGTAAGAGACCATGGTGTTGGAGGCAGAATACTGGCATGGGGATAGAGAATTGGCTAATGGGCAGGACACAGTGAGTGGGGATAAGGGGTTATTTTACAGGTTGGTGACCTGTAACCAGTGGGATTCCACAGGGATCAGTGTTGGGACCACAACTGTTTACAATATGTGTCAATGACTTGGAGGAAGGAAGCGAATGTACTGTAGTCACATTTGCAGACGACGCAAAAATAGACGGAAAGGCAAGTTACGAGAGGGATGCAAACAGTTTGCAAAGAGATATTGATAGGTCGAGTAAGTTGACAAATGGGGTACAATGTGGGAAAACGTGAAGTTCATTTTGGAAGGGAGAACAAATGAACAGAGTATTACTTAAAGGGATAAAAACTGCAGAAAGCTGCAACACAAAGGGACTTGTTTAGGGGCTGGTTTAGCACAGGGCTAAATCGCTGGCTTTGAAAGCAGACCAAGGCAGGCCAGCAGCACGGTTCAATTCCTCCGGGTACCAGCCTCCCCGAACAGGCGCCGGAATGTGGCGACTAGGGGCTTTTCACAGTAACTTCATTTGAAGCCTACTCGTGACAATAAGCGATTTTCATTTTTTTTGGGGGGGGGGACTTGTGCCCGAAGCACAGAAAGCTAGCACACAGGGGCAGCAGGTAATCAGGAAGGGTAATGGAATGTTGGCCCTTATTTCTGGGGGGTTGGAGTTTCAGAGTGGAGAAGTCTTGCTGCAACTGTACAAGGAACTGGTGAGACCACATCTGGAGCACTTGGAGCAGTTTTGATCCCATTATTTAAGGAAAGATATTTTTAATTGGAGGGGGCTCAGAGAAGGTTCACTGGGATGATCCAGATGATTGTCTTGTGAGCTAAGGTTAAACAGGTTGGAATCTACTCATTGGAATTTCGAAGAATGAGAGGTGATCTCATTGGAACATGTCGGATTCTACAGGGGCTGACAGGGTAAATGCTGAGAGGATGTCTCCGCCTCATGGGAGAGTCCAGGACCAGAGAGCAGAGTCTCAGAATAATGGGGAGCCAATTTCAGACTGGGATGAGGAGGAATTTCCTCTCTCAGAGGACAGAGAGTCTGTGAATCTCCTCGTCACAGAGGGCTGGGAGGCAGGGTCCTTGGGTGGGATTCTTCGCTCCCCGACGCCGATGTCATAATCAGAGATCGGGCGGATAATCCCGGGTAAAGATGCAACCGGGGGCGCGCCGTCTTCGAGGAGCCAATAGGACGGCCTCAGGACGTCACCTGAAGGCCCGTCCCGATGCTCCGCCCCCGATGGGCCGAGTTCCCGAAAGCGCGGGACACGTGCGTGTGGTCTGAACGGTCGGGAACCCATCCTCCACATGGCCAGCGCCATGTTATACAGCAAGACCGCTGAAGGTCCTCGCCGTTCGCAAGTGCGGCCATGGACCCGGCCGTTCTCCGGCCATTTTGCCGTGGAGGCCGGGAGGTTTACGTCACACGGCTGCTAGCCCCTCACCGGTAGCAGCATCCATGCTGGGGAGCCGCCGATTTCTTAGACCTAAAATGCCACGGGTCCTGTGGGATTCGCCTGGAAATCAGACAATCCAGCCCCTTGTGTATATTTGATCAGCCAGGGAATCGAGCGTCACAGGGAAAGGGTAGGAAAGTGGGCGTCAGGAACGTCAGATCAGCCATTAACTGTATTGAATGGTGGAGCATGCTTGTGGGGCCGAACGGCCTCATCCTGTTCCTATTTCTGATGGTCTTAAAACACCACAAGTTGATGATAAGCTCAAGATAAATACGGACTTTGACAATCAGTAATGTTTTCAGTTGTCAATCCAATCAATGCACATTTAAATTATTTTCCAGAAGAATTGAGCATACTTTAATGGCATCTCAAAAGATAGCCCTAATGCCTCAGAGGGTCAGTACTGAGGGAGTGCCGCACTGTCAGAGGGTCAGTACTGAGGGAGTGCCGCACTGTCAGAGGGTCAGTACTGAGGGAGCGCTGCACTGTCAGAGGGTCAGTACTGAGGGAGTGCTGCACTGTCAGAGGGTCAGGACTGAGGGAGTGCTGCACTGTCAGAGGGTCAGTACTGAGGGAGTGCTGCACTGTCAGAGGGTCAGTACTGAGGGAGTGCCGCACTGTCAGAGGGTCAGTACTGAGGGAGCGCTGCACTGTCAGAGGGTCAGTACTGAGGGAGTGCTGCACTGTCAGAGGGTCAGTACTGAGGGAGTGCTGCACTGTCAGAGGGTCAGTACTGAGGGAGCGCTGCACTGTCAGAGGGTCAGTACTGAGGGAGTGCTGCACTGTCAGAGGGTCAGTACTGAGGGAGTGCCGCACTGTCAGAGGGTCAGTACTGAGGGAGTGCTGCAGTGTCAGAGGTCAGTACTGAGGGAGTGCTGCACTGTCAGAGGTCAGTACTGAGGGAGCGCTGCACTGTCAGAGGCTCAGTACTGAGCGATTGCTGCACTGTCAGAAGGTCAGTACTGAGGGAGTGCTGCACTGTCAGAGGGTCAGTGCTGAGGGAGTGCCGCACTGTCAGAGGGTCAGTACTGAGGGAGTGCCGCACTGTCAGAGGGTCAGTACTGAGGGAGTGCTGCGCTGTCAGGGGGTCAGTACTGAGGGAGTGCCGTACTGTCAGAGGGTCAGTACTGAGGGAGTGCTGCAATTTTAGAGGGTCAGTACTGAGGGAGTGCTGCACTGTCAGAGGGTCAGTACTGTTGAAATGCTGCACTGTCAGTGGGTCAGTACTGAGGGAGTGCTGCACTGTCAGAGGGTCAGGACTGAGGGAGTGCAGCAGTGTCAGAGGGTCAGTACTGAGGGAGTGCTGCACTGTGAGAGGGTCAGTACTGAGGGAGTGCCGCACTGTCAGAGGGTCAGTACTGAGGGAGTGCTGCACTGTCAGAGGGTCAGTACTGAGGGAGTGCCGCACTGTCAGAGGGTCAGTACTGAGGGAGTGCCGCAGTGTCAGAGGGTCAGTACTGAGGGAGTGCTCTACTGTCAGAGAGTCAGTACTGAGGGAGTGCCGCACTGTCAGAGGGTCAGTACTGAGGGAGTGCTGCACTGTCAGTGGGTCAGTACTGAGGGAGTGCTGCACTGTCAGAGGGTCAGGACTGAGGGAGTGCAGCAGTGTCAGAGGGTCATTACTGAGGGAGTGCTGCACTGTGAGAGGGTCAGTATGAGGGAGTGCCGCACTGTCAGATGGTCAGTACTGAGGGAGTGCCGCACTGCCAGAGGGTCAGTACTGAGGGAGTGCTCTACTGTCAGAGAGTCAGTACTGGGGGAGTGCCGCAGTGTCAGAGGGTCAGTACTGAGGGAGTGCTCTACTGTCAGAGGGTCAGTACTGAGGGGGAGCTGCACTGTCAGTGGGTCAGTACTGAGGGAGTGCTGCACTGTCAGAGGGTCAGTACTGAGGGAGTGCTGCACTGTCAGAGGGTCAGTACTGAGGGAGAGCTGCACTGTTAGAGGGTCAGTACTGAGAGAGTGCTGCACTGTCAGTCAGTACTGAGGGAGTGCTGCACTGTCAGAGGGTCAGTACTGAGGGAGTGCTGCACTGTCAGAGGGTCAGTACTGAGGGAGTGCTGCACTATCAGAGGGTCAGTACTGAAGGAGTGCTGCACTGTCAGAGGGTCAGTACTGAGGGAGTGCTGCACTGTCAGAGGGTCAGTACTGAGGGAGTGCTGCACTATCAGAGGGTCAGTGCTGAGGGAGTGCTGCACTGTCAGAGGGTCAGTACTGAGGGAGTGCTGCACTGTCAGAGGGTCAGTACTGAGGGAGTGCTGCACTGTCAGAGTGTCAGTACTGAGGGAGTGCCGCACTGTCAGAGGGTCAGTACTGAATGAGTGCTGCACTGTCAGAGGGTCAGTACTGAGGGAGTGCTGCACTGTCAGAGGGTCAGTGCTGAGGGAGTGCCGCACTGTCAGAAGGTCAGTACTGAGGGAGTGCTGCACTGTCAGAGGGTCAGTACTGAGGGAGTGCTGCACTGTCAGAGGGTCAGTACTGAGGGAGTGCTGCACTGTCAGAGGGTCAGTACTGAGGGACAGCCGCACTGTCAGAGGGTCAGTACTGAGGGAGTGCCGCACTGTCAGAGGGTCAGTACTGAGGGAGTGCTGCACTGTCAGAGGGTCAGTACTGAGGGAGTGGTGCACTGTCAGAGGGTCAGTACTGAGGGAGTGCCGCACTGTCAGAGGGTCAGTACTGAGGGAGTGCTGCACTGTCAGAGGGTCAGTACTGAGGGAGTGCCGCATTGTCAGAGGGTCAGTACTGAGGGAGTGCTGCACTGTCAGAGGGTCAGTACTGAGGGAGTGCTGCACTGTCAGAGGGTCAGTACTGAGGGACTGCAGCACTGTCAGTGGGTCAGTACTGAGGGAGAGCTGCACTGTCAGAGGGTCAGTACTGGGGGAGTGCTGCACTGTCAGAGGGTCAGTACTGAGGGACTGCAGCACTGTCAGAGGGTCAGTACTGAGGGAGTGCTGCACTGTCAGAGGGTCAGTACTGGGGGAGTGCCGCAGTGTCACATTTTGAATCAAGGGCAGGGAAGTTCCGTGGTCCCCTATGCAGCATTTACCCGCTGTCTGTGTCTATGCATTTACATTGTGTATTTATGTATGTCGTATGTTTTTCATGTAAGGGACGATCTGTACTGTACACAGAACAATACTATTCACTGTACCTCGGTACATGTGACAGTAAATCAAAACAATCCAATCCATTTATACCTCAACAAACATTATTAAACGGATGATTTGGCCATGAACAGATAGCTGCTTGTGGGTCATCGCTCTGTAGATATTGGCTGCCATATTGTCAAAATGACAACACTGACTGTTGGTAAAATAAATGTCTCACTCTCTGGACAGCCCACTGGGGCATTCCAAGGTGTGAAAGTCGCTATATAAATGCAAGTTCACTTCTTTTGAGCCTGTTCCTTCTTCCTCCCTCTATGCAGCTGATATGATGTGCATTAGAATGAAAAGTAAGTATGTAAAGTAATTTCCATTCAGTAATTGCATTTGGAGAGGTTTTAACTGTGAGGTGCATGTTAAACAGTTCCCTTGTCTGCAATCTATTGGGTTGAATGAAAAGTATTCCACTGACACCTGCTGGAGTAGACTGGCATTGCAGAGAAACCCGGCAAACGTGGAAACAGTCCCATGTTTCTGGTTACCCAGATAAATACACATTGTACTGGACACATACAGCCTTTCAGTGCCGGGAATTACTTTATACTTTATGGAAATCAATCTAAAACAATGATCTCTCACCCTCCCATAATCAGCTTCTTTTTTTTGAAAATCTTTTTATTGGCTTTTCTCATATTTATAAACAGTTGTTACTTTTATAGAGTACATTTTTCTTGCCCGTGCTAATTTGCTTTATTTTACAGAGAGGTTTGTTTTGTCCTTCATTTGACTCACGATATGTACATTTTTCTGCCCTCTGGATCGGTCTATGGTATCCCCCCTTCCTCCCACCCCCCCCCCCCCCCCCCCCACACCCCCGCCGCCCCATTGGTTTCAGCACCCTTCCTCTTCTCTTGTGGTTTCCCCATTCCCCCCCTCCGGGTTGCGCAGTCCTTTGATTCTTCATCGTTGCCCCCCCCCCCCCCCCCCCCCCGGCTTACTCCTTGTTGCTGGCCTCGAACAGGTTTTGGAACAGGCCAACAAACTGCCCCCAAGTATCCAGGAAGCCTGCTTCTGACCCTCGGATGGCGTACTTAATCTTCTCCAGGTGGAGGAATTCCGAGAGGTCAGCGAGCCAGTCTGCAGCTGTAGGTGGTGCTGCCGATCGCCAGCTGAGCAGGATTCTCCGGCGTGTGATTAGGGAAGCGAAAGCGAGGGCGTTGGCCCCCTTCCCCATGTGTAGCTCTGGCTGCTCCGATACCCCGAAGATTGCCACTATTGGGCATGGCTCCACCCTCACCCCCACAACCCTGGACATTGCCTCGGAGAAGGGAAACCCTACTCTCTTTATGCGGAGGAAGTGCTTTATTTGGAGGTGTCTCAATTCCTGACCTTTGGCTAGCCTCCACTTCCTCGTCAGTTCGTCTAGTGTTGCCAGTCTGTGCCCTACGTAAAGTCCCCGACCGTCAATGTGCCCCCGTCCCGCTTCCATCTTTTGAAGGTGGTATCCTGCATGGCTGGGGGGAATCTGTGATAGCTGCAGATGAGGGCCATAAGGGACATTTTGGTTATCCCGAAGTGCTGTCTCAACTGGGCCCACATTCTCAGCGTGGCTGCTACCAATGGGCTCATTGTATAACTTGCTGAGGACGATGGGAGTGCTGCTATGGCCAGTGCCCAGAGGGTCGTTCCTTTACAGGATGCTTCCTCCATTTGTACCCAATCTGTGTTGGGTTCTTGTACTCATCCCCTCACTCTTTCTGCCGTTGCTGCCCAGTGGTAGTACTGTAGGTTTGGTAAGGCCAAGACCCCTTTGATTTTCCTTCTTTGCAGTGTCTGTTTGGGAATTCTCGGGTTCTTACCCCCACCACACAAACGCCATGATTAGACTGTCTACGTTTTGGAAAATGGCCTTGGGGATGAAGTTCGGAATGGATCCAAACAGGAAGAGGAACCTTGGCAGGACGTTCATCGTGATCGTCTGCCCTCTCCCCGCCAGGGAGAGTGGGAGTGAGCCCCATCTTTGAAGGTCTTTTCTTACTTCCTCCACCAGGCTGGTCAGGTTCCACTTGTGGATCTGTGTCCAGTCTCTGGCTAGCTATCTGGATCTTCAGGTAGCGGAATCTGTTCTGGGCCATTTTCAACAGGAGCCCCTCCAGCTCTCTCCCTCCCCCGTTTGGGTTCACTGGGAATGCCTCACTTTTGCCCAGGTTAAGTTTGTAGCCCGAGAAGGTTCCAAACTCTTTCAGTACTTGCAGTATTGCCTTCAGTCCCTCCTGTGGCTTCGAGACATAGAGGAGCAGGTCATCTGCATAGGGTGAGACTCTGTGCTCTCTGTCTCCTCTCCGGATTCCCTTCCAGCTTTTCACATCCCACAGGGCTATCGCCAGGGGTTCGATCGCTAGTGTGAACAAGAGTGGGGACAGGGGGCAGCCCTGTCTTTTTCCTCTCTGTAGCTGGAAGTGTTTCGAGCTGGTGGTGTTAGTTCAGACACTCGCTTTGGGAGCGTTGCACAGGAGCCTCACCCAGGCGGTGAACCCCGCTCCTAGCCCAAACCGTTCCAGTACCTCGAGGAGGTAGCTCCATTCGACTCTGTCGAAGGCCTTTTCTGCGTCCAGGAAGACGATCACCTCTGGTGTTCTCTCCCCAGAGGGGGTCATTATTACGTTCAGCAGCCGCCTGATGTTCACTGTGAGCTGCCTACCCTTGACAAAGCCCGTTTGGTCCCATGCGACCCCCTCTGGTACACAGCCCTCCAGCCTTTTGGCCAGGACCTTTGCGAGTATTTTCGCATCCATATTCAGCAGTGAAATGGGTCTGTATGATCCGCATTCCGTTCGGTCTTTATCTTTTTTGGGTATCAGTGAAATTGTGGCCTGCGCTCGCGTGGGGGGCAGGGTGCCCCTTGCCAATGAGTCCGCGAACATGTACCTTAAGTGTGGGGCAAGGACTGGTGCAAATTCTTTGTAGAAGTCCGCTGGGAACCCGTCGGGTCCCGGTGCCTTCCCCGCCTGTATGGAGCTGATGCTCTCCATGATTTCTCCCAGGTCTCTTGGGGCTTCCAGCTCCCCCCGTCTGTCTTCCCCCACAACTGGTAGTTCTAGTCTGTCTAGGAACTGTTTCATCCCCGCGCCCCCGTTGGGGGACTCGGAGGTGTACAGTCCCCAGTAGAAGGCCTCGAATGCCCGATTGACCTCCTTTGGTTCTGTTCCCAGTCTGCCTCTGCTATCCTTTACCTGCACTATTTCCCTTGTGACTGCCTGCTTTCTCAGCTGGTGAGCCAGTAGACGGCCAGCCTTGTCTCCGTGTTGGTAGAATGTCCCCCGTGTTTGGCGGAGTTGGTACACTGCTTTCCGAGTGGATAACAGGTTAAAGCCCATTTGCAGCTTTTTTCTCTCCGCCAGCAGCTCTACGGTAAAGGCCTCGGAGTATTTTCAGTCGACTTCCAGGGTGGAGTTCACCAGCTGTTGCCTGGCCACCCTCTCTTCCCTATCTCTGCTTGCCTTGTAGGCTATGATCTCTCCTTTAATCACAGCCTTCAGTGCCTCCCAGAACGTGGAGGGTGAGACCTCCCCATTTTGGTTGTTACTAACGTAGTCGCCTGTGGCCCGGGAAGTTTTCTGACAGAAGGCCTTGTCGGCCAGGTGGTCCGTGTCCAGCATTCATGTGGGGCCCTGGTCCTGGCCAGTCTCCAACCTCACATCCATATAGTGTGGAGCATGGTCAGAGATAATGATCGCGGAGTACTCCATTCTCATGATCCCTGGAAGCACCGATTTCCCCACTGCAAAGCAGTCGATACGGGTGTATACCTTGTGCACCTGCAAAAAGAGCGAGAACTCCTTTTCTCCCGGATGCCCAGGAACCACCATGGGTCCACCGCCCCCATCTGTTCCATGAAGGCCCCTAGCTCCCCGGCCATGCCAGACGTTTTCTCCGTTCTGGGGTTAGATCGGTCGGTCAGTGGGCCCAGCACGCAGTTAAAGTCGCCCCCCCCATGATCAGTCAGTGTGTGTCAAGGTCGGGGATTTCTACCATGGTCTTCTTTATGAGTTCTGTGTCGTCCCAGTTGGGAGCGTATACATTTACCAGTACGACCGGTGCTCCTTCCAGGAAACGGCTGACCATGATGTACCGTCCCCCTGGGTCCATTACTGTCTTGGTTTCCATAAACCTCGTCCTCTTGCTAATTAATATTGCTACCCCCTAGCCCTCGTCCCGTAGCATGAGTGCTATGTCTGTCCCACCAAGCCCTTTCTTACCAGCAGTTGGTCCTTCTCCCTCAGGTGCGTCTCTTGTAGGTAGATTATGTCTGCTTTTCAGCTTAGGTGGGCGAACACTCTGGATCTTTTCACCGGGCCGTTGAGTCCTCTTACGTTCCAGGTAACAATCCTGGTGGGGGGTTTTCAGCCCCCCGGTCCTGTGGGATCACCCATACTGACGTGGTGACGTGCCCCTGCACTCCGGGGTTTCCCTTCATCAGGGGGTCGTCCAAAATGGCCAGGGTCACTGCTCTCACCATGGGGTCGGGCCCTAGAACTCAGGGGCTTCCCTTTGCCCAGGGGGCACCCAACATGGCCACCAGCTGTGTGTACGCCACGTGGGTGCGCCCCTGCGCTCCGGGGTCTCCCTCCGCCCTGATGCCCTCTCGAGTGGCTGTTTGCGGCGCCGTCTTGTTTCCTCGCCCTGCTCCCTGCCCGCCGAGGCCTGTGTCTGTACTGCTTCACTATCTCACCCTTCTCTTTGCTTCTCTTTTGTTCTGCGTTCTCCCCCAGACTCCTCTCCCCCCCTAGCTCCTGTCCCTTTGTCCCCCCTGCATTCTCCTCCCTCTTCGCCCCCCTCCCCTCCTTGTGCCAGGCACTCCCCCCTCCCCTGAGGGGGGCGCCGCGGCCCTCCTTCTTTCCTGCCCTCCCGTGCTGGCCCACCTCGCTAGTACGGTGAGCCCCCCTCCCAGTATTGGCCCAGTTCTGGCCCTGTTTAACCTTTCTCCTACTGGACAGAGGACACAATAACTGCTGGGTAAGTAGTAAAGATTTAAATTGTTTGCGCGGGCCCATAACAGCTGATTGCTGTTCTCGTGCGGAGTGCAGTGGTTGCTGGTTAAGTGTTTTATTTTTACCTGTATTTACGTTGGGCAGTTCCTAAACCCTAGACACTACACTTATAGTGTCCCCCACCCTTCCACCTCCTTTACCTAAGGGGTTGAGTGAATATCAGGTAAGCTCTTCCTTTCTTTTTCTTGTTTTATCTAGAGGGGATGGCAGGGAAGGCAGTGCAATGTTCCTCCTGCAGAATGTTTGAGGTGAGGGACGCTGTCAGGGTCCCTGCTGATTTCACCTGTGGGAAGTGCACCCATCTCCAGCTCCTCAGAAACCGCATTAGGGCACTGGAGCTGGAGCTGGATGAACTTCGGATCATTCGGGAGGCAGAGGTGGTCATAGATAGAAGCTTCAGGGATGTAGTTACTCCGAAGAATCAAGATAGATGGGTGACGGTGAGAGGGGCTGGGAGGAAGCAGTCAGTGCAGGGATCCTCTGCGGTCGTTCCCCTCAGTAACATGTATACCGTTTTGGATACTGTTGAGGGGGACGACCTACCAGGGGTAAGCCACAGTGAACGGATCTCCAGCACTGAGTCTGTCCCTGAGGCTTAGAAGGGAAGGAGGGAGAACAGGAGAGTAATAGTTATTGGGGACTCGATAGTTAGAGGGACAGATAGACGGTTCTGAGGCAGCGAAAGAGACTCACAGATGGTATGTTGCCTCCCGGGTGCCAGGGTTCGTGACGTCTTGGACCGTGTTTTCAGAATCCTTAAAGGGGGAGGGGGAACAGTCACAAGTCATGGTACACATCGGTACCAACGACATAGGTAAGAGAAGGGACGGGGATTTAAAACAGGAATTTGGGGAGCTAGGGTGGAAGCTGAGAGCCAGGACAAACCATGTTGTCATCTCTGGTTTGTTGCCGGTGCCACGTGCTAGTGAGGTGCGGAACAGGGAGAGAGTGCAGAAAAACTGCAGGGATGGTGTAGGAGGGAGGGTTTCAGGAACGTGGATAATTGGAGCACATTCTGGGGAAGGTGGGACCTGTACAGACAGGACGGTTTGCACCTGAACCAGAGGGGCACCAATATCCTGGGAGGGAAATCTGCTACGGCTCCTCGCGGGGGGGGGGGGGGGGGGGGGGGGGGGGGGGTTTAAACTAATTTGTCAGGGGGCTGGGAAAACGAGCTGTAATCCAGAAGCCAGTGTTGAGAGTAGTGAGCTACTGAGGAGGGTATCAAGGTCGCAGGAGTGTACTAGCAGACAGAAAGGTGGGTTGAAGTGTGTCTACTTCAATGCAAGGAGCATCCGGAATAAGGTAGGTGAACTTGGAGCGTGGATTGGTACTTGGGACTACGATATTGTGGCCATTACGGAGACATGGTTAGAACAGGGACAGGAATGGATGTTAGAAGTTCCGGGGTATAAATGTTTCAGTAAGAGTAGGGAAGGTGGTAAAAGAGGTGGAGGGGTAGCATTGTTAATCAAGGATAGTTTAACGGCTGCAGAAAGGCAGTTCGAAGGGGATCTGCCTACTGAGGTAATATGGGCCGAAGTTAGAAATAGGAAAGGAGCGGTCACATTGTTAGGAGTTTTCTATAGGCCCCCAAATAGTAATAGAGATGTGGAGGAAGAAATTGCAAAACAGATTACGGATAGGTGCGGAGGTCTCAGGGTAGTTGTCATGGGTTACTTCAACTTTCCAAATATTGATTGGAACCTCTATAGGTCGAACAGTTCAGATGGGGCAGTTTTTGTACAGTGTGTGCAGGAGGGTTTCCTGGCACAATATGTGGATAGGCTGACAAGAGGGGGGTGGGGGCCACATTGGGTTTGGTACTGGGTAATGAACCGGGCCAAGTGTTAGATTTGTTTGTGGGAGAGCACTTTGGAGATAGTGACCACAATTCGGTGTCTTTCACTATTGCAATGGAGAGGGATAGGGCCATACGGCAGGGCAAGGTTTATAATTGGGGGAGGGGTAATTATGATGCGATTAGGCAAGAATTAGGGAGCACAAGATGGGAACAAGAACTGTCAGGGAAAGGCACAAATGAAAAGTGGAGCTTGTTCAAGGAACAAATACTGTGTGTCCTTGATAGGTATGTCCCTGTCAGGCATAGAGGAAATGGCCGTGTGAGGGAACCATGGTTCACAAAAGAGGTTGAATGTCTTGTCAAAAGGAAGAGTATGTAAGGATGAGAAAACAAGGTTCAGTTGGGTCGCTTGAGGGTTACAAGGTAGCAAGGAATGAGCTAAAAAAAAGGGCTTAGGAGAGCTAGGAGGGGTGTTGAGAAGTCCTTGGCGGGTCGGATCAAGGAAAACCCCAAGGCTTTTTGCTCTTATGTGAGAAATAAAAGAATGACCAGGGTGAGGGTAGGGCCGGTCAAGGACAGTACTGGGAACTTGTGCATGGAGTCAGGAGAAATAGGAGGGGTGTTGAATAAATACTTTTCTTCAGTGTTCACCAAGGGGCCATGTTTTTGAGGATGAGAGTGTGATACAGGCGGGTCGGCTGGAAGAGGTAGATGTTCTGAGGGAGGATGTATTAGCAATTTTGAAAAGCCTTAGGGTCGGCAAGTCCCCTGGACCGGATGGGATATATCCTAGGATTCTTTAGGAGGCAAGAGATGAGATTGCAGAGCCTTTGGCTTTGATCTTTGGGTCCTCACTGTCCACGGGGATAGTGCCAGAGGACTGGAGAGTGGCGAATGTTGTTCCTCTGTTCAAGAAAGGGAATAGGAATGACCCTGGTAATTAAAGGCCGGTTAGTCTTACTTCGGTGGTCGGTAAGTTAATGGAAAAGGTCCTGAAGGATAGGATTTATGACAATTTGGAAAGATGCAGCTTAATCCGGGATAGTCAACATGGATTCGTGAAGGGTAAGTCTTGCCTCACAAATTTGATTGAATTCTTTGAGGAGGTAACTAAGTGTATAGATGAAGGTAGAGCAGTTGATATCGTATACATGGATTTTAGTAAGGCGTTTGATAAGGTTCCCCATGGTCGGCCCATGAAGAAAGTAAGGAGGTGTGGGAGAGAGGGAAATTTGGCCAATTGGATAAGTAACTGGCTATCACATAGAAGGCAGAGGGTGGTGGTGGATGGAAAATTTTCAGACTGGAGAACAGTTACCAGCGGTGTACCACAGGGATCAGTGCTGGGTCCTCTGCTATTTGTGATTTTTTATCAATGACTTGGAGGAGGGGGCTGAAGGGTGGGTCAGTAAATTTACTGATGACACCAAGATTGGTGGAGTAGTGGATGAGGTGGAGGGCTGTTGTAGGCTGCAAAGAGACATTGATAGGATGCAGAGCTGGGCCGGAAAATGGCAGATCACCACGTGGTCGCTGCTGGTCCGTTGCGGGTGGGGGAGGGGGGGGGGGGGGGGTCAGGCTTGCGCTCTTCGGTGCTAGTTCTGTTCGGGGACGCGACTCTCCTCGGCTGCTTGTGAGCCTCCGGCTCCGGTTCCTCCTGCACCTTTTGTTTTTATATTCTCCGGCTCCTATCCCACGGGCCTCAACTTACCGTCGGTCCCGTCTCTTGCGGCTTGTTTTTCCTTCCTGTTCGTACCTTCGGGGGGGCGCTGCGTGGCATCTTTCTTATTTTGTTATATATATAAAAAAAACAAGAATAAAAATATCTCCGGGACTAAACAAAATAAAGACCCTGAAAGTTTAGTCCTTTAGCGGGAGCACGCCTTTCCCCTCCCCATGATCAACTTCTGATGTTTTGCTGGGTAATTCTGACTCAGAATATCATTGACCCATGATTCCAGCCCAGAATTGACCACAAGAACGTAAGCTGTCCTGAGGTATCGCTGCACTCAGATGGTCAGTACTGAGGGGGTGGGCGGAGTGGCGGGCGATTATGACGGGACAGAGGGAGCATCAGGTGTCGCTCTATGCCGATTACCTCTTGCTGTATGTTTCGGATCCGCTGGAGAGTATGGGAAGGATTCTGGGCCTGTTGGGGAAGTTTGGAGCGTTCTCGGGGTACAAACTGAATGATGGTTTGATTGATTGATATTTATTGTCACATGTACCGAAGTACAGTGAAAAGTATATTTCTGCAGCCGAGGGAACATACACAGTACGTACAGAGTAGACAAAATAATAATTGACAGAGTACATTGACAAATGGTACATCAACAAACAGTGATTGGTTACAATGCGGAACAAGGCCAAACAAGAGCAGCATAGGGCGTCGTGAATAGTGTCCTTACAGGGAACAGATCAGTCCAAGGGGGAGTCGTTGAGGAGTCTGGCAGCTGTGGGGAAGAAGGTGTACCTATGGTCTGGATGTGCCGGCCTTCAGACTTCTGTACCTTCTGCCTGATGGAATGTAACAAAAGCGAGGTATTCCCGGTGAATGAGTTGGCACAGCCGGCTAATTTAAGGGGGATGCCATTTACAGTAGCAAGGGATAGGTTTAGATATTTGGGGTTCAGGTAGCGAAGGAATGGACGGAGCTCCATAAGTGGAACTTAACGAAGCTGGTGGAGGAGGCCAGGGAAGATCTTAAGAGGTGGGATCCACTGCACTTAACGTTGGCAGCGGGGGTCCAAGTAGCGAAAATGAATATTCTCCCGAGGTTCTTGTTTATTTTTCAGGCTCTCCTGATCTTTATACCAAAGACGTTGTTTTGGAAATTGGACATGATTATTTCGGATTTTGTGTGGGTGGGGAAGGTGCCGAGGGTGGGGAGGACCCTGCTACAGAGGTAGAAGCTGCTGGGGGGCGGTTGCCGTTGCTGAGCTTGATTCATTGTTATTGGACGGTGAATGTGGACAAGGTGCGGCGGTGGTGGGTTAGGATGGAGGAGGGTCTCCAATCCAATGAGGGTCTCGTTTGAGGGCTATGATGACGGCAGCGTTACCAATGGCTCCGAGTCAGTATTCAGGGAGCCCGGTGGTGCAGTCCGCGGTGAAGATATGGAATCAGTTGAGGAGGTATTTTTTTTTTAATTTAGTGTACCCAATTATTTTTTTCCAATTAAGGGGACAATTTAGCGTGGCCAATCCACCTAACCTGCACATCTTTGGGATGTGGGGGTGAAACTCACGCAGACACGGGGAGAATGTGCAAACTCCACACGGACAGTGACCCAGGGCCGGGATTCGAACCCAGATCCTCAGTGCTGAAGTCCCAGTGCTAACCACTGCGCCACATGTTGTCCAATTGAGGCATGTTAACGTGGAAGGGATGCCTGTGTTACCGCCGCAGTGCGAGAATCATGAGTTTGAGCCAGGGGGGATGGATAGTGTATAAGGAGGTGGAGGAAAGTGGGGCTGGTCAAGGTGAGGGATCTGTATTTGGAGGAAGGGTTTGCCAGTCTGGAGGAGCTAAGGGGGAGGGTAGAGCTGCCGAGGGGGAGTGAGTTCAGGTATCTGCAGGTTAGGGACTTTGCGCGAAAGGACTGGAGGGGGTTCCCTAGGTTGCCGGGATACACCCTGCTGGAGCAACTGCTACTCCCGGATGTGGGAGGGGAGGGAAGAATTGGGGATATATACAAGTGGCTGGGGGAGCAGGGAGGTGAGCGGGTGGTGAAGACCAAGGAGACATAGGAAGCGGAGTTGGGAGGGGAGATCAGTTGGGGAGTTGGATTGGATTGGATTTGTTTATTGTCACGTGTACAGAGGTACAGTGAAAAGTATTTTTCTGCGAGCAGCTCAACAGATCAAGTACATGGGAAGAAAAGGGAATAAAGGAAAATACATAATAGGGCAACACAAGATATACAATGGGCGAGATTCTCCGCAAATGCGGAGAATCGTAAAGGCTGCCGTGGGACAGGCCGTGACCCACGGCAGCCTTCACGCCCACTTTCGGGGCTGATTCTCCCCCCCCCCGGGCGGGGCTAGGAGCGAGGCCCCGTGCGTCACGGCGGCTGAGGCGGCCGATGACGTCAGCCGCGCATGCGCAGGTTGGACAACGCCAACCCTCACATGCGCAGTTGCCGTCTTTTCCCTCAGCCGCCCCGCAAGATGTGGCGGCTTGATCTCGCAGGCCTATGCCCCCCTTGGCACGGCCGTGGTACTGCCGTGCCAATCGGGCCCCCAGATTCCCCAAACGGGCATCTGCCGCCCGTTTCACGACGGCAGCGAGCAGGTGTGTTTGCTGCCGTGTTGAAACGGGCGTGAAGGGCCGGCCGCTCGGCCCATCGGCCTCGGAGAATCGCCGCTCGCCGTAAAAAATGGCGAGCGGCGATTCGTGGCGTGGCGGGGGGGAGAATAGCGGGAGGGTGTGAAAAATGTCGGGAGGCCCTCCCGCTATTCTCCCACCCGGCGTGGGGGGTGGAGAATCGCGCCCAATGTAACTACATAAGCACTGGCATCGGGTGAAGCATACAGGGTGTAGTGTTAAGGAGGTCAGTCAATAAGAGGGTCATTTAGGAGTCTGGTGACAGTGGGGAAGAAGCTGTTTTTGAGTCTGTTCGTGTTCTCAGACTTCTGTATCTCCTGCCCGATGGAAGAAGTTGGAAGAGTGAGTAAGCCGGGTGGGAGGGGTCTTTGATTATGCTGCCCGCTTTCCCCTGGCAGCGGGAGGTGTAGATGGAATCCATGGATGGGAGGCAGGTTTGTGTGATGGACTGGGCGCTGTACACGACTCTCTGAAGTTTCTTGCGGTCCTGGGCCGAGCAGTTGCCATACCAGGCTGTGATGCAGCCCGATAGGATGCTTTCTATGATGTATCTGGAAAAGTTGGTAAGGGTTAATGTGGACATGCCAAATTTCCTTAGTTTCCTGAGGAAGTATAGGCGCTGTTGTGCTTTCTTGGTGGTAGCGTCGACGTTGGTGGACCAGGACAGATTTTTGGTGATGTTCACCCCTCGGAATTTGAAACTGCTAACCATCTCCACCTCGGCCCCGTTGATGCTGACAGGGGTGTGTACAGTACTTTGCTTCCTGAAGTCGATGACCAGCTCTTTAGTGTTGCTGGCAGTGAGGGAGAGATTGTTGTCGCTGTACCACTCCACTGGGTTCTCTATCTCCCTCCTGTATTCTGACTCGTCGTTATTCGAGATCCGACCCACTATGGTCGTATCGTCTGCAAATTTATAGATGGAGTTGGAACCAAATTTTACCACACAGTCGTGTGTGTACAGGGAGTAGAGTAGGGGGCGAAGTACGCAGCCTTGCAGGGCCCCGGTATTGAGGATATTTGTGGAGGAGGTGTTGTTGTTCATTCTTACTGATTGTGGCCTGTTGGTCAGAAAGTCAAGGATCCAGTTGCAGAGTGGGGAGCCAAGTCCTCAGTTTTGGAGCTTTGATATGAGCTTGGCTGGGATTATGGTGTTGAAGGCGGAGCTGTAGTCAATAAATAGGAGTCTGATGTAGGAGTCCTTGTTGTCGAGATGCTCTAGGGATGAGTGTAGGGCCAGGGAAATGGCATCTGCTGTGGACTTGTTGCAACAGTATGTGAATTGCAGTGGATCAAGGCATTCTGGGAGTATGGAGGTGATGCGCTTCATGATCTCGAAGCACTTCATTATGACTGAAATCAGGGCCATCGGATGGTAGTAATTGAGGCACGTTTGGTCGGGGGGGGGGGGGGTGGTGAGTGCTTCATTGGGATGGTGTGGGAAGACTGGGTCACGTGGCGTAATGTCTATTTAATTGTTATTCTATATTCTCTTTTTACATTATGTTAATGATCACTCTAATTTGTTTTGTTATTATTGGTTTTATTATGAAAAATTCTGCAAAACCTTAATAAAAATAGTTTTTTAAAAATTGAGGCACATTGCCTGGTTCCTCTTTGGCAGTGGTTTGGATGTGATCCCCTTGAAGCAGGAGGGGTCCTCGGAGTGGAGTAGGGACAGGTTAACGATGTCCGCGAACACCTCTGCCAGCTGATCCGCGCAGGCTCTGAGTGCACGACCAGGGATCCCGTCCGAGCCCGTCACCTTCCGAGGGTTCACTTTCAGGAAGGCCGATCTGACTTCAGAGTCAGTGATGGTGGGTACGGGTGAGTTATGGGCTGCTAAGGCACTCGATAGCGGATTGTTGGTTACCTGCTCGAACCGAGCATAGAATGCACTGAGTTCATCGGGGAGTATAGAGTGAGGCACTGCGTAGGGTAACCGGAACCTCTTCTTGTGCAAGGATGAGCGTGATACAGTTTAAGATGGTGCACAGGATGCATATTTACAGGGACTGGTTTAGCTCACTGGGCTAAATCGCTGGCTTTGAAAGTAGACCAAGCAGGCCAGCAGCACGGTTCAATTCCCATACCGGCCTCCCCGAACAGGTGCCGGAATGTGGTGACTAGGGGCTTTTCACAGTAACTTCATTGAAGCCTACTCGTGACAATAAGCGATTTTCATTTCATTTTTTTCATTTCATATGACTCGGGTGAGAATGAGTGGGTTCTTTCAGAGGGTAGAAGATGAGTGTGAGAGGTGTGGGCAGGGGCCAGTGAATCATGCGCACATGTTTTGGGGCTGTGAAAAATTGGGAAGATTCTGGGCGGGAGTGTTCGCGGTCTTAGCCTGGGGAGTGGAGGAGGAGGTGGACCCAGACCCTTTGGTGGCAATATTTGGGGTCTCAGAGAAGCCGGAGCTTATGGAGAGGAGGAAGGCCGATGTCGTGGCCTTCGCCTCCCTGATTGCACGGCAGCGAGTTTCACTGGAGTGGCAGTCGGCATTGCCACCGGGGGTAGCGGCTTGGTTGGGTGACCTGGACGACGTTGAGAGAAGATAAAGTATGAGTTAAGGGACTCTTCAGGAGGGTTTGGGAAAAGGTGGGGATGTTTGTGAATGTGTTTGAGGAGCTGTTCGTCGCAAGAGGAGGAGGGTGAAGATGAAAAAACATTTATATAGACTGGATAATTGATTGCTGGGAAGGATGTATCCCGGGGTGCTTATGTGTTATCAGCTGTTTTGATACAAGGTTGTAATAAAATCAATTTTTAAAATAAGTACTGAGGGAGTGCTGCAATGTCAGAGGGTCAGTACTGAGGGAGTGCTGCACTGTCAGAGGGTCAGTACTGAGGGAGTGCCGCACTGTCAGAGGGTCAGTACTGAGGGAGTGCCGCACTGTCAGAGGGTCAGTACTGAGGGAGTGCTGCACTGTCAGAGGGTCAGTACTGAGGGAGTGCCGCACTGTCAGAGGGTCAGTACTGAGGGAGTGCTGCACTGTCAGAGGGTCAGTACTGAGGGAGTGCCGCACTGTCAGAGGGTCAGTACTGAGGGAGTGCCGCACTGTCAGAGGGTCAGTACTGGGGGAGCGCCGCACTGTCAGAGGGCCAGTACTGAGGGAGTGCCGCACTGTCAGAGGGTCAGTACTGAGGGAGTGCTGCACTGTCAGAGGGTCAGTACTGAGACAGTGCCGCACTGTCAGAGGGTCAGTACTGAGGGAGTGCTGTACTGTCAGAGGGTCAGGACTGAGGGAGTGCCGCACTGTCAGAGGGTCAGTACTGAGGGAGTGCTGCACTGTCAGAGGGTCAGTACTGAGACAGTGCCGCACTGTCAGAGGGTCAGTACTGAGGGAGTGCTGTACTGTCAGAGGGTCAGTACTGAGGGAGTGCTGTACTGTCAGAGAGTCAGTACTGAGGGAGTGCTGCACTGTCAGAGGGTCAGGACTGAGGGAGTGCTGCACTGTCAGAGGGTCAGTACTGAGGGAGCGCTGCACTGTCAGAGGGTCAGTAGTGAGGGAGTGCCGCAGTGTCAGAGGTCAGTACTGAGGGAGAGCTGCACTGTCAGAGGGTCAGTACTGAGGGAGTGCCGCACTGTCAGAGGGTCAGTACTGAGGGAGTGCCGCACTGTCAGGGGGTCAGTACTGAGGGAGTGCCACACTGTCAGAGGGTCAGTACTGAGGGAGTGCTGCACTGTCAGAGGGTCAGTACTGAGGGAGTGCTGCACTGTCAGAGGGTCAGTACTGAGGGAGTGCCGCAGTGTCAGAGGGTCAGCTGGGATGGTGTGTGCGGTGAGTGGGGCTGGGATGGTGTGTGATGCGACCATCAATTCACTCAGAGACACGAGTTGAAGTAAATTGTGGCTTTAATCGGTTTACAACTGAGCCTGCCTGCGACTATGCTGAACTGAAGGCAGACTCGCAGGACCGCAGCACTTATACTTCCTGAAGGGGGTGGGGTCGAGGGCGGAGCCCTGTGCATGCTCCTCATCTCCCCCTGTGGGCAGAGCCACGCAACGGCTCACAGATGGAGCCCACAGGGACACAGTAATGTACAGTGTGAATTATAGTGGTTACACATTCACCACATTCACCCCCTGGTAAAAAATCAAGTCCGACGGGGGTGCGGGTCTACAAGTTCAGTCAGTACGGCGCCCGAATCGTGCGTTGCGACCGACGAAGGACTGGTGTATCAGCCACTTCGGATGGCTGTGGAAGGATGTTTGGTGCGGGTCCGGGGGTGGACGCCGGGGATGGTTCTTCCTGAGCTTCGTTCCTGCGGACGGGTGTGTCGGGTGGAAGGGAGCGCGGGGAGAAAGTAGGTGCAGGGGCGCAGGGCATGGGAAGTCGGGTGGGGTGTAGTGTGGGAGGTACATCGGCGGTAGTGGTAGTAGAGCCTGCGGGTGCCAGGTCCCGGAGAGAAACGGTGTCCTGTCGGCCATCGGGGTGTTCGACAAACGCGTAGTGGGGGTTCGAGTGCAGGAGCTGGACCCTCTCTACCAGGGGGTCGGTCTTATGTGTCCGAATGTGTTTTCGAAGGAGGACAGGGCCTGGTGTCCTCAGTCAGGACGGAAGCGAGACCCCATAGTAGTTCCCCTAGGGAAGGCAAATAGGCGATCATGAGGAGTCTGATTCGTGGCCATACAAAGGAAGGACCTAATAGCATGGAGTGCGTCGGGGAGGACCTCCTGCCAATGGGAGGTCGGGAGGTTCCTGGACCGGAGGGTCAGTAGGACGGTCTTCCAGACCGTCGCGTTCTCCCTCTCCACCTGCCCGTTCCCCCTGGGGTTGTAGCTGGTAGTCCTGCTCGAGGCGATGTGGACATAGTTGGGGAAACCGAACAGGGTGAAGACACTGTCGGGGTGGTCATATCGGGGCATGGGATGGCAAAGGGAAAATGGGAGAATCCATCTATAACGTTGACCACCCATCTAACGTTCATCTATAACCCGAGGCGAGAGAGATTGTTTGCTGCGTTGGGAATACCGGGAGCGAACAGCGCCTTACCAGGTCCGGGTGAACAAAGCTCTCGGTGCTCCCAAGGTCGAAGAGGCACGGTGTCTCGTGGCCGTTGATCCGGACGGCCATCATGGAGCTTTTGAGATGCTTGGGCCGCGACTGGTCCAAGGTGACAGCGCTGAGTTGAGGGTAGACAGCGGCGTGGTCGGCGGTGATGGAGCGGCCCCGCGATGACTGTTCGAGTTGGGTAACGGGTGATGGCCAATATGGCGGCCCCCGTTGATTGCACGTGGACGGCGGCGAGGGAAGATGGCGTCCAATATGGCCGCCCCCCATGGATCGCACGTGGCGGGCCGCGTGGGGGAGGATGGCCAAGATGGCAGCCCCCGTGAGTCGCACACACTGTGCGGAGGCGGAGTCGGCAGACACGCTGCCACATTGCGGGGTCTGCGGGCCTGAGAGTCGGAGGAGCGAGTGTTCGAATTAGGGTTAGAGTTTTTTGATTTGGCCAGGCAGACTTTAGCGAAGTGGCCTTTTCGCCCACAGCTGCTGCAGCTCGTGTTGCGGCCGGGCATTGCTGCCGGGGGTGTTGAGGCTGGCCGCAAAAATGGCACGACAGTCCTCCATGGTGGGCGGGTGGCCGCGCGGCGCAGGCCTGGGGCAGCCTTCGGTCGGGGGTCCATGATGGGGTCACGTGATCGGCCGGGAACGCAGTTAGGCTTTGTAAAGCGACCTCTAACAAGGTCGTCAGTTTTACCGTGTCCTCCAGGTTCTGGGCCCCTTTCTCAAGAAGACGCTGCCGCACATAATTTGATCGGACCCCCGCAACGTACACGTCTCGGACGGCGAGTTCCATGCGCTGAGTGGCTGTCATGGCCTGATAGTTACAGTCGCGTGCTAGGGCTTTGAGGTCGCACAGATAGTCATCTAGCGAGTCCCCGGGGTGCTAGCGACGAGTTGTGAAGATGTGTCGCACGTAGACTTCGTTCACGGGCCGCACGTACAGGCGGTCGAGTATCGCGAGAGCCTCAGTGTAAGAGTCAGCTTCATTAAGTTGAGTAGAAATACGATGGCTCACCCGTGCGTGGAGAAGACTTAGTTTCTGTTCATCTGTAACAGAGGAGGTCGTCAACGCAGCCAGGTTGGACTTGAAGCACCGAAGCCAATGCAAAAAAATTTCCTTTGCCTCTGCGGCCTGTGGATCGAGTTCCAGTCGGTCAGGTTTGAGGACTGATTCCATAGTAGTCCTTTAAGTCAATTAAATTGATGCGACCGTCAATTCATTCTGAGACACGAGTTAGAGTAAACTGTGGCTTTAATCAGCTTACAACTGAGCCTGCCTGCGACTATGCTGAACTGAGGGCGGACTCACAGAACCGCAGCACTTATACTTCCTGAAGGGGGTGGAGCCGAGGGCGGATCGCTGTACATGCTCCTCATCTCCCCCTGTGGGCAGAGCCACGCAACGTCTCACTGATGGAGCCCACAGGGACACAGTAATGTACAGTGTGAATTTATAGTGGTTACACATTCACCACAGGTTGTATGAGGATGAGACTGGGATGGTGTGCGTGGGGGTGGGGGGGTGGAGCTGGGGTGGTGTGTGGGGGTGGGATGGTCTGTGTGGGGGTGGGATGGTGTGTGTGGGATGGGGCGTGTGTGTGGGAGTGGGATGGTGTGCGTGGGGGTGAGGCTGGGATGGTGTGTGTGGAGTGGGGGTGTGTGTATGGGGGGTGGAGCTGGGATGGTGCGCGTGGGGGTGGGGGTGTGTGTGTGGCGGTGGGAGGGTGTGTGTGGGTGGTGGAGCTGGGGAGCTGTGTGTGGCGGTGGGGGTGTGTGTGTGGGGGGTGGAGCTGGGATGGTGTGTGGGGGTGTGTACGTGTGGGGGTGGGGGGGTGTGCAGGGGGGTGGAGCTGGGATGGTGTGTGGGGGTGTGTGTGTGTGGAGGGGGGGTGTGTGGGATAGTCTGTGGGGGGGTGGGGTGTGTGCGGGGAGTGGAGCTGGGATGGTGTGTGTGGGGGTGGGGGGTGTGTGTGGAGGTGGGGTGTGGGGGTGGGGTGTGTGTGTGGGGGGTGGAGCTGGGATGGTGTGTGTGGGGGGGGGGGGTGTGTGTGGGGGGTGGAGCTGGGATGGTGTGTGTGGGGGTGGGGGGGGTGTGTGGGGTTGTGTGTGTGGAGGTAGGGGGTGTGTGTGGGGGTGGGGGTGTGTGTGGGGGTGTGTGTGGGGGTGGGGGGGTGGGGGGGGTGCGGGGGGTGGAGCTGGGATGGTGTGTGTGGGGGGTGTGTGTGGGGGTGGGGGGTGTGTGTGGGAGTGGGGGGGTGTGTGTGGGGGTGGGGGGTGTGTGTGGGGGTGGAGCTGGGATGGTGTGTGTGGGGGTGGGGTGTGTGTGTGGGGGTGGGGGGTGTGCGGGGGGTGGAGCTGGGATGGTGTGTGGGGGGGTGCGTGTGTGGGGGTGAGGTTGGGACGGTGTGTGTGTGTGGGGGGGGGGGTGTAATGTGTATTTGCGGCTGCAGTTTGTCAGCCTCTCGGGTGTCAATCACGGACCGGGTGAATCCCGCACCGTTTCTCAGTGGAATCGATTGTGTTCCACGTGGTGGTGTTGCTGCCCCTCCGCAGTCGCTGAATCGCTCCAGGTGAATCCTGTGCCGGCGTCAAAATCCAGAAATCCAGCTCGTCATCTCCCAAAAAGAGAAACCCAGCCAGTGTCACCCCAGAGAGTGTGCAACACTGGCTCCCCAGAGAGTGTGCAACACTGGCTCCCCAGAGAGTGTGCAACACTGGCTCCCCAGAGAGTGTGCAACACTGCCCCCCCCCCAGAGATTGTGATACACTGGCTCCCCAGAGAGTGTGATACACTGGCTCCCCAGAGAGTGTGATACACTGGCTCCCCAGAGAGCGTGCAACACTGCCCCCCCCCCCCCCCAGAGAGTGTGAAACACTGGCTCCCCAGAGAGTGTGATACACTGGCTCCCCAGAGAGTGTGCAACACTGGTTTCCCAGAGAGTGTGCAACACTGGTTTCCCAGAGAGTGTGAAACACTGGCCCCCCAGAGAGTGTGCAACGCTGACTCCCCAGAGAGTGTGCAACACTGGCTTCCCAGAGAGTGTGAAACACTGGCTCCCCAGAGAGTGTGCAACACTGGCTTCCCAGCGAGTGTGCAACACTGGCTTCCCAGAGAGTGTGAAACACTGGCTCCCTGGAGAGTGTGCAACACTGGCTTCCCAGAGAGTGTGAAACACTGGCTCCCCAGAGAGTGTGCCACACTGGCCCCCCAGAGGGTGTGAAATGCTGGCTCCCAGAGAGTGTGAAACACTGGCTCCCCAGAGGGTGTGAAATGCTGGCTCCCAGAGAGTGTGCAACACTGGCTCTCCAGAGAATGTGCAACACTGGCTCCCCAGAGAGTGTGAAGCACTGGATCCCCAGAGAGTGTGAAACACTGGCTCCCCAGAGAGTGTGAAATACTGGCTCCCCAGAGAGTGTGAAACACTGGCTCTCCAGAGAGTGTGCAACACTGGCACTCCAGAGAGTGTGCAACACTGGCTTCCCAGAGAGTACACTGGCTCCCCAGAGAGTGTGAAACACTGGCTCCCCAGAGAGTGTGCAACACTGGCTCCCAGAGAGTGTGCAACACTGGCTCCCCAAAGAGTGTGAAGCACTGGATCCCCAGAGAGTGTGAAACACTGGCACTCCAGAGAGTGTGCAACACTGGCTCTCCAGAGAGTGTGCAACACTGGCACTCCAGAGAGTGTGCAACACTGGCTTCCCAGCGAGTGTGCAATACTGGCTCCCCAGAGAGAGTGAAACACTGGCTCTCCAGAGAGTGTGCAACACTGGCACTCCAGAGAGTGTGCAACACTGGCTCTCCAGAGAGTGTGCAACACTGGCACTCCAGAGAGTGTGAAACACTGGCTTCCCAGAGAGTACACTGGCTCCCCCAGAGAGTGTGCAACACTGGCACTCCAGAGAGTGTGCAACACTGGCTTCCCAGAGAGTGTGCAACACTGGCACTCCAGAGAGTGTGCAACACTGGCTTCCCAGAGAGTACACTGGCTCCCCAGAGTGTGTGAAACATTGGCTCCCCAGAGAGTGTGAAACACTGGCTCCGCAGAGAGTGTGCAACGCTGACTCCCCAGCGAGTGTGCAACACTGGCTTCCCAGAGAGTGTGAAACACTGGCTCCCCAGAGAGTGTGCAACACTGGCTTCTCAGAGAGTGTGAAACACTGGCTTCCCAGAGAGTGTGAAACACTGGCTCCCCAGAGAGTGTGCAACACTGGCTTCCCAGAGAGTGTGAAACACTGGCTCCCCAGAGGGTGTGAAATGCTGGCTCCCAGAGAGTGTGAAACACTGGCTCCCCAGAGGGTGTGAAATGCTGGCTCCCAGAGAGTGTGCAACACTGGCTCTCCAGAGAGTGTGCAACACTGGCTCCCCAGAGAGTGTGAAGCACTGGATCCCCAGAGAGTGTGAAACACTGGCTCCCCAGAGAGTGTGAAATACTGGCTCCCCAGAGAGTGTGAAACACTGGCTCTCCAGAGAGTGTGCAACACTGGCACTCCAGTGAGTGTGAAACACTGGCTTCCCAGAGAGTACACTGGCTCCCCCAGAGAGTGTGCAACACTGGCACTCCAGAGAGTGTGAAACACTGGCTTCCCAGAGAGTACACTGGCTCCCCAGAGAGTGTGAAACATTGGCTCCCCCGAGAGTGTGAAACACTGGCTCCGCAGAGAGTGTGCAACACTGACTCCCCAGAAAGTGTGCAACACTGGCACTACAGAGAGTGTGCAACACTGGCTTCCCAGAGAGTGTGCAACACTGGCCCCCCAGAGAGTTTGAAGAACTGGCTCCACAGAGAGTGTGAAACACTGGCTCTGCATACTAGGTGAAACGCTTGCACCATTTAAGCATGACACGTGGCACCATTTCAGTGTGAAACATTGAATATAGTGTGTAACACTGCCTCCATATACAGTGTGTAACGCTGCCTGCACATAGGAGCATAAGACCATTTGACATAGAAGCAGAATTAGGCCACTCGGCCCATCGAGTCTGCTCCGCCATTCAATCATGGCTGATATTTTTCTCATCCCCATTCTCCTGCCTTCTCCCCTGATCCCCTTATTAATCAAGAACCTATCCATCTCTGTCTTAAAGACACTCAGTGATTTGGCCTCCACAGCCTTCTGCAGCAAAGAATTCCACAGATTCACCACCCTCTGGCTGAAGAAATTCCTCCTCATCTCTGTATTAAAGGATCGTCCCTTTAATCTGAGGCTGTGCCTTCTGGTTCTAGTTTTTCCGACAAGTGAAAACATCCTCTCCACGTCCACTCTATCCAGGCCTCACAGTATCCTGCAAGTTTCAATAAGATCCCCCCCTCATCCTTCTAAATTCCAACGAGTACAGACCCAGAGTCCTCAACCTTTCCTCAAACGACAATCTCTTCATTCCAGGGATCATTCTTGTGAACCTCCTCTGGACCCTTTCGAAGGTCAGCACATCCTTCCTTAGATACAGGGCCCATTACTGCTCACAATACTCCAAACGGGGTCTGACCAGAGCCTTATACAGCCTCAGAAGTACATCCCTGGTCTTGTATTCTAGCCCTCTCGACATGAATGCTAACATTGCATTTGCCTTCCTAACTGCCGACTGAACCTGCATGTTAGCCTTAAGAGAATCGTGAACAAGGATTCCCAAGTTCCTTTGTGCTTCTGATTTCCTAAGCATTTCCCCAAATAAGATAATAGTCTACGGGCAGCACGGTAGCATTGTGGATAGCACTGTTGCTTCACAGCTCCAGGTTCAATTCCGGCTTGGGTCACTGTCTGTGCGGAGTCTGCTCATCCTCTCCCTGTGTGCGTGGGTTTCCTCCGGGTGCTCCGGTTTCCTCCCACAGTCCAAAGATGTGCAGGTTAGGTGGGTTGGCCATGATAAATTGCCCTTAGTGTCCAAAATTGCCCTTAGTGTTGGGTGGGGTTACTGGGTCATGGGGATTGGGTGGAGGTGTTGACCTTGGGTAGGATGCTCTTTCCAGGAGCCGGTGCGGACTCGATGGGCCGAATGGCCTCCTTCTGCCCTGTAAATTCTATGAACTATGTTACTCCTTCCAAAGTGCATAACCTCACACTTTTCCACATTGTATTTCATTTGCCATTTCATTACCCACTCTCCCAGCTCGTCCAAATCCTTCTCCAGCCCCCTTGCTTCCTCAGTGCTACCTGTCCCTCTGCAGATCTTTGTATCATCTTCAAACTTAGCAACAGTGCCTTCAGTTCCTTCTTCCAGATCAATAATGCACATTAAGCTGTCTTCCAACACCACGTTAAAGTCCAACAGGTTTGTTTCAAATCACTCGCTTTCGAAGCACTGCTCCTTCCTCAGCTAGACTCAGAGTGAACGAGGCCGGCAACGCTCCAAGGGGTAGGGCATCACTGGTATTTCGAACTCACGTCGGAGAGCAGGAGGCTCCACCTCAACATCAATAATAATAATCTTTATTATTGTGACAGCAAAGAAATTACTGTGAAAATCCCCCAGTCGCCACATTCCGGCGCCTATTCGGGTACACTGAGGGAGAATTCAGACTGGTCAATTCACCTAACAAGCACGTCTTTGGACTGTGGGAGGAAACCGGAGCACTCAGAGGAAACCCACGCAGGCACGGGGAGAACGTGCAGGCTCCGCACAGACAGTGACCCAAGCCAGGAATCGAACCCGGGACCCCGGCGCCGTGAAGCAACAGTGCTAACCACTGAGCTACCGTGCCGGTAGCTACAAGAAGACGATACGGCATCTGTGCCATGTCGTAGCGATCGCGTCCATGAGTCTGGCCAGGTCGGCAACCCCGAATCGCGGGGGCATGGCTGTGTGCTGTCTGGGGTCTGCTCTACGGGATCGGTTTAATTGCTGCTCCTCCTCGTTAACGGGGGTGTCCCAGGTGGGGGACAGTCATGTGTGGCATGGAGCTTGGGGGGGGGGGGGGGGCATCATTAAGTGCTCTAATCAACGTTAGACACCGGTGATGGTCTCGCCGGGTCGTCCGTCGGGACGCACCCAGTGATTCCCGCTCGCTCCCGCACTTCGATCGAATTTGGCTAGATCACCCCCAAGAGAACTGACTCGAAATAAATTCCACCCATTGCAACCACAGAGGTAAAGAACCGGAGAGAATGCCTGACCAGTATTCTGATGCAAACTGTTGTGTTCGGAAGGTGCATGACTTTTATAGGCAAACCCCATCTAAATGGGATCTAATTAAAGAAAAAACTGCTTCATCCACAGATCAATGATTGTGAAACAATTATGAGAGACTTTCTGTCTCTTTCCAGCAATTAATTCTTTGATGGAATGTTTTATTTTCCTTATGCAGTCACACGTGGGAAGGCATTTGTTTGGCGCGTGGGATCTATGACGTGTACTGAAGTGCTGTGTAGGGAAAAAAAAACGGAGTGTTCAATCAAAAAATAAATTCTGAAAAGAGACTTTAACACTCCTTCTATTGTCCCACGGCCGTTGTTAAGCGGATAAAATTGTTCATTTATTTTATTAATCACACTCAGATCTGAGGCGTAAGCGGAAAAGGACACAAAAGGTGGCAAGTGTGCTTTGAAATCGGGACCCGTTGCAATGCCTTATGCTCTGATTCATGTATTCCCTGGACTCCATTATGGTGCGGTCACCATCAGCCCCCTCAGCCCCCTCAGCAAGGACGAGTCACGGGCTTTGCTCCCCATCTAGGGCCCACGTTCCAGACTGGGCTCCCCAAGGCCAGCCCTGAGGGTCTGCCGCGCTGTCGGGGTTTCAGATACGCCGTTGGTAGGAGGTCATTGTCTGCTCTCCCGTGAAAAAGATGGCCGCCTACTGTTTTGAAAAGAGCGGGGGAGGGTGGGGATCGGGGGGAGGGCGGGGGGGGGGGGGGGGGGGGGGGGGGGGGGAAACGGGTCAGACAGGGAGTTATCTCCGGTGCCCAAGCCAATATTTATCCCTCAACCAAGGTCAGTTAAAAATCCTTATTTGGTCATGATCACTGTAGTAATCCACGGGAGGCAGGAGTTCCGTCACCACACCAATATTTATTTACAATAACGATATTACAGGAGCAGCTACAAACAGTGCTGCCAGCAGTCCAGTCAACTTAAGACTGGCTCACAAAGCCTGCACAGGTGCTTATATGGGCCCCCCCTCAATGAGCTATCATTGAGGGAGCTCATACTCCAATTGGCCAACCAATAAAGCCAATTGGAGTTCATTACAATCACATTGCCGCTTATTGGGGTCTTGCTGTGCACAAATCAGCTGCCGCGTTCCCTACAGTGGACCGAGGTAAAGAAAACTGCAAATGGCACCGAAGAGAGCCTGCAAAGGACTACAGGGAATCCAGGCTTGGTGAAGGGGTTACATAAGTGAACGTAGAATGAAGACATAGGTTTTGGTAGCGCCGTTCACAACCATAGTCAATAATGCGGCCTTCCTTTGGGCCTTAAATGGCAGGAGAATACCCTTCTTTCAGTTCCCTGATTATTGGCTGCTTAACTTTATTATAACCCCGCGTGGGACTCATCCAGCTGGTTGGATTGATCCCTAGTGCTGACTGGGCTGTGAATTAACCAACAGGAGTAGACCAGGTCAGAGGAAGGAGTGAGGAGCCTGAGATGTGTCACCGGGCCCTGTGTAAATATTGCCGATATGCTGAATAAACATCTTCCTTATGAACTCTTCCGATTCCCCCTTTGCCGTTTACCTCAGACTCCTTCCTGCCCTCTGCTGTGCTTTAGCCGGTCGCCTGATTGCCTCCAAAATGGAGGCCGGGCTTTTCCAGCCCTTTACACCGGTGAGATTTACTCCCCCCCCGGCAGTGTGTTCCCGCCAGCACAGCCGGTGAGCCCCGTAAATGGCCGTTGAAAATCCCCCAGTCGCCACATTCCGGCGCCTATTCGGGTGGGTGGTGGGGCGGAGGGGTGGGTGGTGGGGCGGAGGGGGCGGAGAGGACAGAGGGGTGGGTGGTGGGGCGGAGGGGGTGGAGAGGACAGAGGGGTGGGTGGTGGGACGGAGGGGGCGGAGAGGACAGAGGGGTGGGTGGTGGGGCGGAGGGGTGGGTGGTGGGGCGGAGAGGGCAGAGGGGCGGAAGGGTGGTTTGTGGGGCGGAGGGGGCGGAGTGGGCAGAGGGGTGGGTGGTGGAGCGGAGGGGGCGGAGAGGGCAGAGGGGTGGGTGGTGGGGCGGAGGGGGCGGAGAGGGTAGAGGGGTGGGTGGCGGGCAGAAGTGGGGGGGGGGGGAATCCCAAGCCGGGGTCACAGAATCATTATAGCACAGAAGAAGGACATTGCACCCATCCAGCCCATTCCAGTTCTGTCAATCCAGTTGGTTCCATTCCCTGCTCCGTTCCCTCATCAATTTATTTAGAGCAAGGGTCCATCCAGATTCCGTTTGAAGTCATTGATTGTCTCCATTGATTGACTGGGGCTGGTTTAGCACAGTGGGCTAAACAGCTGGCAGCGCGGGTTCAATTCCCGTACCAGCCTCCCTGAACAGGCGCCGGAATGTGGCGACTAGGGGCTTTTCACAGTAACTTGATTGAAGCCTACTCGTAACAATAAGCGATTATTATTATTTCAAATCCCACGTCCCTTGAGGGGGTGGCGGGGGGGGGGGGGGGGGGGGGGGGAGCCAGTTCCGGATCATTACCACTTTTTCTTTGACGACCTCATCTAAACCTGTCCTCCCTCCGTCCCCTTTATCCCGAGGGGCACAAGCACATGTGCCCATCTTTCTGAGGCGGGTTGGGGGAGGGGGGTCTGAATATTCTGGTTCTTCCTGCCGGTCCCACCGATGACACCCCCCGCCCCCCCCCCCCCGGGGTGGGTTACCTCGTGGTGAAGTCGGCAAACAATGCAGAACGTCGCAGAAATTGGTGAGACTAGAAGATCTCCCTGCCAACCAATGAGGCGTTGACCCCAGCCGCAGAAAACAGGCCATGGGGGGAGAGAAAACCCCACCTGGGATATATACCGATGTCTGTCGGCCTCCAGGAGTTGGTTGCCTAAGTTTAGAATACAATCCATAGAATGCCTAAGGTGCAGAAGGAGACCGTTCAGCCCATCGAGTCTGCAACAACTCTCCAAAAGAGCACCCCACCTAGGTCCACTCCCCCCCCCCCCCCCCCCGGCCCATCCCTTCAACTCCAGTTAACCTGCACATCTTTTGACACTAAGGGACAATTTATCATGGTCAATCCACCTAACCCGTACATCTTTGGACTGCGGGAGGAGACCGGACCATCCGGAGGAAACCCACGCAGACACGGGGAGAAAGTGCAACCTCCGCACAGACAGTGACCCAAGCCGGGAATCGAACCCGGGTCCCTGGCGCTGTGAGGCAGCAGTGCTAACCGCCATTCCAAATTTTAAGTTCAACAGTGATTTCGCAACGGGGATAACCCATTCAGCTTCCTCCTTCCGCGTTGAAAGACCGATGGTGGTCCGGTCCTGGCAAATATTGACGCAATGCTTGTTTGGAGTTTCCTGTCTCCACTTCCTTGTTCAAGGAGTTTACGCAAGCCATCACCACCAATCCAGGAAGGAATTTCAGAAGGGACAATGGAAGGTGGAAATCAGCCAGAGCTCTGGGAGGGTCAGGCCTTTGTGAGAGTCTGGAGGATGAAGAACAAGAAGGTGCAAAGTGACTCAACCTCCATGAGTCAAGTTTCAATTCTTTTGGGAACAATCATAGAATATAGAACATAGAACAGTACAGCACAGAACAGGCCCTTCGGCCCTCAATGTTGTGCCGAGCCATGATCACCCTACTCAAACCCACGTATCCACCCTACACCCGCAACCCAACAACCCCCCTCTTAACCTTACTTTTTTTAGGACACTACAGGCAATTTAGCATGGCCAATCCACCTAACCCACACATCTTTGGACTGTGGGAGGAAACCGGAGCACCCGGAGGAAACCCACGCACACAGGGGGAGGACGTGCAGACTCCACACAGACAGTGACCCAGCCGGGAATCGAACCTGGGACCCTGAAGCTGTGAAGCATTTATGCTAACCACCATGCTACCCTGCTGCCAGGGTACATTGATGTACCAGCAGTTCCCTAATAACTGGCTCACCGCTTCCGATTCCATTCCTTCTGGAATGTCCGCCCTGTACTCTGGAAACAACAGCTGGTTCCTCCCTTGTTAACAGTGGAAGGGACATATGAGCAGAAATAAACCATTCAGCCCCTCTAGTCTGTTCCAGGGTTCAATTAAGTCACAGTCGATCTGTGTCTCAATCACATCCACCCACCTTTGTTCTCTAACTCTTAATCTGCTTATCCAAGAACACTTCAGGTGAGGAAGTGCTTCCTGACAGTACCCCTGAATAGTCGACCTCTCTTTTTAGGATTATATCTGGTCGATCTTGAGGCTTATGAAACAACAACTTTGTCAGGGTGGTGTCGTGTGGAATCTTACAACAATCCTGGGATATACTGGCTCCTGTGTCCTGCAATGTCCCATAGAATTATTCCAGGGTTCGATAACGAGATTGCTGAAGGCCACTAATCATTGACGCAATTGATGAAGGGCAGCACAGTAGCATGGTGGTTAGCATAAATGCTTCACAGCTCCAGGGTCCCAGGTTCGATTCCCGGCTGTGTCACTGCCTGTGCGGAGTCTGCACGTCCTTCCCGTGTGTGCGTGGGTTTCCTCCGGGTGCTCCGGTTTCCTCGCACAGTCCAAAGATGTGCGGGTTAGGTGGATTGGCCAGGCTAAATTGCCCTTAGTGTCCTAAAAAATAATAAAGTTAATGGGGGCTGTTGGGTTACTGGTATCGGGTGGATACGCGGGGTTGAGTGGGGTGATCATTGCTCGGCACAACATTGAGGGCCGAAGGGCCTGTTCTGTGCTGTACTGTTCTAATTCTAATTCTAATTCTAATTTCCTTTCCTTGTGGTTCCTTGGGCCTGTTTCTGTCTGATCGCCCATTCGTTATCCAGAAGACTCACTGGAGTGAGTCACTGTTGTGCTGTAGGGAAATGTGCACAGCAAGCTCCCGCAAAGGCTATGACACACACGATCGGGTAATCTTGTTTCTTGGTGATGTTAGTGAAGGAGTAATTACTGCCCAGGACGCCGGGGAGAACACCCGCTCTTCACCAAAATAGTGACCATGGGATCTTTTATATCCACACACGAGAGAGAGAGAAGGCGGGGCACCTGAAAGTTGGCATCTCCAACAGTGCCATGGGATGTGAGTGAGGAGAAGAGCCATTTCATCACCTTGGCCAAGAGAGCTGGACTCTCTATCTTTCTTTGTGTCCTTGAACCCCAAAGGCGTTTTCCAAAGAATAACTTTCAGCACCTTTCAATCCCAAGACCCCCACCATCTAGAAGGACAAGAGCAGCAGATACCTGGGAACCCCACCACCTGGAGGTTCCCCTCCAAGTCACTCACCACCCTGACTTGGAAATATATCGGCCGTTCCTTCACTGTCGCTGGGACAAAATCCTAAAACTCCCTCTCTAACAGCACAGTGGGTGTACATACACCTCAGGCACTGTAGCGGGTTGAAGAAGGTAGCTCACCACCACCTGTCATAAGATACATCCAAATATATGATGGAGTGCAGATGTATGATTGACACACAGGATGACCAATGAACACACAGAACACAGCAGCCAATCACCAGACAGGACACGACCACTGTAAAGCCAGAGGGCACCAGTTTTCCCGCTCTCTCTCGGGATCCAGCCTCTGAGACAGTCAGAGCTCGTGAGCAGCAGCTAGTACAACCACCATGTGGTAGTCAGTTAGTCTGGTCAGGCTAGCCTCAGGTCTCCAGTCAAGTCAGCATAATGCCAACCCACAATTGTACATGTAAAATAGTTAGATGTTAAATAAAATCGTGTTGCATCTCATCAAGTGTTGGAAGCCTGTCTCTCTCTACACTGAATCAAACGCAGTCCACATCGACCCAGCCTACCCAACACATCACCACCTTCTCAAGGGCTACTAGAAATGGGCAATAAATGCTGGCCTAGCCAGCAACGCCCACATCCCATAAATGAATTAAAAAAGAACAAAGAAACACGAACCTTCAGTCTGAATCACAGAGCAATACAGTGCAGAAGAGGCTCTTTGGCCCATCGACTTTGCACTGACGCATGTAAAACGCCTGACCTGCCCGCCTAATTCCACTTGCCAGCACTCAGCCTTGAACGTTAAGGTGTGCCAGGTGGTCACCCAGGTACTTCTTTAAAGTATGTGAGGCAACCCACCCCTACCACCCTCCCAGGCAGTGCGTTCCATATAGTATGACCACACAAAATGCCCTCCAATATATTTCCCATAGCATGCGCTTTTCTCAACAGTGAATACTGTTGTGCGAGAGTGCCTTTAAGAAATGGATGTTTAAGCAATGTACCTTTAAGAAATGAAGCAGCTCATATTACTGAAGTGATGTCAGAGGTGGGGGGAGCTGAGCTCACTTCTGCTTTTAGTTTCAGTTGGAGAGAGAGCAGCTGAAAAGTGCCTGGCTGGTTTGCTGTGAGCTGTTTGAAAGGAGAAAGCCATTTTTGAGGAAAAGAGCTTGGATGTGTCTGTGTTTGCAGTGAGCTGGATCTGCTGTGATCTCTGCCAGGAAAGACTATCTCTGAATCATTTGGGTAATTTAAACTCATAATAGTAATGTTGTTAAAGGTGAAGTCTTTTGGAGGTTTGAAGGAACATTTTGAGGGATTATTTAGTGTTGTATTATTTTCGGGGTTATCTTTGAAGTAAGGGGTGGTAAGGGATCCAATGTTTATTTTAAAAGGTTAAGTTGAGTTCATGGAATAAACATTGTTTTGTGTTTAAAAACCCCTGTGTCCATAATTGTAATACCACACCTGGAGACCAAGCCGTGTGCTTCAAAAGCAACAATACATTAAAGGGAGAAGTTGGTTGAACTCCATGATACATTTTGGAGTTCTGAAAACGCCGCTCCCATAACAATACGCCAGGATGTTCAACTGCAGAAGAATCACTTCCAAAACAAACCCAATATTCACCCAGCCAGTGAGGGTGCTTCCAGCCGGAGTTGGTGTATAATGATCAGGAATGGCTCCCAAATCCAGGGGCGGGATTCTCCGACCTCCCAGTCACGTGTTTCCCGGCGATCACAGGTGGCGTGCCGCTCGCTGGCGGGAGGATTTTCTTCCCCCTCCGCTGTCAACAGGAATTCCCATTGAAGCCATTCCACGATGCTGGGAAGCCTGCGGGAGGGGGAACGCTGCCGGTATTGGCCAGAAGATCCCAATGGGGGGCTGATTTAGCACAGTGGGCTAAATAGCTGGCTTGCAATACAGAACAAGGCCAGCAGCGCGGGTTCAATTCCCGTATAGGCCTCCCCAAATAGGGCGACTAGGGGCTTTTCACAGTAACTTCATTGAAGCCTATTTGTGACAATAAGCGATTATTGTAAGGGGCTGGTTTAGCACAGTGGGCTAAATAGCTGGCTTGTATGAAATGAAAATGAAATGAAATGAAAATCACTTATTGTCACAAGTAGGCTTCAAATGAAGTTACTGTGACAAGTCCCTAGTCGCCACATTCCGGCGCCTGTTCAGGGAGGCTGGTACAGGAATTGCACCGAGCTGCTGGCCTGCCTTGGTCTGCTTTAAAAGCCAGCGATTTAGCCCAGTGTGCTAATGCAGAACAATGCCAGCAGTGTTGGTTCAATTCCCGTACCAGCCTCCCCGAACAGGCGCCGGAATGTGGCGACTAGGGGCTTTTCACAGTAACTTCATTGAAACCTACTTGTGACAATAAGCGATTATTATTATTATATTATATATTATTGTATTATATATTATTATATGACATGAACTGCCAGAAAATTATTTTGAGCTCAGTTGCAAACAATTTAAAACAAAAATAAATTTAGAGTACCCAATTTTTTTCCAATTAAGGGGCAATTTAGCGTGGCCAATCCACCTACCCTGCACATCTTTGGGTTGTGGGGACGAAACCCACACAAACACGGGGAGAATGTGCAAACTCCACACGGACAGTGGCCCAGAGCCGGGATTTGAACCTAGGTTTTCAGCATCGCAGTCCCAGTGCTAACCACTGCGCCACATGCCGTCTTTTGGTTGCAAGCAAAACAACACGTACATTTGTATCTTTAACATAGTTACACTCACCAAGACACCTGCAGGAGCATTGTCAAACAAAACCTAACACCAGTTTAACTGACACCGCTTTAATCAGGACACGTGTGTCCACACCGAGGCAAATAAAGAACTTTGATTTATTTACCAATACGGTATATACACTTCCTGATAGACTCCTGTGGGGATATGCCAATGGGCTATATCATAGATGGGTGGTGTGTGACCTCCAACCAGCAGGTGGCGGCGCAGGCACCCCATGTGGTCTCAAGACTAAGGTCATGTGGCCAGTGACTCCCATATAAGGAGACACACATCCAGCCATCTTCAGAAGAAGATTGAGAGGGTAATAAGATATACAATTGAATGGTCAGTGCTCGGTGAAGATTGCAGAGGAGTAGTTAGCAGACTCCATGATAATGTACTCGGTATCAGATTGCTATCTTACCACACAAGACTCAATAAAAGATTCTGGTTTGGACAAGCCGTGGTGTTTGGTGGATAAGGTATAGAAGACCAAACGCAACAATTCCTACTGGGTCTCTCTCTGCTCGGTACCTTACTGGCCGGGTTTTTGCACAACGCTAAACGGAGTTTCCCTGCCCCTCCACGAGGGAGCTCATACTCACCGAGAACCACGGGATATTTCAACCAGGAAACATAAGGAGATATTAGGGCAGGGGACCGAAAACTTGGTCAAAGAATTGGGTTTTAAGTCGCGTCTTCTGGGAGTAAAGTGAGGTGGGGTGGGGGGGGGGAAGTGGAATTGCAAATCTTCGGGCCCAGGCATCTGGAGGCACAGCCGCCAATATCAGAGCAAAGCAAATTGGCAATGTACAAATGGCAAACATTGGGGGGAGCGGGGGGGGGGGGGGGGGGGCACACAGATCTCAGACAGTTGTGGGAGTGCAGGAGATCACACAGATAGGGTGCAGCAAGGTCATGGAGTGATTGGAAAACAAGTTTGGGAATTATAAAATTGTGTTGTGGCTGGATTGGGATCCAATGTAGGTCAGACAGCACAAGGGATGAACAGCGCTTGGTGCGAGTTTGGATACGGAGCAGCCAGTGAGCTGAGGTTAATGGAGGGTAGAAAGTGGGTGACATATCAGGAGAACACTGGAACGGTTTAGTCTGAAGTGTACGAAGGGATGGATGAGGATTTCAGCAGCCATGGAACGGAGTTAGATGCAGAGATATGGGAGAACTAAAGCTTGGCTTAAAGAGTCCATCCCAGGGCTGAAGTGGACATCAAACTGGACATCTTGGTGTCCAGCCCACATGCGGGTGGGGGAAAATCAGTGAGACCCCAGTAAGAGGCACTTAAATATTCACCTCTGTTACCAAACAGATTGGAAAGAAGTCCACTGGAGTAGTGTCCCTACCTCTAGGCCAAACACTCGAGGTTCAAGGCCTACACTACAACTTGCTGGTCATGATGTGGTTCAACAGGCCGATTGAATAGTTTTTACACCAAAGAAAGACGACCTTGGGCCCATCGTGCTCGTACCAGTACAAAGCACCTATCTATTCCAATCCCTTTTCCCAGCCCTCCGTCCCGTAGCCCTGTATCCTAGGGCATTCCAGGTGCTCATCGAAATACTTCTTAAATGTTGTGAGTGTTCCCGCCTCCACCACCCTTTCAGGCAGCAAGGTCCACATTCTTACCAGTCTCTGGGTGAAAGCGTTTCTCCTCCCATAAGATGGCACCATAGCCCAGTCGTTAGCACTGTTGCTTCGCAACGCCAAGGTCCCAGGTTCGATTCCCAGCTTGGGTTACTGTCTGTGCGGAGTCTGCACGTTCTCCCCGTGTCTGCGTGGGTTTCATCCCACAGTCCAAAGATGTACAGGTTAGGTGGAGTGGCCATGCTAAATTGCCCTTAGTGTCCGAAAAACAGGGCTGGTTTAGCTCAGTGGGCTAGACAGCTGGCTTGTAATGCAGAACAAGGCCAGCAGCGCGGGTTCAATTCCCGTACTGGCTGTGAGAATTCTGAATTCTCCCCCTGTGTATCCGAACAGGTGCCGGAATGTGGCGACTAGGGGCTTTTCACAGTAACTTCATTGAAGCCTACTTGTGACAATAAAAGATTATTATTATTATTAAAAGGTTAGGTGGGGTTACTGGGTTATGGGGATAACGGGGATAGGGTGGAGGCGTGGGGCTTAGGTAGGGTGCCCTTTCCAAGGGCCGGTGTAGACTCAATGGGCTGAATGGCCTCCTTCTGCACTGCAAATTCTCTGATTCTATCTCCTCTAAACCTCCTGCCCCTTATTGTAAATCTATGCCCCCCTGGTTATTGAACTCTCTGTTAAGTGGAAAGGTTTCTTCTGATCTACCCTATCTATGTCCCTCAGAATTTTGTACACCTCCATCAGGTGCTCCCCCCCCCCCCCCCCCCCCCCCCCCCGCCCGACCCCAGCCTTCTGTTCTCCAGCCTAACCAGGCTCTCCTCATGGCTGAAACGCTCCAGCCCAGGTAACATCCTGGTGAATCTCATCTGCACCCTCTCCAGTCCAATCACTTCCTTCCTATAGTGCGGTGACCAGAACTGCTCACAGTACTCCAGGAGTGACCTAACCAGCGTTTTATACAGCTCCATCAGAACCTTCCTGCTCTTATAGTCAATGCCACGGTTTAGCACAGGGCTAAATCGCTGGCTTTGAAAGCAGACCAAGCAGGACAGCAGCACGGTTCGATTCCCGTACCGGCCTCCCTGAACAGGCGCCGGAATGTGGCGACTAGGGGCTTTTCACAGTAACTTCATTTGAAGCCTATTCGTGACAAAAGCGATTTTCATTTCATTTCATTCCATAAAGGCAAGTATCCCATAGGCCTTCATAGCTTGACCCAGGAATCCTTCCACCATCTCCCCACTAATCCCGAAAATGTGGGAGGGGGAAAAGTGTACATGAAGACAGGCTTAAAAAGCGAAGAGTTTCGGCTGGTGTGACGGTTGGAGGAGGGAAGGAAATTTGCAGAAAAGATGCATTTCTGTCGAGCTGGCGTACGGGGGGGGAGAATGGGTCCCTCTTGTGATATTAAGATTAGATTCCTGCATTCTCAAGAACTGGTTTTGCAAATACTGCGATTGGAGTGCATCCAAAAATAAATCCCAGAGAAAGCAAAGTGGATTGTAATATTGAAATACATCAGAAGAAACATATGCACACTTAATTAAGGCGATTGCTTCCTTCAGAGTAATCTGCCTGCTGATTACTGGTTTGAAAGATTTACCAGTGATCTGACAGTGGTTCACAGTTACAGTATGATGATCCAAAAATAAGATGACACAACAAAACACCAACGTTTTCGCCTTTACCGGTCTCGTTTCTTCCTGGAAGGTTTGCTGCGATCATGATTACAATTATTGTTGGGTCCTTTAACGGTTTAAAAGAGGTTGGATGGTGTTTTTGTTTTCTTTTTCATGGCACATGAGTGTTGTTAACGAGGCCAGCATTTGTGGTCCACCACTAATTGCCCCTTGAGAAGGTGGTGGTGAGCTGCCTTCTCGAACCCGCTGCAGTCCATGCGCTGTAGGTACACCCACAGTGCTGTTAGGGAGGGAGTTCCAGGATTTTGACCCAGCGACAGTGAAGGAACGGCCGATAAATTTCCAAGTCAGGGTGGTGAGTGACTTGGAGGGGAACCTGAAGGTGGTGGGGTTCCCAGGTATCGGCTGCTCTTGTCCTTCTAGGGGTAGAGATTGTGGGTTTGGAAGGTGCTGTCTAGGGAACTCTGGTGAGTTGCAGCACCTTGTGGAGGGTACACATGGCTACTACTGTGCCTCGATGTTGTGTGAGGGAGTGTGTATGTTTAATTTGATCGGTGGGGCACAGATCAAGCGGGGCTGCTTTTGTCCTGGACGGTGTGGAGCGTCTTGAGTGTTGGAGCTGCACTCATCCAGGCAAGTGGAGAGTATTCCTTTACATTCTTGACTTTTGCCCTGTGGATGGTGGACAGACTGATGTGACCATCAATTCACTCGAGACACGAGAGGAAGTAAACTGTGGCTTTAATAGACTTACAACTGAGCCTGCCTGTGACCAGAAGAACTGAGGGCAGACTCACAAAACTGCAGCACTTTATACTTCCGGTAGTGGGAGGGGCCATGGGCGGAGCCATGGGTGGAGCCCTGTACAAGCTCCTCATCTCCCCCTGTGAGCAGAGCCGCGCAACGGCTCACAGACAGAGCCCACAAGGACACAATTGTATATAGTGTGAATTAAGCATTATACATTCACCACACAGATGTTGGGGAGTCAGGAGGTGAGTTACTCGCCACAGAATTCCCAGCCTGCTCTTGTAGCCACAATGTTTATGTGGCTAGTCCAGTTCAGTTTCCGGTCAATGTAACCACTAGGGTGTTGGGGAGTGGCTAGTTCTGGAGCACAGATCTTGAGTACGACTGGAGGTCCCTGCAGGTTCTGTAGCCTTTGCTGTATCCAGTATTGGGTGAATGGAACTGTCATGAGTTCAGTGCTCCGGCGAGCATGACTCGTTAAGAATATTTTCAACAGGGCAGCACGGTGGCACAGTGGTTAGCATTGCTGCCTGCGGCGCTGAGGACCCGGGTTCGAATCCCTGGGTCTGGGTCACTGTCCGTGTGGAGTTTGCACATTCTCCCCGTGTCTGCGTGGGTTTCACCCCCACATCCCAAAGATGTGCAGGATAGGTGGATTGGCCACGCTAAATTGCCCCTTAATTGGAAAAAAATAATTGGGTACACTAAATTTATATTTAAAAAAAAAAGAATATTTTCAACAAGTTTCAGGCCACACATCGAACATGACCTTGTTACCTCTCTCCAAGCCTCCGTGAAGCACAGCTCCTCCGAAACTCTGCTGCCCATGCGTTAGCTGCCACCACGTCGCGTTCCCACGTTCCCCCTGTACTCACTGATCTAGATTCACTCACAGTCTGGCATCATCTGAATTTTATAATTCTCATCCTAGCTTTTCATTGATGCCACCCTCGATAACCAGCACCGACTCTCTGACAGCTTGGCCTTCCTCCACTGCTGGATCCTGCTGCAACACCAGTTTTTCGCACACCGTCATTGGTGGACATGCGTTCAGCTTCCAAGGCCACCATCGCAAATCCCTCACTAAACCTCTCCAACTCCAACTCACTCTCCCATTTCGAGGAAATGCTTCAAACCTACCCCTTACACCAGGATTTTATTCACCTTGTGTTTAAATCCCACTACCAGAGGGTCAGTACTGAGCGAGTGCCGCACTGTCAGAGGGTCAGTACTGAGGGAGTGCCGCACTGTCAGAGGGTCAGTACTGAGGGAGTGCCGCACTGTCAGAGGGTCAGTACTGAGGGAGTGCTGCACTGTCAGAGGGTCAGTACTGAGGGAGAGCTGCACCGTCAGAGGGTCAGTACTGAGGGAGTGCCGCACTGTCAGAGGGTCAGTACTGAGGGAGTGCTGCACTGTCAGAGGGTCAGTACTGAGGGAGTGCCGCACTGTCAGAGGGTCAGTACTGAGGGAGTGCCGCACCGTCAGAGGGTCAGTACTGAGGGAGTGCCGCACTGTCAGAGGGTCAGTACTGAGGGAGTGCCGCACTGTCAGAGGGTCAGTACTGAGGGAGTGCCGCACTGTCAGAGGGTCAGTACTGAGGGAGTGCTGCACTGTCACAGTGTCAGTACTGAGGGAGAGCTGCACTGTCAGAGGGTAAGTACTGAGGGAGTGCCGCACTGTCAGAGGGTCAGTACTGAGGGAGTGCTGCACTGTCAGAGGGTCAGTACTGAGGGAGTGCCGCACTGTCAGAGGGTCAGTACTGAGGGAGTGCTGCACTGACAGAGGGTCAGTACTGAGGGAATGCCGCACTGTCAGAGGGTCAGTACTGAGGGAGAGCTGCACTGACAGAGGGTCAGTACTGAGGGAGTGCTGCACTGTCAGAGGGTCAGTACTGAGGGAGTGCTGCACTGTCAGAGGGTCAGTACTGAGGGAGTGCCGCACTGTCAGAGGGTCAGTACTGAGGGAGCGCTGCATTGTCAGAGGGTCAGTACTGAGGGAGTGCTGCACTGTCAGAGGGTCAGTACTGAGGGAGTGCTGCACTGTCAGAGGGTCAGTACTGAGGGAGTGCCTCACTGTCAGAGGGTCAGTACTGAGGGAGTGCTGCACTGTCAGAGGGTCAGTACTGAGGGAGCGCTGCACTGTCAGAGGGTCAGTACTGAGGGAGTGCTGCACTGTCAGAGTGTCAGTACTGAGGGAGTGCCGCACTGTCAGAGAGTCAGTACTGAGGGAGTGCCGCACTGTCAGAGGGTCAGTACTGAGGGAGTGCCGCACTGTCAGAGGGTCAGTACTGAGGGAGTGCCGCACTGTCAGAGGGACAGTACTGAGGGAGTGCCGCACTGTCAGAGGGTCAGTACTGAGGGAGTGCCGCACTGTCAGAGGGTCAGTACTGAGGGAATGCCGCACTGTCAGAGGGTCAGTACTGAGGGAGTGCCGCACTGTCAGAGGGTCAGTACTGAGGGAGTGCCGCACTGTCAGAGGGTCAGTACTGAGGGAGTGCTGCACTGTCAGAGGGTCGGTACTGAGGGAGTGCCGCCCTGTCAGAGGGTCAGTACAGAGGGAGTGCCGCACTGTCAGAGGGTCAGTACTGAGGGAGTGCCACACTGTCAGAGGGTCAGTACTGAGGGAGTGCTGCACTGTCAGAGGGTCAGTACTGAGGGAGTGCCGTACTGTCAGAGGGTCAGTACTGAGGGAGTGCAGCACTGTCAGAGGGTCAGTGCTGAGGGAGTGCTGCACTATCAGAGGGTCAGTCCTGAGGGAATGCCGCACTGTAGTTGGGTACAGATGCAATGTAAAAGCAAACTTTTCTATGTTTCAATTGTCATTCATGTCAATAACATGAAAAGTTATTTTTCTTGGATCCTTTCTGGAATTAAATCTCGTTAAGACTTGCTTAGTGCAGAGTAAACGTCAACTAAATAGTAAACTGGTGCAAAGTGGAGTTCCTCACAGGGAATGAATAGCATTCGCTTCCAGACTGTTTGGCCGAGGTTAGAAGCCAGACTGTCTGTTAAATTACAGCCAACAATAACTAATTAGCCTGTGAAATTGTTGTAAATTCCAGCCCAGTGTCAGTCACAGCCAAGAACAGAGAGTGTTTCCAATAGCTGAGACGGTAGGAAGAATGGGACCAAGGTTAGAAGATGAGATGTTGAGAGATATAAACCAGCAACAACTGCTTGTATATCGCCCCCTCATCATAAAAATGGCTATTCTAGCAAGCAAGTGCATTCACAAGCAGAGGTGTTTTACAAAACAAAGTGTTTTAGATGATGTATTGAACAACATTTTTTTTAAATTTAGAGTACCCATTAATTTTTTTCCAATTAAGGGGCAATTTAGCACGGCCAATCCACGCTAACCTGAACATCTTTGGGTTGTGGGGGTGAGACCCACGCAGACACGGGGAGAATGTGCAAACTCCACACGGACAGTGACCCGAGGTTCGAACCCGGGTCCTCAGAGCTGTAGTCCCAGTGCTAACCACTGCGCCTCCGCGCTGCCCCTGATGCATTGAACAACTTAATGCGGTGTGAGAAGAAAGGGAGCGATTCCAGAGAGTTCATCAAGTCATAACTAATCAACACATCTTCTTGAAATGCTAACCAAGACCTCAGTGTGCAAATCGAGGCTGACTCTCCAGCGCAGCGCAGAGGGAGAGCTGCGCTGCCAGAGGCGCCATCTTTCAGGTGAGGCAACCTCCCCTCAAATATGGAAAATAAATTATTGGCTCCCCAAGCTCTCAGGTCGCATCTCATTCCAGAGATCCTGTGGTTCCCTGTTGTTCGCCTCAGCCAATCAGAGTTGACATGCCAGCCAATCAGCATCCTTCCTATCTGCAATATAAATTGTTGAGATTGTTTGAAATTTGGTACTCTTGTGTGTGTCCCGATGAGTCCCAGATGAAAAGCTTCAGTAATATTCAAGTTCTGTAATATTTACTCAGAAAATGTACATTTATTATTTACAGTTATAATTCCTCTCAAGAAAGGGTAGCTGCTTTTCCATCAAATCCTCAAATTTCTACAACCACAATTTACATTCATATTGCTCCTTTCATAGAGTAAAACGTAGTAAAACATAGGGGCTGGTTTAGCACGGGGCTAAATCGCTGGCTTTTAAAGCAGACCAAGCAGGCCAGCAGCACGGTTCAATTCCTGTACCAGCCTCCCCGAACAGGCGCCGGAATGTGGCGACTAGGGGCTTTTCACAGTAACTTCATTGAGGCCTACTCGTGACAATAAGCGATTTTCATTTCATTTTCATTTCAGCTTCATGAGAGCACGATCAAACCAAATTTGTGACCGAGCTGAAATGGAAGTAGGCTGCCTTGGTGATGGAGTCATCGGCCTGGTTAAGTTAAGCCTCGAAGGAGCTGAGAGACGGAGGGAGGTTGAGGGAGGGAATTCCAAGGTATAGGACTCAGGATGATTAAAGACACAGCCGCCAAGAGTGGAGTGATGGAAATCCAGGATGCACAAGAAGAGGGGCAGCTGGGGTAGGGGGAAGTTCCACGCACAGAGAGAGAGTTTGAGACTTCAGATTTGCTTCCAGTGTAATTCATTGAAATGGCAGAAAACTGCAGCACAGCCAAGCAGAGGGAGTGAGGAACTCTAAAGTTTCAAAATGGTACACTATGTTATTGGAGATTGAGATATTGAACAGCAGGACTCAGACTTTCTGGCACCCAAGAGATCGGAGGGATTTGATTCGATTGGCTGGGACTGCATTCTGCCTGGCAACAGACAGTGATTAGGTTCAGCCAGGTGGGAGTTTTCAAACCCCGGAAGAAGGTGGTCCTGGACACTGATAGACAAAACTGTGAGTTGGTCTCTCTCTCTCTGTCTCTATCTTTCTCCAAAAAAAAGGTTTCCTGCTTGCTGAATCTGCAGAGAGGTGTTGAGATCCTGATGAATCCTGAAAACCATTACAGACTGAAAGCAAGAACACCCAAGGAAACCCAGGCTAAAAGAATCCAACTGGAAGACATCCACCTGAAACACAGATGTTTTGTGTTATTTTTATTTCCACCCCTCTTTCTCCTCTGTGTTTTTCTGTCCAGTGTGTAGAGAGTGGGGGTGAGTTAAAGATAGGGGTTAGGAATTAGGTAACAGTTAACCAGTTGTATTTGCTGCCTATTTAATTATATTTATTGTTATTAATAAAAACTAATTGTAGTTAAATTTACAAACCTGGTTACTGTAGTTATTGGGCAGCCGGAGACCAGAGACATGTGGTATTTTCTAAAAATTAATTTGATTGGCTGTGACACGTGGTCAAGTGTAGCTGGAATTGACCACGCACTGGCCCAGGGTGTTGTAAGATTTCACGGAATTTACAGTGCAGAAGGAGGCCATTTGGCCCTTCGAGTCCGCACTGGCCCTTGGAAATAGCACCCTACTTAAGCCCACGCCTCCACCCGCAGCCCAGTAATCCCACTTAATGTTTTTTGGACACTAAGGGCAATTTAGCGTGGCCAATCCGCCTAACCTGCACATCTTTGGACTGTGGGCTGGTCTTTGAAACCGGAGCACCCGGAGGAAACCCACGCAGACACGGGGAGAAGGTGCAGAAGGTGTGGAAAGGTTTTCTTTTGAGGAGCCTGAGGTTGAGCCTGTGCTGGTTGGAGTTTAGAAGAATGCTAGGCGAGCTTATTGAGACTCATACAATTCTCAGGGAACTTGACCAATGCTGAGAGGTTGTTTCTCTTGCGCGAGAGTCTGGGACTAGAGGGCATAAACTCAGAATAAGGGCAGGAATTTCATCTCTCACAGGGTGGTGAGTCTGTGGAATTCTTAATCACAGAGAGCTGTAGAGGCTGGGTCATTCAGTAGGTTCAAGGCTAGTGCGAGGAAGAGTTGGGGAGGGCGATCGGATGGGGTCTCTGGGGGGGGGGGGGGGGGGGAGGCGATGTAGCGAGTGAACTCAACCCTCTCCTGTGTCAGAATGAGCTTGATTCAGTTTAACGTGGTGCACGGGGTACGCATGATTCTGGCTCAGATGAGGGAGTTATTTCCGGGGGTAACAGATGGATGCGAGAAGTGTGTGTGGGGGGGGGGGGGGGGTCCGGTGAATCACATTCATAGGTTTTGGGGTTGCGAGATGTTGGAGAGCTTCTGGGAGGCGATGTTTGGGACCCTATTGAGGATGAGGGGGGGGGGGGGGGGGGGGGGGGGGGGGGGGGGTCAAGGTGAAGCCGGACCCCAGGGGTGTCAATCTCAGCCTTGAACATACTTTCTTTTAGAAGTATGTTCAAGGCTGAGATTGACAGATTTTTAATCAGTGCGGGAATCGAGGGGTATGGAGATAAGGCTGGAGAGTGGAGATGACGATTATCACATCAGATCAGTCGGGACCTCACAGGAGGGTGGAGCAGACTCAATGAGACGGATGGCCTCTTTCTGCTCCTACATCTTATGATCTTAGAAACAAAGTGACCATCCAAGATTGGGTTGGAGATTGACAAAAGGGAGAGTACTTGATTGATTATGGGAACGGTGCAGTTAACGTGATTTGAGCTAGTTGTTCGAGCACATTGTAAACATCAACCCTGTCTTCCGGATCAAATTGAGGTCCTGTTTGCTCCCTCAGGTGGAGTTATCCCACGGCCACTATTCCAAAGAAAAACAGTAAGAAGTCTTACAACACCAGGTTAAAGTCCAACAGGTTTGTTTCAAACATGAGCTTTCGGAGCACTGCTCCTTCCTCAGGTGACTGAAGAGGTATGTTCCAGAAACATAGATATAGACAAATTCAAAGATGCCAGATAATGCTTAGAATGCGAGCAGTTGCAGGTAATTAAGTCTTTACAGATCCAGGGATAGGGGTAACCCCAGGTTAAAGAGGTGTGAATTGTCTCAAGCCAGGCCTGGTCTCGTGAAATCCTACCAACTGTCCTGGCTTGAGACAATTCACACCTCTTTAACTTGGGGTTACCCCTCTCTCAGGCTCCGTACAGACTTAATTACTTGCAAATGCTCGCATTCAAAGCATTGTCTGGCATCTTTAACTTTGTCTACATATATGTTTCTGGAATCCACCTCTTATAGAATTTACAGCGCAGAAGGAGGCCATTCGGCCCATCGAGTCTGCACCGGCAGACCACGGAAAGAGCACCTGACCCAAGCCCACACCCCCACCCTATCCCCGTAACCCAGTAACCCCACCCAACACTAAGGGCAATTTTGGACACTAAGGGCAATTTATCATGGCCAATCCACCCAGCCTGCACATCTTTGGACTGTGGGAGGAAACCGGAGCACCCGGAGGAAACCCACACAGACATGGGGAGAACGTGCAGACTCTGCACAGACAGTGACCCAAGCCGGGAATCGAACCTGGGATCCTGGCGCTGTGAAGCAATTGTGCTAACCACTATGCTATTTTCATTCACCTGAGGAAGGAGCTGCGCTCCGAAAGCTAGAGGTTTGAAACAAAGCTGTTGGACTTTAACCTGGTGTTGTCAGACTTCTTACTGTGCTCACCCCAGTCCAACGCCGGCATCTCCACATCAAAAACAAAACAGGGCAGTTCTATCTAGTGTCCGGGGGCCAATGACCATCCTTCAATTAATATTACGAGAGAAAAGATGATCACATTGCTGTGTCTGGGATCTTGCTGTGTGGAATTGGCTGCTGTATTTCCTGCAACAGTAACTACACATCCAAAGTACCTCACTGGCTGTAAAGTGTTTTGACGTCATGAAAGGCGCTATAGAAATGCAAGATATGTTGTTGAAACAGACTGGACTAGTTGATCCATCATAGAATTCCTATAGTGCAGAAGGAGGCCATTTGGCCCATCAAATCTGCACTGGCCCCTGGGAAAATCACTCTGTTTAAGCCTACGCCTCCACCCTATCCTCGTTGGACAGTAAGGGGCAATTTAGCATGGCCAATCCACCTAAACTGTGCATTTTTGGACATATTATAATGGTGTGTTTCTGTTCATAGATCATAGAATTTACAGTGCAGAAGGAGACCATTCGGCCCAACGAGTCTGCACTGGTCCTTGGAAAGAGAACCCTACCTAAGCCCACATCTCCACCCTCTCCCCATAACCCAGTAACCCCACCTAACCTTCTTGGACACCAAGGGCAATTTAGCAGGAGGAAACCGGAGCACCTGAGGGAAACCCACGCAGACACGGGGAGAACGTGCAGACTCCGCACAGACAGTGACCCAAGCCGGGAATCGAACTTGGGAACCCTGGCGCTGTGAAGCCATTGTGCTATCCACGTGTGCAACCGTGTCCCCCCCCCCCCCCCCCCCCCCTCTGTTTTGTAACCTTTCCCTAGTTCTTTATATTATCGAAGACAAAAAATAGTCAATGTAAAGAATATGAAAGTTAAACGACAGGGCCTATACCACACTCGCCACACTAGTTACTTCAGCGAGTTTTCACAATATCAGAAACACTGTCAGCTCATTAAACCACCAACCGTTTCATAAGCTGCTACTTGAACTTCAAACCTAAATATTCGGAGTGTCTGGGTGGATTTATTTCCTGGCTGAAACCTTGGTTGCGTCGGCTCATTTGGCAGCAGCTGCAAAATAACATTATTATGGCAAATGTGTTTTTAGCGTTGCCTCCAGAGGTCAAACGAGGATTGTCAACTCTCTGGTTTGACCCTGGAGTCTTCAGGAATTGAAGATTAATCTCCAATGAACAATCACCAGGTTATAAAACGATATACGGAATTTTCCAAATGGCGTACGTTCAGGTTCTGATTGAAAGCCGGGGTGTTTCTCTCCAGAAGGGGGCACGGCCAGGGTGCCGGGGACTATGGTGGTACGACAACACAGTGGTTAGCACTCTGGCTTCTCAGCTCCAGGGTCCCAGGTTCGATTCCCAGCTTGGGTCACTGTCTGTGCGGAGTCTGCACGTTCTCCCTGTGTCTGCGTGGGTTTCCTCCGGGTGCTCCGGTTTCCTCCCACAAGTCCCGAAAGACGTGCTGTTGGGTGAATTGGACATTCTGAATTCTCCCTCTGTGTACCCGAACAGGCGCCGGAATGTGGCGACTAGGGGCTTTTCACAGTAACTTCATTGCAGTGTTAATGTAAGCCTACTTGTGACACTAATAGAGATGACGTTACCGAACCTCAGCCCTGAACCCCGAGGTTTCTCCGATGCCTTGGCGTGGTCATCAGGGCTGATGTTTGATTTTGAAAACCAGTAACGACTCGCACTGGCGTGACGTCACGCTCCCAGTCGGGGAAAATCACACGGGGCTGGAAGATACTGTGTAAAGCCGCTGAATGAAATTTAAATGCATGCAAATTCATGGAAATCAGATTCATGCCCTTCCTGGCTGTGAATCCGATCATGTCACCGGCGGGATTGGGGGTGTGGGGAAGATCTCAAACCGAGATTTTGCCGGCGCACATCCTGTTATCGCCCCCTTGCCAGATCTAGCGGCCATAATGGGATTTGCTGGTGCGCTGAATGGGCCCGAAAAATCGCACCCACCCAAACATAGAATCATAGAATCCTTACAGGGTAGATGGAGGCCATTCGGCCCATCGAGTCTGCACCGACCGTCTGAAAGAGCACCCTAACCTAGGCCCACACACCCACCCTAACCCCGTAATCCCACCCAACGTGTTTATTTAATTTTCTTTGAAGAATTTAATTGATGATTTCTGAGGAAAATCTGGGCAATTTGCGGGGAGAAAGGATGTTTGATCAGGAGGGGTGATTGGGAATGAGAATTCATTTTATGGTACATCGCAGATTATGTCCAGTCAGAGTGGACATTCCGAGGTGACCCTGTCATATTACCAATTCGACACAAGAGTACCTGAACATAGGAGCGGTTTCTTTGTGGTTGAGATTCTCGGATGGTGGGCGTAGTGTTCACAAAGACCAAACTAGCCTTTGCATTAAACAAAGCTAAAGGTTTATTTACGCGACTTAATTGAATTCAACCTCTTCCTTCTTTATAATAAACAATTTACAATAAGGACACAATCTATACTCATCTACCACTAACCTCTACACTAATACAATAACTATGATCTGCTCTCACTCACACTAGCTTTCCTCCAATCTTTCTTCCAGCCTTCTCCTCAACACTCTCCCAGAAGGCTTAACATTGATGCTTTATATAGTTCAGCATCTAGCTCCATCTAGTGGTTGATTCGGACATAACATTAACCCTTACAGTTTGTACATTTCTCATAATGTCACAATAGGATTCTATCCATAGAATATACAAAATAGAAACCGGACCAACCAATCCTCCTTTGATAGCCCCCACACCCACAGTCCTGATATTGGCCGGGATTCTCCAGCCGTTGGGATCGCCCTTTCCCGCTGGCAGCACAAACCCCTGCCTAAGGGTTCCCAGAAGGTATAGGATGGCCTCAATGTGAAATCCCATTGACAGGTTGCAGGATGGGACAATCCCAGTGCTAGTGAAGGGCCTGGCGTTGAGAAACACGAGACTGGGGATCCAGAGAACCCGGCCCAGGATCTTTATCCATCTATTTTTGCACCTCTCCAGCTCCTGTGTGTGTTTTCTAATAATACGACAAATAGGAAAGTATGCAGCACCCCTGGGAGGAACAAACACTGAGACCCTCACAAATGGGAGGCTTCTAAAGAGACAAAATGCCATCGAGAGACAAACAGAAACACTTCAGGGAGGATGTGGAGGCCCTCGGAGAGGAAGCAGGGGAGACTTAGCAGAACGGTGCGAGATTTGATTTGATTTGATTTGATTTATTATTGTCACTTGATTCGTAGACAGTGAAAAGTTGCATGCTGTACAAACAACGCATACCGTACATAGGGAAGGAGAGACTGCAGAGTATAATGTTACAGTTATAGCAAGGTGTAGAGAAAAGACAACTTAATACGAGGTAGGTCCATTCAAAAGTCTGATGGCAGTAGGGAAGAAGCTGTTCTTGAGTCGGTTGGTACGTGACCTCAAACTTTGGTACCTTTTTCCTGACGGAAGGGGGTGGAAGAGAGTATGTCCGGGGTGGGGTCCTTAATTATGCTGGCTGCCTTTCTGAGGCAGCGGGAATTATAGACAGAGTCGATGGATGGGAGGCTGGTTTGCCTGATGGATTGGGTTACATTCACGATCTTTTGTAGTTTCCTGCGGTCTTGGGCAGAGCAGGCTCCATACCAAGCTGCGATACAACCAGAAAGAATGCTTTCTATGGTGCATCTGTAGAAGTTGGTGAGGGTCGTAGCTGACATGCCAAATTTCCTTAGCCTTCTAAGAAAGTAGAGTCGTTGGTGGGCTTTCTTAACTATAGTGTCGGCATGGGGGGGACCAGGACAGGCTGTTGGTGATCTGTACACCTAAAAACTTGAAGCTCTCGACCCTTTCTACTTCGTTCCCATTGATGTAGACAGGGGCATGTTCTCCACTACGCTTCCTCAAGTCGATGACAATCTCCTTCGTTGTGTTGACATTGAGGGAGAGATCATTGTTGTCGCACCAGTTCACCAGATTCTCTATCTCATTCCTATTCTCTGTCTCGTCATTGTTTGAAATCCGACCCACTACGGTGGTGTCATCAGCAAATTTGAAAATTGAGTTGGAGGGGACTTTGGCCACAGTCATAGGAAAAGCTGGGATTGGGCAGAGTAAAGGTAATCAAGGTGATGTAGTGTCCAGGTAGAGAAACCAGGGAGAATCCGTTTCCCATGATGGGAGGCTCGGTAACTGTCATAATATACACACAAGTATATGATGGTGCATAGACAGACACTGAATGAAAAATGAAAATGAAAATTGCTTATTGTCACGAGTAGGCTTCAATGAAGTTACTGTGAAAAACCCCTAGCCGCCACATTCCGGCACCTGTCCGGGGATCGAACCGTGCTGCTGACCTGCTTGGTCTGCTTTAAAAGCCAGCGATTTAGCCGAGTGAGCTAAACCAGCCCCTGACCAGCCACTGACTGACACATTCCGGCACCTGTCCGGGGAGGCTGGTACAGGAATCGAACCGTGCTGCTGACCTGCTTGGTCTGCTTTAGAAGCCAGCGATTTAGCCGAGTGAGCTAAACCAACCCCTGACCAGCCACTGACTGACACACTGAATGACCAATCAACACAGAGAACACAGCAGCCAATCGCCAGACAGGACACGGCCACTATAAAGCCAGAGGGCACTAGTTTTCCCGCTCTCTTGGGATCCAGCCTCTGAGACAGCCAGAGCCCGTGATCAGCAACACGAACATCTACCGTGTGCTAGCAGGATAGTCTGGTCAGGTTAGCCTCAGGTCTCCAGTCAACTCAACATAGTGTCAACCCACAGTGCAAGTATGTTTAACAGCTCATAGTTCAATAAAATAGAGTTGTACTTCTACAAGTGTTGGAAGCCTGTCTCTCTCACTGCTATGGTAAACGCAGTCCTCGCAGACCCAGCATACCCAACACATCAGTATTCAGAGGGATACAAAGATTTGGAAAAAGACCTAGGGGCTATTTTCTAGGCAGCGAGTTGTTGTGATCTGGAAGGTGCTGCTGGAAAGGGCGGAGGAAGCAGATTCAACAGGAACTTTCAAAAATTAATTGGGTAAGTATTTGAGAACAAAAATGCTTGCGGGGCCATGGGAAAAGAATTGGGGGAGTACAACTGATTGGACAGGTCTTTCAAAGATTTTCTGGTGTATTTTCTACTGGGTTCCGATATTGTGAAAGAACTCGTGCTCCTCCGGGGCTGCTCCCTCACAGCTGAGATTTGGAAATTCATGGTTGTCTCAAAAATGAAGGCACATTTCAGTGTCTTGTCCTTCGATGATCAAACTGCTGGCTCTATTAACCCCGCTAAGCTGTTGTATTTTGTTAATGTCTCGCTGAACAATAGAAAACCATCCGTACGGACATTGCACACTCCGACATTCTGACCCTCAATTAGCTTGTTAAATCAAATCATTGAAGCTGTGGTTAATTGGATGGTTTAATTTATCGCTGCACTGAATTATCAGGTGAGATTGTGGAGAAAAGACATTGATAGCTCAACACCCCGACAGCAGCATATTTTATCAGGAGCCCATCCATCATCTTCAACATTCAAACCCTCCACCACTGACACACAGCGGCAGCCGTGTGTACCATCTACAAGATGCACTGCAGTAACTCACCAAGGTTCCTGAGACAACACCTTCCAAACCCATGATCACTACCATCTGGAAGGACAAGAGCAGCAGATCCCTGGAACACACCATCACCTTGAGGTTCCCCCTCCAAGTCACTCACCACCCTGACTGGGTAACATATCACCGTTCCTTCACTGTCACTGGGTAGGGCAGAACTTTACGGACCTGTCGATGTAGGGGTGGGAACTGAAAATGCAGATGTGCCATTCAAAGCTCCATTGATGTCGGAGGGACCAGATGTCCCGCCAGCAAGAGGGAGCATAAACTTCCACCCTAAGCTTCATGCAGGTCGCCCATGTCTAACTGACACATTGATCTTAATTTTAGCCTTTCCTTTTCTGTGTAGGGATTATTAATTACAATATATATATAACATATATATGTATAACATATATGATACATATATAATTTTAACCTGGATGAGTGCAGCTCAAAAACACACAAGGATCTCAGTACCATCCAGGACAAAACAGTTCCATTTCATCGGCTCGCCATCCACCACCTCCATCAACAACTTACAGTGACAGCCGTGTGTACCATCTACAAGATGCATTGCAGCAACTTCAACAGCACCTTCCCAACCCATGACCTCTGCCACCGTGAAGGTCACCATGAAGGTCATGGGCGGTGGCTCCCTGGGAACACCATCAGCTGGAAATTCGCCTCCAACTCGCTCAACATCCCGACTTGGAAATATATCAGCCGTTCCTTCACTGTCGCTGGGCCAAAATCCTGGACTTTCCTCCCTGACAGCACTGTGGGTGTACCTACACTACCTGGACTGCAGCGGCTCAAGGAGGCCACTCACTACCACCTTCTCTTTTTTTTTAAAAATAATTTTTATTGAAATTTTTGCAAAATAGAATACAAAATATAAACATCTTAGCTCTATTAACATACAACCGCGGTAACACCCCATGAACAATACCCCCCCCCCCCCCCCAGCTTCAATAGCAACTTCAAACAAAAAGAAAAAACAACAACAAAGAAAGAAAAAGAAGAGGAAGAATTCACTCTCTCCAGGGCATCCGCCCATGTCCCCTCCTCAATCACTACCACCTTCTCAAGGGATGATTAGGGATGGCCAAGGAATGCTGGCCCAGCCAACGAAGCCCACGTCCCAGAAGAGAATGGGGCTAATACGGAGGCTGAGATTCTCTGGTGTCCCAGCAGAGTGTTTCTGGGTGGAGGGAGGTGGCTGCCGCTGTCGGCGGGATTTCCCATTGAAACCGCCCCACACCAGCGGGAAACCCGGAAGATCCCACTGGCATGAACTATCGCCCATAGTTATTGCCAGACTATTGAGTGAGGGAAAGGCCAGTCCTGACCGTGTTATCAATCACAGCCATTCTGCCCAGCCGCCAATGCTGAGCCATTTCTCTCTGCCGCACTGTGACACCACGGAAACCTCTTAAACTTCAAACATCCATCTGAAATGGCTCAATGCAGTAAACCGAACATTTGGTCTTCTTTTGGGAGGCAAGGGGTTAAGAAACTTTGGGATGTGGCAAATAACCCGATCTAACTGGATAGGATTGTTAAGCCTTACTCCCGTGCCAATATCCATGTCCTTTTATGACTGTACCTGGCCTTTTCAGAAACAGCACTTCCCAATGATGCTATAAACCCCGTACGTAAAACAGGCACAAATAATAAAAGTTAGACCAGACCCTTGTCATAAAAGTACAGACATTCTCTGATTCAAAATTGCCTTAACCATTCACCTTCCAAAATGTAATTACAGTCTGTGTGTCCTTTCAGGAGATGTGTCCACATTATTATTAACTGGCTGTGATTCAGTAATTATTGCTTCTTTATTAATAATATTGATTAGGCTGAGCTGAATAGAGACATTTTGTCTCGTGGGGTTTATTTTGTGCGGAGATTTGAGGCGCTGCAGCCGTGGTTCCCTTGGGGAGCAGTCTCTTCTCAGACCCAAAAGGTTGTGGGTTCAAGGCCCCCACCAGGGGCTTGAGGACAGAACTCTTGGCTGACACTCGCAGTGCAGTACCGCAGGAGCCCTGCACTGTTGGGGGCGCCATCTTTCAGATGAGTTCTTAAACCGAGGCCCCGTCTGCCGTCTGGGTACAATATGAAATCCCAGGACATTATTTGAAGGAGTCCTCCCTGTTGGCTCTATTTATCCCTTGATTAATGTCACTGAGGAAAATTAATCGGATTATGTGGTCCTTGTCAAAACTCTGGGATCCTGCTGTGCGCAAGTAACTATCACGGTTCCAACATCACAACAGTAACAACATTTCAGCAAGTGCTTCATTGGCTGCGAAGCGCTTTGTAACATAATAATAATAATCTTTATTAGTGTTACAAGTAGGCTTACATTAACACTGCAATGAAGTTACTGTGAAAAGCCCCCAGTCACCACACTCCGACGTCTGTTCGGGTACACGGAGGGAGAATTCAGAATGTCCAATTCACCTAACAGCATGTCTTTCGGGACTTGTGGGAGGAAATTGGAGCTCCCTGTGGTAGTCACCACTGTTGTATTGTATTGTATATACTGCACGGCATACGAGGGTATTATGGTAAGGCCCCAGTACTACAGTTATGGGGGTCGATCCCTGCCTGCTGGCTCCGCCCATAACCCAATACCTTGAACTTGTGTTCCCTCATGACCGACCCTTCAACAAGGGGAACAGCTGCTCCCTATCCACCCTGTCCGTGCCGCTCATAACCTTATACACCTCGATCAGGTCCCCTCTCAGCCTTCTCTGCTCCAGCGAAAACAACCCAAGCCTATCCAGCCCCTCTTCATAATTTAAATGTTCCATCCCAGACAACATCCTGGTGAATCTCTGCACCCCCTCCGGCGCAATCACATCCTTCCGATAATGTGGCGACCAGAACTGCACACAATACTCCAGCTGTGGCCTCACTAAAGTTCTAAACAACTCCAACATGACCTCCCTGCTTTTGTAATGTGCGTCTCGACTGATAAAGGCAAGTGTCCCATATGCCTTTCTTACCACCCAATTAACCTGCCCTCCAGCCTTCAGAATATTGAACAGCCATTTCAACTTGTCCCCCCATCTTCAAAGGATTAGTGTAGGCACCCCCCTCCCCAGATCTCTCAGTTTCTGTACCGCCTTTTAAACTGCCCCCTTTATTTTTTTATTGAGGGAGGTGTTGTGACGCAGTAGGTAGTGTCTCTGAGCCCGAAACTCCGGGATCTAACTCCACCCCAAGACTTGATGGTGAAGGAAGGTGGGTCCATAACGCGGCCAAACGGGTTGATACTCAATCTGCGAATCCTTCGAACACACGTGCAGGGCCTCCACCGTCACTGTCGCTCGCTCCAGACCATAAGATACATAGAACCCCGTGTGTTATCACAGCAACTCAGACTCTGAAGCTTGGCTCAGTTGGCTGAATGCCTGGGTTGGATCAGATTAGCACCAGCAGCAGAGGGTTCGATTCCCGTTCAGGCTGGGGCGGATTTAGGACCTGCTTCCTTGCCCTGCTTGTGGAGGAGGTCATGGCACTGTGGGTCAGACCTGCTTTTGGGCAGGAGACAAAACACAAGGAGTTTACATTGCTTCCCCAAATCAATCAGAATAATTTCCTCTGACATGTGTCTGCCTATTTCAGTAGTCTATGTAATAATATAAATTTTTTTTTTCAAAAAAATTTAGAGTACCCAATTACTTTTTTTAACCAATTAAGGGGCAATTTAGCGTGGCCAATCCGTGGGTTGTGGGGGCGAAACCCATGCAGACATTGGGAGAATGTCTAGTTTAGGGGCTGGTTTAGCACACTGGGCTAAATCGCTGGCTTTGAAAGCAGACCAAGGCAGGCCAGCAGCACGGTTCAATTCCCGTACCAGCCTCCCTGGACAGACGCCGGAATGTGGCGACTAGGGGCTTTTCACAGTAACTTCATTGAAGCCTACTCGTGACAATAAGCGATTTTCATTTTCATTTTTCATTTCAATGTGCAAACTCCACACGGACAGTGACGCAGGGCCGGGATTCCGGGTCCTCAGCGCCACAGTCCCAGTGCTAACCACTGCGCCACATGCCGCCCATCTATGTAAGAATAATTATAACAACAATAACCTTTTATTGTCACAAGTATGAAGTTACTATGAAAAGTCCCTAGTTGCCACATTCCGGTGCCTGTTCGGGTAAGATGGTACGGGAATTGAACCCGCGCTGCTGGCCTTATTCTGCATCACAAACCAGCGGTCTGGCCTACTGAGCTAAACCAGCCCTATCTCTGAGGTTTCTGACTGTCCTCTTCATTGTTTACTATGGGAGTGTGTTCCCCCCTCCTTCCCCCACCCCCACCCCATTCACTTAGTGTGCAACTTAGTGTGAATGTATTGAAGCACTTCCCCCAGGGTAGAAAGAGGCAACCAGCTTTTACAAAGAAGCGGAGTTATATTCATTGTTAAATTCCTCCTTTGATATTGCTGGAAAGAGAGACATGTTGTAGAAGCTTTTCATCTTGCACTCATCTGGAAAATACAAGAACACCAAATTTCAAACGGCCATAACAATTTGCACAGCAGGAGAGAAGGGTGCTGATGGGTAAGCTAGTAGCGGAAGGAATATGGAAGTACAGGCTCCCCAAGCTCCCAGGCAATTCAAAAAGTGGTAATGCCTGACCATATTCCTTGTGTTGGTAGAAAATGGGTCCCCGCATATGAATGGATGTCACTTTCAGCGAGTGCAAATAAGCCCCACGCCGAGTTCGACTAACTATCTTAAATTGGTTGTTAGTGTAGTTATTAGCGACTTGGGATTTTTCAGTGAGTGCTGTTCAATCGCGGAGTCACATTGAACAGTAGATATTATATTGTGTGTTTTTCCAAAGCGGTTGAGTACGGTCGATATTCAGCCTTACACGAATAACCAAAGAGGCGTGCTGTTTGATTCAATTCACCAATTGCTGGGACATATGGCCCACGCCTCTGACATCACACCGACACTGAAATCGCTCAATTGTGCGGTCATCAGAATGTCTTTCTGGGCTGATGATAGCATCCTGCAAGTAGAAAATACCACTCGTTTAGCCAGTGCAACCCCTTTTGCTTGTTCCATGGCAACACCTCGGCCAATTAGAGTCAGCTTGCCAATCATCTTTTCTTGCAGTATAAATTACCGTGTTCATTTGAAATTTGGTGCTCTTGTGTCTGTCCAGATAAGTGAAAGACATGCCCCGCTCGCCCTTGCCCCCTTGAGATGCTGCAGTATATGTGTGTATTCATGCTCGCAATCCTCGACTAATTACTCTTTCTGCTGAAACCAAAAACGGGACAGTCCTGTTGTCCAGACGGATTCACTCTTCCGGTTTTTATCCAATCCCTTTGTGAAAGTTCCCATTGAACCGGCTTCCACCGCCCTTTCAGTCAGCGCCTTCTGGATCACAGCGTCACACTGCGCCACGTAAAATCTCCCATCTTCCCCTCTGGTTCTGTCGCCACCTCCCTTTAACCTGTCCCCTTTAGTTACTCACCCCGAGAGCAATGGAAGCAGTTTCTTCACATACACTATTAAAACCCCTCATGATTTTGAGGGCCTCCAGCTAATCATAGGATCCCTACATTGCAGAAGGAAACCGGAGGAAACCCACGCAGATACGGGGGGAACGTGCAAACTCCACACAGACAGTGACCTGAGGTCGGAGTCGAATTCTCAGTGTAAGGTTGAGATTTTGATTTGATTTGATTTATTGTCACACGTACCGAAGTACAGTGAACAGTATTTTTCTGCGGCCGAGGAACGTACACAGTACGTACATAGTAGGCACAAGAATCATCAACAGGGAACATTGACAAATGGTGCATCGACAAACAGTGATTGGTTACAGTGCGGAACAAGGGGCCAAACAAAGCAAATACAGGAGCAAGAGCAGCATAGGGCGTCGTGAATAGTGTTCTTATAGGGAACAGATCAGTCCGAGGGGGAGTCGTTGAGGAGTCTGGTAGCTGTGGGGAAGAAGCTGCTCCTATGCCTGGATGTGCGGGTCTTCAGATTTCTGTACCTTCTGCCTGATGGAAGGGTCTGGAAGAGGGCAAAGCCTGGGTGGGAGGGGTCTCTGATAATGCTGTCTGCCTTCCTGAGGCAGCGGGACATGTAGACAGAATCAATGTGGGGGTGGCGAGTTTGTGTGATGCGTTGGGCTGAGTTCACCACACTCTGCAGTTTCTGGCAGTAATGGACAAAACATGAGTGGGTTAATAAAGCCAGGATTGGTTAGGATCTCACTTTTCACAATCTCAGAATGCTCCAATGGGATTTGCAGTATTAAAGTTTAGTCATTGTTGGAAGGCTGTGACAAATCTTTACAACATAAACTCCCACAATGACAGTGAAGTAAATATCCAGAGATTCTGTATTTTAAATGATAGATAATTGTTGGACAGGACACCAGGGATAACACTCCCGGCGGTTCTGAGAAACAGGAACAAGTGCAGTTAACATTGCAAAACAGGAGCTTTGACAGTGCAGCACTCCCTCAGTACTGACCCTCTGACAGTGCAGCACTCCCTCAGTACTGACCCTCTGACAGTGCGGCACTCCCTCAGTACTGACCCTCTGACAGTGCTGCACTCCCTCAGTACTGACCCTCTGACAGTGCGGCACTCCCTCAGTACTGACCCTCTGACAGTGCGGCACTCCCTCAGTACTGACTCTGACAGTGCAGCACTCCCTCAGTACTGACCCTCTGACAGTACGGCACTCCCTCAGTACTGACCCTCTGACAGTGCAGCACTCCCTCAGTACTGACCCTCTGACAGTGCGGCACCCCCTCAGTACTGACCCTCTGACAGTACGGCACTCCCTCAGTACTGACCCTCTGACAGTGCAGCACTCCCTCAGTACAGACCCTCTGACAGTGCAGCACTCCCTCAGTACTGACCCTCTGACAGTGCGGCACTCCCTCAGTACTGACCTTCTGACAGTGCAGCACTCCCTCAGCATCGACCCTCTTGTTATATTACTACTCCTGGTAGTAATGTTATATTGCTTTGTGTAATATATGTTACTCACTTGCTTCTTGCCAGGATGATCTTTAACTCGATGTTGATTAACACTCGTAGTATTCCAATTCGAGCAAATGCTTAAATGTAAATTTAAGTAATTATTGTCACAAGTAGGCTTACATTAACACTGCAATGAAGTTACTGTGAAAAGCCCCTAGTCACCATATTCCGGCGACAGTTCGGGTACTCTGAGGGGGAATTCAGAATTCTCGGCTGGATGGGGAATTGAACCCACGCTGCTGGCCTTGTTCTGCATCACAAATCAGCTGTCTCGCCCACTGAGCTAAACTAGTAACATCAACAAATAAACTGTGAGTTTGTTCTCTCTCCAACATTTATACTAGATGTGAAAGGAACAAGATTGAATAAGAAATAACTATGATTAACTAAAGCTGCAATGAGCAGTCTCTTTCTGCCTCTGGTCACCAGTGTCTGTCCTTACGAAGAGGTGGATCTTGGCTTAAGTCTGTCTTTTTATACCCATCTCCAGTGTTGTCCTGCCGTGATTGCTTCGCTGTTATGTACATACATTAACCCCTTGTGTACATACAGATTTGCAGATCACTACATCCCCTTCTTTTCTTTTACATATTTTCTGTTCTGTGTTTTGCCTCGTTACATGTCGCAACTATTTACAGTATTTATTTACGTTCAAAATGAAGCAATTAGTCGATCGGGGGCCCTGGTCGTCCTCTGCGATCGTCGCAGTTTCGGCGGTGATGTAGGCACCGGCTCGGGCATCCATGGCACCGGGAGCGTGGCTTCAGCTTCTTTGGCAGCTTCATCACCCCTGGATGGGACCAGTGGGAGGACCGATCCACCTGGGAAGGGGGCGGCTGTGGGGTGCGCCGGTGGGAGGGAGGGTGGGGGTGGTGGTGGGGGTGTGGGTGGGGATCCAGTGGGCGCCAGGTCCCGTAGGAAGACCGTATCCTGTCGGCCGTCGGGGTACGCCACGTAGGTGTACTGAGGGTTAGTGTGAAGGAGGTGGACCCTCTCGACCAATGGGTCCGACTTGTACGTCCGCAAGTGTTTGCGGAGCAGGATGGGTCCAGGAGCTGCCAGCCAGGTTGGGAGCGAGGTCCCGGAGGAGGACTTCTTAGGGAAGACAAGGAGACGTTCGTGAAATGTTTCGTTGGTCGTGGTACACAGCAGTGATCGGATGGAGTGGACAGCATCGGGAAGGACTTCCTGCCAGCGGGAGACTGGGAGATTCCTGGACCGTAGGCTGAGTAGGACGGTCTTCCAGACCGTTCCGTTCTCCCTCTCTACCTGTCCGTTTCCCCGGGGGCTGTAACTGGGTGTCCTGCTCAAAACAAAGCCCTTGCTGAGCAGGGATTGACGCAGTTCGTCGCTGATAAAGGAGGACTATCGCTGTGTATGTAGGCGGGGAAACCGAACAGTGTAAAGATACTGTGGAGGGCTTTTATGATAGTGGCTGCGGTCATGTCGGGGCAGGGGATGGCGAATGGGAACCGGGAGTACTCGTCAATCACATTCAGGAAATACGTGTTGCGGTCGGTGGAGGGGAGGGGCCCTTTGACGTCCATACTGAGGCGTTCAAAGGGGCGGGAAGCCTTTACCAGGTGCGCTTTCTCTGGCCTGTAGAAGTGCGGCTTGCACTCCGCGCAGATTTGGCAGTTCCTGGTGGCGGTCCTGACCTCCTCGATGGAGCAGCTTCCAGGGACGGTACAAGATCTCATAGTTGTAGGTGGAGAGCTCAATCCTCCACCGTAAGATCTTGTCGTTCTCTATCTTGCCCCGCTGTGCATTATCAAACATGAAAGCGACTGACCGTTGGTCAGTGAGGAGAGTGAATCTCCTGCCGGCCAGGTAATGCCTCCAGTGCCGCACAGCTTCTACTATGGCCTGTGCTTCCTTTTCCACTGAGGAATGGTGGATTTCTGAAGCGTGGAGGGTACGGGAGAAGAAGGCCACGGGTCTGCCCGCTTGGTTGAGGGTGGCCGCCAGAGCTACGCCGGACGCGTCGCTCTCGACTTGGAAAGGGAAGGGATTCATTGATTGCGTGCATCGTGGCCTTTGCGATGACCGCTTTGATGCGGCTGAAGACCTGGCGGGCCTCTTCCGACAGGGGATAAACCGTGGATTGGATTAGTGGGCGGGCCTTGGCCGCATAGTTGGGGATCCACTGGGCATAATAAGAAAAAAATCCCAGGCAGCGTTTCAGGGCCATGGAGCAGTGGGGGAGGGGAAACTCCATGAGGGGGCGCATGCATTTGGGACCTGGGTCTATAACTCCATCATGCACTACGTAGCCGAGGATGGCTCGACGGTCGGTGCTGAACACGCATTTGTCCTTGTTGTAGGTTCGATTAAGGATTTTTGCGGTATGAAGGAATTTACAGAGGTTGGTGCTGTGGTCCTGCTGGTCGTGGCCGCAGATGGTGACATTATCGAGGTATGGAAACGTGGCTCGCAAACCGTACCGGCAACCATTTGGTCCATCTCCCGTTGGAAGACTGAGACTCCATTTGTGACACCAAAGGAAACCCTTAGGAAGTGGTAGAGCCGCCCATCTGCTTTGAAAGCAGCGTATTTGCGGTCGTCCGTGCGAATGGGGAGCTGGTGATAGGCGGACTTGAGATCCACCGTGGAAAAGACCTTGTATTGTGCAATCTGATTGACCAGATCGGATATGTGGGGGGAGGGTACGCGTCGAGCTGCGTATACCTGTTGATGGTCTGACTGTAATCGATGACCATCCTGTGCTTCTCCCCGGTCTTTACCACCACTACTTGAGCTCTCCAGGGACGGTTGCTGGCCTTGATAACCCCTTCCTTCAGAAGCCGCTGGACTTCTGACCTAATGAAGGCCCGGTCCTGGGCACTGCACCGTCTGCTCCTGGTGGCGGCGGGTTTGCAATCCGGGGTGAGGTTCGCAAAAAGGGAAAGCGGGTCGATCTTGAGGGTCGCGAGGCTGCAGACAGTGAGGGGGGGCATAGGGCCGCCAAATTTAAAAGTTAAACTCTGGAGATTACATTGGAAGTCTAACCCTAGGAGTGTGGCAGCGTGGCAGCGCAGAGGGGAGGGAGGACGTAGCGCCGGAAATTTTTTAATTCCCTTCCCTGGACCGTAAGGTTCGCTGCGCAGAACCCTTTGATCTCTACAGAGTGAGATCCGGAGGCCAGGGAGATTCTTTGGCTAACTGGGTGGATGGGAAGAGAACAGCGCCTTACCGTGTTGGGGTGTATGAAGCTCTCTGTGCTCCCGGAGTTGATCAGGCAGGATGTTTCACGGCCGTTGATGAGCACGGTCATCGTTGCGGTCTAGAGCGTTCGGGGCCGAGACTGGTCCAGGGTCACCAAGGCAAGTTGTGGTAAAAGTTGGAGATTTTCCTCGGGCGGTGTGTGGTCCTCCAAATCGGGGTCCTGAGACTCCAGCCAAGATGGCGGCACCCACTGGTCGCACATGGCTAGGGGTGTGCAAGATGGTGGTGCCCATCCGTCGCACGTGGTCCCTGGGGAACAAGGTGGCAGCGCCCGGGGCTGACACGTGGCTCTGGGAAAGGAAGATGGCGGCGCCCACTGGCCGCACGTGGCTCATGGAGAGAGTTGGGGTGGCGGTCCCGGTTCGTCCCCAGAGACCGCGGCGACCGCCCGGGCCTGGCATACCGCCACGAAATGGCCCTATTTGCCGCACCCTTTGCAGGTGGAGGAGCGGGCCGTGCAGCGCTGCCGGTGGTGCTTGGCTTTCCCTCAAAAATAACAGCGGGGCCCCCCGGGGTTGCCTGGTAGTTACGTAGAACAAGCTGGTTGGAGGATGGGGGATGCATCGGGGTTGGCCGCGGGGGGGGGGGGGGGGGGGATCCACGCTGCCCAAGGGGCTGCCGCGCGATCGGGAATGTACACACGGGCGTTTCGGGAGGCCACATCCAGGGAGCTAGCAAGGGCCCGTGCCTACTTGAGGCCTAGTGTCTTTCTCCAGCTGCCGCTGGCGGATTTGGGAGGACTGCATACCTGTAACGAATGCGTCCCAGAGTAAATATTCTGTGTGGTCGCTGGCTGAAACTTGTGGACAGTCACAGTTCCTACCTAGCACCAGAAGTGCGTGGTAGAATTCATCCAGCGATTCCCCCGGGATTTGTCGCCTTGTCGCTAGCAGATGCTGGGTGTAGACCTGGTTTACTGGGCGAATGTCGTGTCCTTTCAACAGGGCCATCGCGGCCTTGAAATTGTCCGCATCCTCTATGAGGGTGTCGATCTCTGGGCTCACCCTCGAGTGAAGAACTTGCATCTTCTGGTCCTCCGTGGGTGGAGTTGTGGCCATCCTGACGTACCCATTGAAGCACGCCAGCCAGTGTTTGAAAGTTGTCGCTGAGTTTGCCGTGTTGGGGCTGAGTTGCAGACACTCCAGCTTGATTCGGAGCTCCATTCTTTAAAATCTAGTCCAATAAATTGATGCTCGATTAATGACTCCAGAAGCGAGATTGGATGACAAATGAAGGCTTTATTGGACTAGATGTTTCCCCCAGCAGCGCAGGTACAGAATGCAGCAGCTGGGGGGGACACAGGCTCTTATACTCCGCCTTACTGGGCGGAACCAGCAGGAAGGCTTCACCAATGAACTTGCTGTCACAGGTACCTCCCACACCAATGGTCTTACAGCATCAACCTGGGTACCGTAATACCCCTAATACCGACTACCACAAAGCCTTTATGACAGATGAAGGCATAGGATCAGGAAGTTTCATAACCTCAGGAAAATGTGAGTAATAGTCCATGATGAGAATATAGTCACGACCCGTAGCATGAAACAGATCGATGCCTACTTTTGTCCATGGTGACGTTAATTCATGCTGCTGAAGTGGCTCTTTATACTGTGCTGATTGATGCTTCTGACAGGTGTCACATGTCATGACCATGTCAGTTAGTTCTTTGTTGATGCCAGGCCAGTAAACTGCCCGTCATACTCTCCTCCTACATGTTTCGCTTCCGAGGGGCCCTCACATCTCAGAGCGTAGACTCAGTGGAATTACAATTTGGTCATTGTGTAACAATAGCTAATCAACTACTGTTAACTCGGTCTGAAAGTTTTGATACTGTGGACATTGTCCCTTTGTCCAACCAAGCTGGAAATGGTGCATCACTCTTAGTAAATCTGCATCTTTCTTCGTTTTGTGACGAATCAGTTGTAGCTTCTCATCAGGTGCCGCAAGATTCTCCGTGGGAACTACGTTTGAGCTTCGATGTGTCCAATAAATTCTGGTGGTGAACTTTCAGTTGATCTGGATAATGTATGAGCAATGATGAGATCTTTTCCCGGAGTGTATACCAAGGTGAAGTCCTACCTCCTTAACTTCATCATAACACGTTGTAGGCGAGGAGTTAAGGCATTCAAATTTTATGTGAACTAAAGGTCTGTGATCCGTTTCCACTATAAATGTTGGAAGCCCGTACACATAGTCGTGGAATTTCAGTATTCCCAAGAGTAGACCGAGACATTCCTCTTCTATCTGTTCATATCTGCACTCTGTTGTAGTCATAGCCCTGGAAACGTGTGCAACTGGAACCCAAACAGATTGGTCGTTCCGTTGTAGAGGAACTGCACCTATCCTGTCCTGACGAGCATCAGTGGAGATCTTGGTAGTCCTAGTTGAGTCAAAGAAGGTAAGAATTGGTGCAGTCATCAGTTGATGTTTGAGATCCACCCATTCATTTTGGTGACGTTGTGTCCAATTCAAAATCAGTGGTCTCTCTTATCAAATTGCGTAAAGGTGGCTTCCCCGTGGACAGATTCGAGATCAACTTGCCCAAGAAATTTACAAAGCCCAGAAATCTGAACACAGCCTCTTTATCATGAGGTGTTTCCATCTTCTTGATCGCAGAAATTTTCACATCATCTGGTCTGACACCTTGAGTTGATTTTGTATCTCCCCAGAAGTTTAAAGATGTTTGTGCAAATGTGCACTTTGAGTTTCAATCCATACTGATGGATTCTTTGAAACACCTTCTTCAAAAGACAAATGTGGTCTTCTTCTGTTGTGGACCATATAATCATGTTGTCGACATAGACTCTTACACCATCGATACCCTCAGTCATCTGCTCCATTATCCAATGGAAAATTTCTGAAGCAGAGATTATTCCAAAGGACATACAGTTAAAGCAGAAGCGTCTGAATGGAGTATTGAATGTACACAACAATCTGCTCGAGTTGTCAAGCTGCATCTGCCAGAATCCCTGCGAAGCGTCGCGTTTAGTGAAGATGTGAGCATTCGCCATCTTGCATGTGATCTCTCCACGCTTGGGGATAGGGTAATGTTCCCTACGAATGTTTTTGTTCAGATCCTTTGGATCTTTGCAGATTTGAAGATCTCCAGATTCTTCTGGATTTCTTCTGATTCCTTAATACATGCTAGAGAGCTGACCCAGTCAGTCGGCTGTGTGACTCGAGAGATGATTTATAGAACATAGAACAGTACAGCACAGTACAGGCCCTTCGGCCCACGATGTTGTACCAACCATTTATCCTAATCTAAGTTCAACCTAACCTACACCCCTTCAATTTACTGCTGTCCATGTGCCTGTCCAAGAGTCGCTTAAATGTCCCTAATGACTCTGACTCCACCACCTCTGCTGGCAGTGCATTCCACACACCCACCACTCTCTGTGTAAAGAACCTACCTTTGACATCTCCCCTGTACCTTCCTACAATCACCTTCAAATTATGTCCCCTCATGACAGCCATTTCCACCCTGGGGAAAGGTCTCTGGCTATCCACTCTATCCATGCCTCTCATCACCTTGCACACCTCTATCAAATCACCTCTCTGCCTTCTTCGCTCCAGTCAGAAAAGCCCCAGCTCCCTCAATCTTTCTTCATAAGACATGTCCTCCAGTCCAGGCAGCATCCAGATAAATCTCCTCTGCACCCACTCCAAAGCATCCACATCCTTCCTATAATCAAACAACAAGAACTGGACACAATATTCCAAGTGTAGTCTAACTAGAGTTTTATAAAGCTGCAGCAATACCTCGCAGCTCTTAAACTCAATCCCCCTGTTAATGAAAGCCAACACACCATACGCCTTCTTAACAACCCTATCAACCTGGGTGGCAACTTTGAGGGATCTACATACGTGGACTCCAAGATCCCTCTGTTCATCCACACTTCCAAGAATCCTGCCTTTAACCCTGTATTCAGCATTCAAATTCCACCTTCCAAAATGAATCACTTCACAGTCATCAAGGTTGAATTCCAAGGTTCATTCCTTGTAGCCTTTCAAATTCTAATTTCAATCTCTCTCGCAAAGGAGCTGGAACTCTCCTAGACTGATGGATTACAGGTTTGGCATCTTTTTTTTAAGCAAAATCTTGTACAGGTACGGTAAAGTGCCCATACCTTTAAATACGTCAGGGAATTCTTGAAGAAAGACTTGAAGATGTGTTATGGGAGCGGCGTTTTCTGAACCCCAAAATGTATCATGGAGTTCAACAAACCTCTCCCTTTAATGTATTGTTGCTTTTGAAGCACACGGCTTGGCCTCCAGGTGTGGTATTACAATTATGGACACATGGGTTTTTAAACACAAAACAATGTTTATTCCATGAATTCAACTTAACCTTTTCAAATAAACATTGGATCTCTTAACACCCCTTACTTCAAAGATAACCCCGAAAATAATACAACACTAAATAATCCCTCAAAATGTTCCTTCAAACCTCCAAAAGACTTCACCTTTAACAACAGACATGAGGTTGCATTCAATATACTTATAGTCTTTGGATTTTCAGACATCAACAGACCAGTTCTGTGTTTTCTTCTTGCAGCTCTTTGCAAAACACACAAACACACCCAACTTTCTCCTCAAACTGGCTTTTTCCTTTCAAACAGCTCACAGCAAACCAGCCAGGCACTTTTCAGCTGCTCTCTATTAAAACTGAAACCTAAACACTGCAAAATGGCTGAGCTAAAAAAACCCAGCTCTACCCACACTCTGACATCACTTCAGTAATATGAGCTGCTGCATTTCTTAAAGGTACATTGCTTAAACATCCATTTCTTAAAGGTACTCTCACATGCCAGATGGCATGATCCCATTGATGTGATCTGATTACCATTGTAGTTTTTTAGCCTAGATGCAGCAGGTATCATCTCATCTTGTCCTGGAATAGAGCTTGTCAGTACATTGACTGAAGCCCTAGTGTCAAGCTTGAACAATATTGGAAAGTGGTTAACATGCTCTATTGAGGCCCAATCACTACTAGAGTCGATCATATTGACCGGTTGAGGAGTCCTGGTCATTGCTTTAAGTTGCTCACTTTTTTCAATTGTTCCCACAAAAAGCATGATGAGAAACGGTCCTCTTCTAAAGAATAATTCTCTATGGATATTTTGTGCTCCGATGAATCCACACTGCGAATGTTGATGTTCCTTTATTTTGGTTGAGGAGTTTGAAATTGCACTGTAGATCTGCATTGTGAAGCACAGTGATCGTGTTTTCCACACTTTAACCATTGTTTGCCCTGAGCCCGACATCGCCCTTTTAAGTGGGCGCTGCCACATCGGTGACACGTCATGACATCGTCTCTCTGATGCATTGGACACGTTCGCACATATACAGACGTCTTTTCTTCAGTCTCGCATTTCCATGCGAAGTGCGCATGTCCTGGGCTGGAGCGTGTGCGCGGGTAGGAGAGCTGCCGTTTGAAATGTGCTTCCTGGCCGCCTGCGACACCATTTTAACAGACTCGACCGCGTGGTGCACTTTTGGGCCCCTTTCAAGGTCGTGAAATTCGTTATGTTGGTCTTTACTTTGTTCGTGAGATGAACACTTTTGAATTGCGATTTTCAGCGTTACATCTTGCTGTTTTAAAATGATTCTCTGAGGCTCTCATCGCATAATCTACGTGCAATCTGGTCTCTGATTGGCGAATCATGCAAATCTGCATAGTTGCAAGTTTGTGCTGGCAATTTTAAATCACTGACACAGTTAATGGATGAGTCCCCATGTTTTTGAACACGTCCGTTGAACCTGAATCTCTCAAAGGTTTCATTTGTCCGCATTTTGCATTGGTCATTAAATTTGTTAATTATTATATCAAGTTTGCGTTTTTCCTCCCTTTCAGAGTAGGCGAAAGAGTTGTATATTTCGACAGCCTCCTGTCCTGCCATGGATAAAAGCAGAGCTATTTTTCTAGCTTCAGAAGCGGTGGTCAAACCGTGTGCTTCCAAAAAGATTTGGAATTGCTGGTTGAAAAGTTTCCAATTAGAGTTAAGATTACCGGTAGTTTTTAGTTGACATGGAGCTTGAACGTAGTCCATCGAGTCAATTGTTCTTCGAGGGATCCGAATGCTGTGAAGCCTTCCAAAGTCGAATAGCTGATACAAATTTTCTCTTTTTTTCCTTTCTAGTTCTTATCTAATCTATCCAGTAAGATTTCTTGAAGTCAATTTCTGGTACCATGTTACATTACTACTCCTGGTAGTAATGTCACATTGCTTTGTGTAATATATGTTACTCGCTTGCTTCTTGCCAGGATGATCTTTAACTCGATGTTGATTAACTCGGTGTTGAGTAACGTTAACAAATAAACTGTGAGTTTGTTCTCTCTCTAACACTTATACTAGAGGTTAAATGAACAAGATTGAATAAGAAATAACTATGATTAACTGCACCTGCAATGAGCTGTCTCTTACTGCCTCTGGTCAATAGTCACTGTCCTTACGAAGAGGCAGATCTTGGCTTGAGTCTGTCTTTTTATACCCATCTCCAGTGCTGCCCTCTAGTGATTACTTAGCTGTTATATCTATACACTAACCCCTTGTGTACATACAGATATGCAGATCACTACACTTCTGACAGTGCAGCACTCCCTCAGTACTGACCCTCTGACAGTGCAGCACTCTCTCAGTACTGACCCTCTGACAGTGCAGCACTCCCTCAGTACTGACCCTCTGTCAGTGCGGCACTCCCTCAGTACTGACCCTCTGACAATGCAGCACTCCCTCAGTACTGACCCTCTGACAGTGCAGCACTCCCTCAGTACTGACCCTCTGACAGTGCAGCACTCCCTCAGTACTGACCCTCTGACAGTGCGGCACTCCCTCAGTACTGACCCTCTGACAGTGCAGCACTCTCTCAGTACTGACCCTCTGACAGTGCAGCACTCCCTCAGTACTGCCCCTCTGGCAGTGCAGCACTCCCTCAGTACTGACCCTCTGACAGTGCAGCACTCCCTCAGTACTGACCCTCTGACAGTGCAGCACTCCCTCAGTACTGACCCTCTGACAGTGCAGCACTCCCTCAGTACTGACCCTCTGACAGTGCAGCGCTCCCTCAGTACTGACCCTCTGACAGTGCGGCACTCCCTCAGTACTGACCCTCTGACAGTGCAGCGCTCCCTCAGTACTGACCCTCTGACAGTGCGGCACTCCCTCAGTACTGACCCTCTGACAGCGCAGCACTGCGTGGTGATTCACTCTCAGGATTGTATAAATTTCCTAGACTGTTAGACGGCTAAATATTGGGAAGTTGGACACCCGGCAATTGATCATCTTGGAGCGAAATGAGTCTCGTGCCTTTGTCAGTGTAACGGCGGTCAGGCAGATCATTGGGCAGTCTCGGCGGCAGTCGATGCACTGTCGAAGTGTTGTTGCTATTGCTGTCAAACAGGACCTCATTGTCCTCTCCCTGGCCCCAGCCACCATCGGCCCTGTTTAGCGATTTTTAATAAACACATTAAAAAACATCCTGCGACCTTTCAGTCCCAGCGAGATACCTGCCTTGGTGATAGCTTTCTCCGTGGTGTTATGAGCTACCTTGCACATTCTCTGCACATTATTAGCCCGAGGCAGCCACAATAAAGCTGCTTCTTTCCTTTCATATCCGTGGTAATAACTGTTTTCCTAAGCCCTTTCCTCTCAACAGAAAAGTAATTACTTTTCTGAAGAATTGATCATAATATACCGTGGAGCTCTGCTTCCTGTCTGAACCCTCCCTCCTCGTTGTTCCTTATCTTCTCTCCCTCCGTCGTGGCTTTGCTCCCAGAAGACGAATGCTTCAATCAATATTCTATTCAAAATCAGATGGATTTTTTTTTTTGTTAATTTGCTTTTGACATTTGCTACAGAAGCTCTATTTGAAAGAAAAAGGAACAAAGCTGAATATTTGCTTTATTAGAATTCCTGAAATTCCCCACACTAAAATGTGTAACGTATTGGTATTTCAACAAACTTTGAAAATATATAATTGTCCAATATTTAATAAGAGAAATTGCAATTTCAGAAATCCAATTTAATTGCTCACGCATTAGCTGTCAAGCTCCATCTCTATCCCAGGTTTTTCCTTTCCTCTCTTCAATTTCAGGGTCCTGCTGATGAAATATTTAGCTTCCCACGCGTTACATAGAATTATATTGAAGGAACAGCAGGACAGAAGCAGGCCATTCAGCCCAGCTGGTGTATGCTGGGGCTTTTGCTCCATAGGAACCTCCTCCCACCCATTGACCTCACCCCATCAACATATCCTTCTATTATTTCCTGCCCTGTGTGTTTATTCCGCTTCCCCCGAGAACCTGGTTTTATTTTATTCACCTCAATCGCTCCCTGTGGCAGCGATTTCCACATTCACGTCGCTTTCTGCGGAAAAACGTTTCTCCTGAATTCCCGACTGGACTTATTCCTGAATGTTTTACACAGTACAGGAGATATGGTGGTTATCAAGGCCAATAGTATTCCTTGTACACCTACGATTGTGCGGCCAAATTCCCCACCAACTCGATTTTCAAATTTGCTGATGACACCACCGTAGTGGGTCGGATTTCAAACAATGATGAGACAGAGTACAGGAATGAGATAGAGAATCTGGTGAACTGGTGCGACGACAATAATCTCTCCCTCAATGTCAACAAAACGAAGGAGATTGTCATCGACTTGAGGAAGCGTAGTGGAGAACATGCCCCTGTCTACGTCAATGGGAACAAAGTAGAAAGGGTCGAGAGCTTCAGGTTTTTAGGTGTACAGATCACCAACAGCCTGTCCTGGTCCCCCCCATGCTGACACTATAGTTAAGAAAGCCCACCAATGACTCGACTTTCTCAGAAGACTAAGGAAATTTGGCATGTCAGCTACGACCCTCACCAACTTCTACAGATGCACCATAGAAAGTATTCTTTCTGGTTGTATAACAGCTTGGTATGGAGCCTGCTCTACCCAAGACCGCAGGAAACTACAAAAGGTTGTGAATGTAGCCCAGTCCATCACGCAAACCAGCCGCCCATCCATTGACTCTATCTATAATTCCCACTGCCTCAGAAAGGCAGCCAGCATAATTAAGGACCCCACCCCGGACATACTCTCTGCCACCTTCTTCCGTCAGGAAAAAGATACCAAAGTTTGAGGTCACGTTCCACCGACTCAAGAACAGCTTCCTCCCTGCTGCCATCAGACTTTTGAATGGACCTACCTCGTATTAAGTTGATCTTTTCTCTACACCTTGCTATAACTATAACATTATATTCTGCAGTCTCTCCTTCCTTCCCTATGTACGGTCTGCATTGTTTGTACAGCATGCAAGAAACAATACTTTTCACTGTATACTAATACATGTGACAATAATAAATCAAATCAAATCAAAGTATTCTTGCCTTTATTAACTGAGGCATAGAATAGAAGAGCAGGAAAGTTATGATGGAGCTGTATAAAATGCTGGTGAGGCCACAGCTGGAGTACTGTGTGCAGTTCTGGTCACCACACTATAGGAAGGGGGTGCGCTGGAGGGGGTGCAGAGGAGATTCCCCAGGATGTGGCCTGGGCTGGAGCATTTCAGCCAGGGACAGAGGCTGGTTAGGCTGGGGCTGTGATCCTTAGAGCAGAGAAGACTAAGTGGGGGGACCTGATTGAGATGTATAAAATTATGAGGGACGTAAATAGGGTGGAGAGGAAGGTCCATTTCCCCTTAGTGGGACGGATCAATAACCAGGAGGCACAGGTGGAACGTCAGCGGCAGGAGGTTTAGAGGAGATGTGAGGAAATTGTTTTTAACCCAGACGGTGCTGGGTATCTGGAACTCTGCCTGAAAGGGTGGTAGAGGCAGGAACCCTCACACCTTTTAAGAAGTATTGAGATGAGCACCTGAAATATCCGAGCTTACAGAGCTATGGACCAAGTGCTGGCGAACAGGATTAGAATAGTTAGGTGCTTGATGGTCAGTGCAGACGCAATGGGGCTAACGGCCCCTTTCCCTGCTGTAAAATTCTATGACTGTGACAGAGGGGTCTCGGGGCTCAAGTGCACAATTCTCTGAAGATGTCCAGGCAAGTTGAATCATTTGTAAAGAAGGCTTATAGCATCCCTGGGTTTATAAATAGAGGCACAGAGTATAAAACATGTGATGCTGCACCTCTGCAAATCATTGGTCAGACCACATTTGGAATGTTGTGTTCAGTTCTGGGCACCTTATTTAAGGAAGGATGTTAAAGCCCTGGGGAGAGGGCGGAGGAGATTAACGAGAATGGTAACAGGAATGAGGTGCTGGATTCTCCGTTTCAGTGCCTATGTCCCCACGCCGTCGTGAAAACTGTGGTCTTTTCCGGCAGGGAAACTCTCTTTTGGTCACAGATTCACCTTCTTGCCCCCCGCACCTCCGGGTCAGAGGGCGCGCATACGCAAGGCCGCGACCTCCAGCGGCCGCACCGTGCTCCACGGCGGACTCAGCCCGCGGACCTGGACCGCCAAAATAGTGCCTCCCATTGGCCGCTCGCCTGACCCTGACCGCCCGCACACATAGCCCCCAGTCCCGAATGAGGCCCCCCCCCCCCCGCCCTCCGATCGGTCCTCCCCCCAACAGCAGCGGCTGTGGACTCAGTTTCGCGAACAGCTGGACCACATTAGAAACAGGCTGTCGGGAATTCGGCTGGTCGCGGACGGGGCATCGCGGGGCGGGTCTCAGGCAATGGCCTGAGGCGGTGGATACTCGGCACGGCGTACTCCCCGGGTACGGCGCTTTTGGGGGCGGGGGGGGGGCGGAGAATAGCGGAACCGGCGCCAGTCCCAATACCGTGCAGGAAAACAGCGCTCTGCCACGTCGCCGAACGCGATTTCAGCGTCGGGGTGCGGAGAATCCAGCCCGAGGAATTTTAGATACGAGGAAAGATTGGAGAAATTGAGCTTCTTCTCCTTGGAGCCGAGAAGATTCAGAGGCGGCCTTACTGAGGTGTTCAAAATTCTGAACAGTTTTGACAGGGTAAAGAAGGGTATTCTGTTTCCACTGTGGGGGGGGGGGGTCACAATTTCAAGATGGCCAGCGAGAGAGCGCGGAGTGAGATGAGGAGAAACCCCTTCACTCAGAGAGTCGTTGGGGTTCGGACTTCGCTGCCTGGGAGAGCGGTGGAGGCGGATTCCAAAGGAAGTTTCAATGAGAGCTGGAGATAGATTTGAAAGTGGTGAATTTAGAGGGCTGCAGAGATAGGGCTGGGGAATGGGTCTAGCATGGATGCTCTTTCGGGAGTGGGTGACGACACAATGGGCAGAATGGCCTCCTTCAATGCTGTAAAATTCTAAGATTCCCTTTATTGTCTGACCAATAAATGGAGACATCTTCTCTTAGTCCACCTTATCCAACCCCCATCATAATTTTAAAGACCGCTATTAGGCCACTCCCCCTCGGCATTCCCTTTCCAGAGAATAGAGCCCCGGCCCACTCAGCTTTCTTTTTTCGTGTACCCAATTATTTTTTTTCCCCCCAATTAAGGGGCAATTTAGCGTGGCCAATCCACCTAACCTGCCCATCTTTGGGTTGTGGGGGCGAAACCCACGCAGGCACGGGGAGAATGTGCAAACTCCACACGGACAGTGACCCAGAGCCGGGATCAAACCCGGGTCCTCAGCGCCGTAGTCCCAGTGCTAACCACTGTGCCACTGTGCCGCCCCTTCATTCTGCTTTTCTTGGACGTAATCACATTTCGGAGTTATTTTAGATGAGGCAGCATTTTGTTCCTACTTCTGCCTGGTCTGATGTGTTATTTTGTTGGCTACAATTAGTCACGGGTAGAATTCACAGCAGGGTGCACTGCTCATTAATTCGGCAATCTTTGAGTGGATGAGCTGGAGGATTTCCCACTGTATTAATGGTTTGAAAATCAGGAGACAGACTTTCTGATACAAGGGCTGATAACGTGATCAGTGATGCCCATAGTATGGGTGTGGTGCCGTGCACCATCCAGTGGGATGGACAGGAGTGAGAGAGAGAGAGAATGAGTGAGAGAGGGAGAGATTGATTTGCATTTATATAGCAACTTTCGCGCAGCCTCAGGACATCTGAAACCATTTTCCCGCAAGTGAGGCACTTCTGAAGTGTTGGTGGAATTGAGAAAACATGGCAGCTAACTTGCCCACAGCAAGGTGCCAGATGACCAGACAATCTGCTACTTTGTCACATTGATCGTGGGATAAATATTGGCCCTGACAACAGGGATAACTCCTCCGCTCTTCAAAAAGAAAACAAGCACAGTGCCAGGGATGAGGGATTTCAAATGTGACGTGAGAAAAAAAAATTTCAGGCAACAAGTGGCTCGGGACTGGAATGTGCGGCCTGGAAGTGTGGGGGAGGCAGGTTCAATTGAGGCACTCCAAAGGGCAAGAGATGATTATTTGAATAGGGTTATGGGGAAAAGGCAAGGGAATGGGCACTAAGTCATGATACCCGTTTGCATAACCGCACTTCCTGTTTGCATAATCTTCTCTTCCTTCTGTAGCCTCCACTTCCTGTCTATGTCACCACCACTTCCTGTCTGCCTCACCTCCACTTCCTGTCTGCATAACCCCCTCTTCCTTCTGTAACCTCCACTTCCTGTCTGTGGAACTGCCACTTCCTGTCTGCATGACCTCCGCTTCCTGTCTGTGGAACTGCCACTTCCTGTCTGCATGACCTCCGCTTCCTGTCTGTGGAACTGCCACTTCCTGTCTGCATGACCTCTGCTTCCTGTCTGTGTAACTGCCACTTCCTGTCTGCATGACCTCTGCTTCCTGTCTGTGTAACTGCCACTTCCTGTCTGCATGACCTCCGCTTCCTGTCTGCGTAACCGCCACTTCCTGTCTGTGTAAACCTTTATCTGAAGTGGGAAAATATGCAGGGGTATAGCCGGGACAGGCGAGGCAGTGATGCTCCGTCAGCTGCTCTTGCAGAGAGAAGGTGAAGCGGTGAAGGGCCAAATGGCCTCTTTTTTCGTCATTATTTGTTCACAGGATGTGGGCGTCGCGGGCCAGCATTTATTGCCCATCCCTGAGGATCTGGAGTCACATGTAGGCCAGACCGGGTAAGGACGGCAGATTTCCTTCCCTAAAGGACATTAATGAACCAGATGGGGTTTTACAACAATCGATGATAGTGTCATGGTCGTCATTGATTCCAGATATTTATTGAATTCAAGTTGTACCGTCTGCCCTGGTGGGATTCGAACCTTTATCCTCAAGAGAATTACCCTGGGCCTGTGGATTACTAGCCCAATGACAATACCACTCCGCCCTGCCATCCTCTGGGATGTCGGTGCTGTCGTAATGCAAGAGGAGGTGTACAAACAACACAAAACATTCGTGGGAAAACGACCATGAATGAAACGAATGGTGAGATTGTCAAAAGTGCCTTCCCAGCCACGGTGGACCATCACAGAAACAAGTTAAATTTCAACAGAGCTTGTGAAATAGGAGCAGGCAATATTTAATTTAATCCCGAAAGATTTAATCTGCAACATTTCCACAACAGCCAAGTGAAATCAAATCAGAATCACCAACACTTCTAATATTAAACAACAATTACACGCAAGCCTGCTCGGCTCAACAATTACTCGGCAGCTGAAAGTTAATGGATTTGTTATTTTAAGTTCAACTATAGACAAATGAGGGCAATGAATGGCACCCTGCACCCTGGCACCCCGGGCATCGACTGGCCAGCATTCAACCGCCGCTCCGAGGGTTTAGATTTGCTCTCTGCAACCACCGCTTAGTGTGTTCTGCCGTACTGCCACATGTCCCTCCTGTTAAAGTTCTTTACTACCCTATTTGTGAATAGACAACTATTTACAATAATAGTACATTAAAAGAAATGGTTGGTTAACACGTCCAGTCACTCAAAATTTCAGTCTATCTGGAGACTTCTGAATGACAAAGAACAAAGAACAATACAACACAGGAACAGGCCCTTCAGCCCTCCAAGCCGGTACTGGTCAGAATACCAACCCTGGTTCAAAGCCCTCAGCACCTCCTAATGCTGTATCCCTCTCTCCCCATCCTCGTCATGCATTTGTTCAGTTGCCTTTTGAACGCCGTTAATGTTTCCATAACCTCCCCTGGCAACTCGGGCCAGGCACTCACCACCCTCTGTGTAAAAGACCTGCCTCGCACATCTCCTCGAAACTTTGCCCCACGGACCTTAAACCTATGCCCCCCCCCCCCCCCCCCCCGTTCACTGAGAACGCCTCGAAGGATTCTATCACCTTTGACAGAATCATGAATCAGAATCTGTGTACCTTGCTTCACCTCCACCTTCCCGGCTAAATTGGGGAATGCTCGGTCAAGTGTGGTCCGTAGGCACCTCGCCAATAGTAGCTCTGCGCTGCACACTCTCGGAGCGATGAGAGGTGCCATTCTGTAAGTTAGGAGCAATCTAGCAAGCTTCGGTCGTAAGGGTGTGACCGGTTGTTCTTTCATCGCTGACTCAAATGTCTGGACACCGATTTCTGTCAGCCATTCGACGCTGGGTAGTAAAGTGCACACGTGTTTTATTCCATTAGTTTTCACAAGATGGTGCAACTCGGCCTCTGTGAAGACGGTGCTGCTATCGGAGACTAAAACGCCTGACAGGCCAGGTGAAGTGAAGGTTGTTCATATTTTTTCGATAGTTACGGACGGCGTTGTTCCCCTTTCATGAATATCAAGCCACATGGAATGGGCATCCACAATAATGAAGACCATGATTCCCATAAAGGAAATGTAAGTGTCTTGGGGTATCTGCGTTCGAGATTTGGATGCCTGGTCTGTGTTGGGACATGTTAAACTGCTATAAGTAAAGCCGACCGCTGGACTCTGACTGATGCAATAGGAGGAATGGGCTTGTCCTCACACAATAACCCCAACAATGGCTTGGGGTCAGTGATGATCACAAACTCACGCCCCTGCGCTTACTGGTGGACAGACTGACCCTCTGACAGTGCAGCACTCCCTCAGTACTGACCCTCTGACAGTGCGGCACTCCCTCAGTACTGACCCTCTGACAGTGCAGCACTCCCTCAGTACTGACCCTCTGACAGTGCAGCACTCCCTCAGTACTGACCCTCTGACAGTGCAGCACTCCCTCAGTACTGACCCTCTGACAGTGCAGCACTCCCTCAGTACTGACCCTCTGACAGTGCGGCACTCCCTCAGTACTGACCCTCTGACAGTGCAGCACTCCCTCAGTACTGACCCTGTGACAGTGCAGCACTCCCTCAGTACTGACCCTCTGACAGTGCAGCACTCCCTCAGTACTGACCCTCTGACAGTGCAGCACTCCCTCAGTACTGACCCTCTGACAGTGCGGCACTTCCTCAGTACTGACTCTCTGACAGTGCAGCACTCCCTCAGTACTGACCCTCTGAGAGTGCGGCACTCACTCAGTCCTGACCCTCTGACAGTGCAGCACTCCCTCAGTACTGACCCTCTGACAGTGCGGCACTCCCTCAGTACTGACCCTCTGACAGCGCGGCATTCCCTCAGTACTGACCCTCTGACAGTGCAGCACTCCCTCAGTACTGACCCTCTGACAGTGCAGCACTCCCTCAGTACTGACCCTCTGACAGTGCAGCACTCCCTCAGTACTGACCCTCTGACAGTGCAGCACTCCCTCAGTACTGACCCTCTGACAGTGCAGCACTCCCTCAGTACTGACCCTCTGACAGTGCGGCACTCCCTCAGTACTGACCCTGTGACAGTGCAGCACTCCCTCAGTACTGACCCTCTGACAGTGCAGCCATCCCTCAGTACTGACCCTCTGACAGTGCAGCACTCCCTCAGTACTGACCCTCTGACAGTGTGGCACTTCCTCAGTACTGACTCTCTGACAGTGCAGCACTCCCTCAGTACTGACCCTCTGACAGTGCAGCACTCCCTCAGTACTGACCCTCGTATCAGCATAGTCTGCAAATGAGCATCGTCACTGAGTGTCCATTCCCCTGTCTTTTCTCTGTACCCCTGCACATTGTTTCTATTCAAATAATCAGCTCACACCCTCTTGAAAGCCTCGATTGAACCTGCATCCACCACATTTACAGGCTGTGAATTCCAGGCCCCAACCACTCGCTGTGTGGAAAAGGTTGTTTCTCACATCACATTCGCTTCTTTTGCAAATCGCTTTAAATCTGTGCCCTATCGTTCTTGATCCTTTTACGAGCGGGACCCATGTCTCTCTGTGTAATCAGTCCAGCCTCCTCATGATTTTGAACATCTCCATCAAAGTGAGTGGTTTGCAAAGCCATTCAGAGTGCAGTTAAGAATCGATCACATTGCCGAAATGCCCTCCAAACTGTCCTTGCAAACCATGGCCGGGACTCTCCCCTACCCCCCTACCCGGGGGGGTCCCGGCGTGGTGGAGTGGCGTGAACCACTCCAGCGTCGGGCCGCCCCAAAGGTGCGGAAGCCTCCACACCTTTAGGGGCCAGGCCCGCACCTTGAGGGGCTAGGCCCGCGCCGGATTGGTTGGCGCTCGGCCGGCTGGCGTGGACGGCCCTTGGCGCCATGCCAGTCAGGGCCGAAGGGACTTCGCCGGCCGGGGTAAGTCCGCGGATGCGCCGGAGCATCAGCGGCTGCTGACGTCATCCCCGCGCATGTGCAAGGGAGGGGTCACTTCCGCCTCCGACATGGTGAAGGCCATGTCGAAGGCGGAAGGAAAAGAGTGCCCCCATGGCACAGGCCCGCCCGCCGATCGGTGGGCCCCGATCGCGGGCCAGGCCACCGTGGGGGCACCCCCCGGGGCCAGATCGCCCTGCGCCCCCTGCAGAACCCCAGAGCCCGCCCACGCCGCCTGTTCCCGGTAAGGTAGGTGGTTTGATCCACGCCCCCGCCGAATCTCTGGTGGCGGAGAATTCGGGACACGGCGGGGGCGGGATTGACGCCCGCCCCAGGTCGTATTCCAGAAATTTGTCCTGCGCAGAATGAGTACTAATTAGATTTACCCCGTCTACATGCAGGTTGAAGGCTCCCATGATCGCTGTATTACCCTTGCCACATGCACTTCTAATTTCCTGATTTATATGTGCCCTACATTAACACAACCATTAGATGTTCGATAACCCATATTAATATTACCTGACTCTTACTGTTTCTGAGCTCCACCCAAGTTGATTCTGCATCTTCATCTTTCAATCTAAGATCCTCTCCTTGCTCGTGTACTGATCCCATCCATTATTAACAGTGCTACCCCTCCTCCTCTTCCTTCTTGCCCATCCTTCCTCAATATCAAATACCCTGGAACTTTCACCCAGAGTGTGGTGAGCCTGTGGAACTCGCTACTGCAGAAAGCAGTCAAGGCCAAAACATTGTCTGTTTTCAAGGAGCAGTTAGATGTAGCACTTGGGGCGAAGGGGATAAGATGGGGTGGGGGGAAGGCAGGAACAGGCTATTGAGTTGGATGGGCAGCCATGATCATAATGAATGGCGCAGCAGTCTCAAAGGGCCGAATGGCCTCTTCCTGCTCCTATTTTCTATGTTTCCCAAACTTGCTCAGCTTGCAGCTACGTCTGTGCAATGGCAATTCGATCATTTTTATTTACTTCTTGGCACCGTCAATTTATCTACCTCATTATGAATGCTGCGTGCATTCAGATAGAATATCCTTGGCTCTGTCTTTTTATTATTTTGACAATCTCGAGGTTTATCTGCTGGTGCCCCCAGGAAGCTGGTTGGCAGACAGCAAACAAAGAATTAACAGGTATTTTCAAATTGACAGGCAGTGACTAGTGGGGAACCGCGGGGATCGGTGCCGGGATCCCTTTACAGATGAGGGAACAAAATGTCATATTTCCAAATGTGCAGACGACACCAAGTTGTGTGGGAGGGTGAGCTGTGAGGAGGATGCAGAGATCCTTCAGTGTGGTTTGGACAAGTTGAGTGAGCGGGCGAATAAATGGCAGTTGCAGATGGATAAATGCGAGGTTAGCCACGTTGGTACCAAAAACAGGAAGGCAGATTATTATCTGATTGGCCATAAATTAGGAGAGGGGAGTGCGCAGCGGGACCTGGGTGTCCATGTGCACCATTCGCTGAAGGTAAGCATGCAGGTGCAGCAGGCGGTAAAGAAGGCTAATGATACGTTGGTCTTCATAGCGAGAGGATTCGAGTACAGGAGCAGGGATATCTTGCTGCAATTGTATAGGGCCTTGGTGAGTCCACACCTGGAATATTGTGGGCAGTTTTGGTCTCCTTATCCGAGGAAGGATGTTCTTGCTCTCGTGCAGGGTTTTTCAATCTCAGGGTCGCGACCCGCAGGTGGGTCGCAGACGGGTGTCGGGAGGGTCACGGAGCAATCCATTGTGGGGTTACCGATCGCGGGATGAAGTCCCCAATTGCTGCGACTGGCTTTTGAGAATGCCGGCCGTGGGCAGTCCCCGATTGGTTGCAGTGTTTGAGGGGACGGGTTGTGCTGTGTGCGAGTCTGGGCTGTGAGCCGGTCACTGCGTGCGAGGGGGTGGGGGCGCGGCGGGGACATGGGCTGATGGGCGTCCACGTGGACGCGATGCTGACAGTGGCCCCAGCTTGGAGCTCCACTCTGGTGCTCGTCCTTCGTGTGCTACTCAGCTCTTATGCTAACAGTGGCCCCAGCTTGGAGCTCCACTCTGGTGCTCGTCCTTTGCGTGCTACTCGGCTCTTCCCTCACCACTGATTGGCAGGATACTAGCTGCGGCTCTATGGTCAATCCGTTCAACGGTCAGCACAACGTCGGTTTGCACTCCCACACGGTAAGTACTGGTTGGGAAGTGGCCTGTGACTGAGGTGTATACAGTGAGAGGAAGCCAGACCAGGTTTCTCGGAACACTGATTAACCGAGGCCGGACAATAGGGCTGACATATGTGAACATTGGAAGAAGCCTACAGCCATCACTTTGTGTCGACACTCTCTGGAAACGGGGAAGTCAGAGCTTTTGGTGAGAATGGAGAAGGAGATATCTTGGATATTTGGATAACGCAATGCAGTGGAACCAGTAAGAAATATTGTGACATTGTCTGTGTTTGACAAGTTACTTCATCTCCTCAAAGACAATTGTCTGTTTTCAATTGCAAAGTTTGAGTCTGCTCCAATTCCACCTTCTCGATCCCCTCATAGAACCAATAGAACTGTTACAGCACCGGAGGAGGCCTTTTGGCCCATCTTGTACATGCCAGCCCCAGGTCCCCTTTCTAATCCCACCTTCCTGCACCCAATCCATAGCATGGAGCATAAGGTGCAGATCCAGGTACTTTTAAAAGAGTTTAGGGTCTCTGCCTCCTCCACCAACTCGGGCAGTGAATTCCAGCCTCCCGCTACCCTCTGTGTGAAAAGGTTCTTCTTCATGTCCTCTCTACACCTTCTGCCACTTATCTTGAATCTATGTTCCCTGGATCTAGAATTCTCCACCGGGGAGACAATTTTATCTTGTCCACTCTTTCCCTTCCCTGATAATTTTGTGCACCTCAATTAAGTCACCCCTCAGCTTTCTTTGTTCCAAGGTAAATAACCCCAACCTATCCAATCTCTCCTCGGAGCCTCACTTTTCCAGCCTTGGCAACATTCTTATAAACCTCCTCTGCCCTCTCTCCAGAGCAATAACCTCCTTCCTGTAATGTGGTGACCAGAACTGCGCACAATACTCCAGTTGTGGCCTCACCAGTGTTTATACAATTCCAATGAAGGAGAGCATTCCATACGGTTTCTTTCCAACCTTGTCTACTTGAACTGCTGCCCTGAGGGAGCTGTGTACCTGTACACCAAGATCTCTCACTTCATCTACCCCTCTTAGTATATCCCACTTATTGTGTACTCCCTATAACTGTTTGACCTCCCTAACTGCATGACCTCACACTTCTCGGTGTTAAATTCCATCTGCAATTTTACCGCCCATTCCACCAATCCATCCATATCATTCTGGAGATTATAGCTATCTTCGGCACTGTCCACCACTCGGCCAACCTTTGTGTCGTCTGCAAATTTCCCAATTGTGCCCCCCCCCCCCCCCGCACCACAGTCACATCCAAATCATTAATATATAACACAAACAGTAAGGGTCCCAACACCGAGCCCTGTGGAACACCAGTTGCAACAACTCTCCAATTGCAAGGGCAGCCATCGACCATTCCCCTTTGTTTCCTGTTACTAAGCCAACTTTTTATCCAGTTTGCCGCATTGCCCTGCATCCCATGAACTTTCACTTTCTTGACCAATCTGCCCTCTGTGCGATTTTGAGAAACACCTTGCTCAAATCCACATACACCACATCCACTGCACTACCTTCATCAACCCTTCTTGTCACTTCCTCATAGAATTCGACCAAATTTATGAGGCAAACCTCCCTTTAACAAACCCATGCTGACTATCCCTGACTAATCCATGCCTTTCTTATGCAACAGTTAATCCCATCTCTCGGGATTGATTCTACAAATCTGCTCACCACCGATGTAAGACTAACTGGCCTACAATTGTTTAGCATTTCCTTCGATCCCTTTGTAAACAATGAAACCATGTTTGCATTTCTCCAGTCCTCCGGTACCTCCCTGTGTCCAGTGAGGATTGGAAAATCATCCTCAGAGCATCTACTATCTCCACCCTGACCTTCTCCAGCAGCCTCGGAAACAATCCATCTGGCCCTGGCGACTTATCAAGTTTCAAGGATTCCAGACTAATAGGGGCGGGTTTTCCAGCCCCTACCCGCCAGCAGGAGCTTCCGGTCCCGTCAAAGTCAGCCCACACCGCGGGACAGGCAAGCCACGCAGGTTGTTGCAAAACCTGCCTGAATTACTAATGTACTTTAGGGAAGGAAATCTGTTGTCCTACCCCCGGTCTGGCCTACACGTGACCCCAGACCCACAGCAATGTACTTGGCTCTTAGCTGCCCCTCAGAAACAGCCCAGCAAGACGTTCATTTGTATTCTTCAGGGCAATGAGGAATGGGCATTAAATGTTGGCTTTGCCAGTAATGGTCTCGTCCCCTGAATCAATGAAACAAAGCGATCAGAGTCAGAATAATCAGGATACGCTTACTGACACAAAGGGCAGTGAAAATCTGGAACTCTCTCCCGCAAAACGTTGTTCAGGCTGGAGGCTGTGAATGGAAAATTTCAAAACCGACATTGAAAGGTTTTTCCCGGACGAGGATATTAAGGGATAGGAGTCAGAATGACAGATAGAATGAGTTGAGATACTGATCAATCATGGTCGAATTGAAGGGCGGGACAGTATCGAGGGGCTGAACGATCTCTTCCTGTCCCGATGTACCTATCTTCTACTGAATTTGTGATTCTGCCAGAAAGTCCAAGCCATTCCAGGTCCCTAATGGATTCAATACTAAAGGCGATTTATTGGAGAGAGGTGGGACCCAGAAATGGCGCAATTTCTCTGTGAGACATAATTGAGGCAATGGTAGGAGAGCAAAGGCTCGGCTTAGATATAACTAATGAATTGCTCGATCGGCGCTAACCAGACAACATAAAGAAAGTATAATCCCCAGAGATACCTTCGCTACAGCGCTGGTGTAATTGTTCTGCTTCTGACATGGTCTATGTTTGTGTCTCGTCTGAGAGAGATTGCCAAATCAGTGCGGAATTAATGTCAACTTAAAGACAGTTTTTGCACAGTAGACCCGGCTCCACGGGGAATTGCAATGCGTTTGTGGAAACGGATTTCACTCAGTACCTTTAGGAGATGTCAGAGAGAGCAAACCTTCATTAAATCTGTCTGCACTTGCTTCAAGTCCAGAGTCCCACAGGTGAGAGTCTGTGCACAATTTAAATATCAGAAATAAATGAAAAGCAGTTGGGGAACACAGGGACTCGTCAGTCAAAGCTCCTCCAGTTTCTTTTTTTTTTAAATGTAGAAATTTAAATTGAATTTTTAAAAAAAAACTGAATTCTAATAAAATCAAATGAAAGCAAATCAAGGATTAATTAATTTAATAATAGGGTCTTGCATACAGATGTGAATCATATTTTGAAATGGTATACATTTGATACTCAATAATTCACATTGAATCCATATTTCTGTCTTTGCAGATTTGTATAGGATTGGATTTTAAAACAATTTTAACTCATCTAGGTTCAAATTATGATTTTTAAATATGATTTATTGTAGCCTATAAATTGATGTTGCTGTATTTGTTTAATATTCATGATCAATAGCAGCAAGTATTAAGGTAATTCAAATCCAAGCATAGAGTTTATTGAGGCAGTCATGTATGTATGAATGTAAACACATGTGTGTGCATGGGTTTGTGTGTGTGTGACCGTGTTAATAATTAGGTTCTCTAGCCCAGAGGGCTCTGGATGCTCCAGAATTGAGAATATTCCGAGCTGAGGTGAATTCCTTATGAGGAACCAGCAAAAGGATGAGAGCAGGAATGTGGAGGTATATCTTTCAGGAGAGGATGAATAGCAGGGTTGCGCAGTGGCACAGTGGTTAGCACTGCTGCCTAACAGCTCCAGGGACCTGGGTTCGATTCCGACATTGGGCCAATGTCTTTTTGGGGTTTGCACGTTCTCCCCATGTCTGCGTGGGGTTTCCTCCGGGTGTCCTTGTTTCCTCCCACAGTCCAAAGACGTGCAGGCTGGGTGGGATTGGCCAGGCTAAATTTCTGTGTTCAAAGATGTGAGGTGAGGTGGAGGTTATGGGGAGAGGGAGGGGGAGTGGGCCTGGGTATAGTGCTCTTACAGAGGGTGGGTACAGACTCAGTAGGCCGAATGGCCTCCTGCTGCACTGTAGGGATTCTATGTTCTAGAATTTATGAATTTCTTTCAAGAGGCAGGTTGACGGGTGAACTGATAGAGGTCTCGAAAGTTCTGAAAATTTTTCATAGACGAGACACAGGGTGAATGTTTCCATTGGGGGCTCAGAGGAAGATAACGAGAGGCCACCGTTATAAGATAGTTAGCAGGAAGAAACTTAACAGGTTGAAACAAATAGTACAGGTGCATTCAAGAGGAAGGTAGAGAAGTGAATGAGGGAGCAGGGAACAGATGGTTATAATGATAGATTTAGGTGAGGGAAGATGGGAGGAGGCTCCGGTGGGGCATAAATGCCAGCATGGACTGGCTGGGCCAAATGGTCTGTTTCTGTGCTGTATTCTCAGACATGTGTGCTCTGCCAGAAGGCAGGGCCTTGGCTCATTGACAGCTGCTGCTTCATCCTGAGCTGGTTCCCTTGGCAGTTTTTGTCAGTGGTGGTTTGTCATTGTCTTCTGTTCTCAGGGGCTGGGCATCGAGGCAGGTCCGGAGTCCACCTCAGCCAGAACAGGAACTAGCAACTACACAGATGCTTTTACGCACTGGTCATCTAATCAACTGAGCTAACTGGGGTAAGGTCCATCCTGTCTATTCCCTTATATCCCCTTTCTTTTATGTTCCAATTCTTATGTTGCCCCTGGATGATTAATGGACATGTGTCTTCACTGCAAAGCCCTAATCTTTAAGTGAAGCAGAATAATCCAGAAGCTACAGGAGAGAACATTCTGCTAGTCTGGGTTGGTGTGAACAAGAGCTGCAGACTTGTCAGCCCCAGTGAGAGAGATGGTGTTGCGGGACTCAGTTTCATAGATTTTCTGGTGGTCAATGAATTGGCCCAAAAGGCTGTGCTCTGCCTGGTAACAGGCGGTGATTGAATCCTATCCTAGTGGGATGCTTTTCCGAGCCCGAATGTTTCAGTTTTGATTCTGGCAGCACAGAGGCAGAACCGACTAAATTTCTCTCAAGAAAGCCGGCTACGACTGCTATCTCTCTCCAAGTAAGTACCTTATTTTCTAAACTACAGAGAACCTGAATGAATGATTCTACAGAGAAGACCATCCCAAAATACAAACAGACACTTTAACCTGCAAGCTTGTTGTGAAGAAAGATGAGCTAAAAAAACATAATTTCAAAGACTCTTTTTCCTTTCACTTATGATTTTTACCCCTTTCCGTCCCTCTGTGTTTGTCTGTCGTGTGTGTATGGAGACCATATACCCCTACACTGACCATATACCTCTACACTGACCATATATCCCTACACTGACCATATACCCCTACACTGACCATATACCCCTACACTGACCATATACCCCTACACTGACCATATACCTCTACACTGACCATATACCTCTACACTGACCATATATCCCTACACTGACCATATACCCCTACACTGACCATATATCCCTACACTGGCAATATACCCCTACACTGACCATATACCCCTACACTGACCATATACCCCTACACTGACCATATATCCCTACACTGACCATATACCCCTACACTGGCCATATACCCCTACACTGACCATATACCCCTACACTGACCATATATCCCTACACTGACCATATACCCCTACACTGACCATATATCCCTACACTGGCCATATACCCCTACACTGGCCATATACCCCTACACTGACCATATACCCCTACACTGGCCATATACCCCTACACTGACCATATATCCCTACACTGACCATATACCCCTACACTGACCATATACCTCTACACTGACCATATACCCCTACACTGACCATATACCCCTACACTGACCATATATCCCTACACTGACCATATATCCCTACACTGACCATATATCCCTACACTGACCATATACCCCTACACTGACCATATACCCCTACACTGGCAATATACCCCTACACTGACCATATACCCCTACACTGACCATATATCCCTACACTGACCATATATCCCTACACTGACCATATACCCCTACACTGACCATATATCCCTACACTGGCCATATACCCCTACACTGACCATATATCCCTACACTGGCCATATACCCCTACACTGACCATATACCCCTACACTAACAATATACCCCTACACTGGCCATATACCCCTACACTGACCATATACCCCTACACTGACCATATATCCCTACACTGACCATATACCCCTACACTAACAATATACCCCTACACTGACCATATACCCCTACACTGGCCATATACCCCGACACTGACCATATACCACTACACTGACCATATACCCCTACACTGACCATATACCCCTGCACTGACCATATACCCCTACACTGACCATATACCCCTGCACTGACCATATACCCCTACACTGACCATATACCCCTACACTGACCATATATCCCTACACTGACCATATACCACTACACTGACCATATACCCCTACACTGACCATATACCACTACACTGACCATATACCCCTACACTGACCATATACCCCTACACTGACCATATACCCCTACACTGACCATATACCACTACACTGACCATATACCCCAACACTGACCATATACCCCCACACTGACCATATACCTCGACACTGACCATATGCCCCTACACTGGCCATATACCCCTACACTGACCATATACCCCTACACTGGCCATATACCCCTGCACTGGCCATATACCCCTACACTGGCCATAAACCTCTACACTGGCCATATACCTCTACACTGGCCATATACCCCTACACTGACCATATACCCCGACACTGACCATATACTCCTGCACTGGCCATATACCCCTACACTGGCCATATACCCCTACACTGACCATATACCCCTACACTGACCATATACCCCTACACTGACCATATACCACTACACTGGCCATATACCCCTACACTGACAATATACCCCTACACTGACCATATACCCCTACACTGGCCATATACCCCTACACTGACCATATTCCCCTACACTGACCATATACCCCTGCACTGTCCATATACCCCTACACGGGCCATATACCTCTGCACTGACCATATACCCCGACACTGACCCTATACCCCCACACTGACCATATACCCCCACACTGGCCATATACCCCTACACTGGCCATATACCCCTACACAGACCATATACCCCTACACTGACCATATACCCCTGCACTGTCCATATACCCCTACACTGACCATATACCCCTACACTGACCATATACCTCTACACTGGGCATATACCCCTACACTGACCATATACCCCTACACTGACCATATACCCCTACACTTAGCATATATCCCCACACTGACCATATACCCCTGCACTGGGCATATACCCCTACACTGACCATATACCCCTACACTGACCATATACCCCTACACTGGCCATATACCCCTACACTGGCCATATACCCCTACACTGGCCATATACCCCTACACTGACCATATACCCCAACACTGACCATATTCCCCAACACTGACCATATACCCCTACACTGACCCTATACCCCTACACTGACCATATACCCCTACACTGGCCATATACCCCTACACTGACCATATACCCCTACACTGGCCATATACCCCTACACTGACCATATACCCCTACACTGACCATACACCTCTACACTGGCCATATACCCCTGCACTGGCCATATACCCCCACACTGACCATATACCCCTACACTGACCAAAAACCCCTACACTGACCATATACCCCTACACTGACCATATACCCCTACACTGACCATATACCCCTACACTGGCCATATACCCCTACACTGACCATATACCCCTACACTGACCATATACCCCTACACTGACCATATACCCCTGCACTGACCATATACCCCTGCACTGGCCATATACCCCATCACTGACCATATACCCCTACACTGACCATATACCCCTACACTGACCATATACCCCTACACTGGCCATATACTCCTACACTGACCATATACCCCTACACTGTCATATACCTCTGCACTGGCCATATACCCCTACACTGACCATATACCTCTACACTGACCATATACCCCTACACTGGCCATATACACCTACACTGACCATATACCCCTACACTGGCCATATACCCCTGCACTGACCTACACCCCTACACTCACCATATACCCCTACACTGACCATATATCCCTACACTGGCCGTATACCCCTACACTTACCATATACCCCTACACTGACCATATACCCCTACACTGACCATATACCCCTACACTGGCCATATACCCCTACACTGACCATATACCCCTACACTGTCTATATACCCCTACCCTGACCATATACCCCTACACTGACCATACACCCCTACACTGTCCATATACCCCTACACTGACCATATACCCCTACACAGACCATATACCCCTACACTAACCATATACCCCTACACTGACCATATACCCCTACACAGACCATATACCCCTACACTGACCATATACCCCTACACAGACCATATACCCCTACACTGGCCATATACCCGAAACTAACCATATACCCCTACACTGACCATATACCCCTACACTGACCATATACCCCTACACTGGCCATATACCCCTACACTGGCCATATACCCCTACACTGACCATATACCCCTATACTGGCCATATACCCCTACACATACCATATATCCCTACACTGACCATATACCCCTACACTGACCATATACCCCTACACTGACCATATACCCCTACACTGACCATATACCCCTACACTGACCATATACCCCTACACTGACCATATACCCCTACACTGGCCATATACCCCTACACTGACCATATACCCCTACACTGACCATATACCCCTACACTGACCATATACCCCTACACTGACCATATACCCCTACACTGGCCATATACCCCTATACTGACCATATACCCTACACTGACCATATACCCCTACACTGACCATATACCCCTACACTGACCATATACCCCTACACTGACCATATATCCCTACACTGACCATATACCCCTACACTGGCCATATACCCCTACACTGACCATATATCCCTACACTGACCATATACCCCTACACTGGCCATATACCCCTATACTGACCATATACCCCTACACTGACCATATACCCCTATACTGTCCATATACCCCTATACTGACCATATACCCCTACACTGACCATATACCCCTACACTGACCATATACCCCTACACTGACCATATACCCCTACACTGACCATATATCCCTACACTGACCATATACCCCTACACTGGCCATATACCCCTATACTGACCATATACCCCTACACTGACCATATACCCCTACACTGACCATATACCCCTACACTGACCATATACCCCTACACTGGCCATATACCCCTACACTGGCCATATACCCCCACACTGACCATATATCCCTACACTGACCATATACCCCTACACTGGCCATATACCCCTACACTGACCATATACCCCTACACTGGCCATATACCCCTGCACTGGCCATATACCCCATCACTGACCATATACCCCTACACTGACCTTATACCCCTACACTGACCATATACCCCTACACTGGCCATATATCCCTATACTGACCATATACCCCTACACTGACCATATACCCCTACACTGACCACATACCCCTACACTGACCATATACCCCTACACTGACCATATACCCCTACACTGACCATATACCCCTACACTGGCCATATACCCCTTCACTGACCATATACCCCTACACTGACCATATACCCCTGCACTGACCACATACCCTACACTGACCATATACCCCTACACTGACCATATACCCCTACACTGACCATATACCCCTACACTGACCATATACCCCTACACTGACCATATACCCCTACACTGGCCATATACCCCTACACTGACCATATACCCCTTCACTGACCATATACCCCTACACTGACCATATACCCCTACACTGACCATATACCCCTACACAGACCATATACCCCTACACTGACCATATACCCCTACACTGACCATATACACCTACACTGACCATATACACCTACACTGACCATATACCCATACACTGACCATACACCCCTACACTGACCATATACCCCTACACTGACCATATACCCCTACACTGACCATATACCCCTACACTGGCCATATACCCCTTCACTGACCATATACCCCTACACTGACCATATACCCCTGCACTGACCACATACCCTACACTGACCATATACCCCTACACTGACCATATACCCCTACACTGGCCATATACCCCTACACTGACCATATACCCTACACTGACCATATACCCCTACACTGACCATATACCCCTACACTGACCATATACCCCTACACTGACCATATATCCCTACACTGGCCATATACCCCTACACTGACCATATACTCCTACACTGACCATATACCCCTACACTGGCCATATACCCCTACACTGACCATATACCCCTACACTGACCATATATCCCTACACTGGCCATATACCCCTACACTGACCATATACCCCTACACTGACCATATATCCCTACACTGGCCATATACCCCTACACTGACCATATACCCCTACACTGACCATATACCCCTACACTGTCCATATACCCCTACACTGACCATATACCCCTACACTAACCATATACCCCTACACTGGCCATATACCCCTACACTGACCATATACCCCTACACTGACCATATACCCCAACACTGACCATATACCCCTACACTGGCCATATACCCCTACACTGACCATATACCCCTACACTGGCCATATATCCCTACACTGACCATATATCCCTACACTGGCCATATACCTCTACACTGGCCATATACCTCTACACTGGCCATATACCCCTACACTGGCTATATACCCCTACACTGACCATATACCCCTACACTGGCCATATATCCCTACACTGACCATATATCCCTACACTGGCCATATATCCCTACACTGGCCATATACCCCTACACTGACCATATACCCCTACACTGACCATATACCCCTGCACTGACCATATACCCCTACACTGACCATATACCCCTACACTGACCATATATCCCTACACTGACCATATACCCCTACACTGACCATATACCCCTACACTGACCATATATCCCTACACTGACCATATATCCCTACACTGACCATATATCCCTACACTGACCATATATCCCTACACTGACCATATACCCCTACACTGGCCATATACCCCTACACTGACCATATAGCCCAACACTGACCATATACCCCTACACTGACCATATAGCCCAACACTGACCATATCCCCCTACACTGGCCATATACCCCTACACTGACCATATTCCCCTACACTGACCATATACCCCTACACTGACCATATACCCCTACACTGACCATATATCCCTACACTGACCATATACCCCTACACTGACCATAAACCCCTACACTGACCATATACCCCTACACTGACCATATACCCCTACACTGACCATATACCCCTACACTGACCATATACCCCAACACTGACCATATACCCCTACACTGACCATATACCCCTACACTGACCATATACCCCCTACACTGACCATATACCCCTACACTGACCATATACCCCTGCACTGTCCATATACCCCTACACGGGCCATATACCTCTGCACTGACCATATACCCCGACACTGACCCTATACACCCACACTGACCATATACCCCCACACTGGCCATATACCCCTACACTGGCCATATACCCCTACACAGACCATATACCCCTACACTGACCATATACCCCTGCACTGTCCATATACCCCTACACTGACCATATACCCCTACACTGACCATATACCTCTACACTGGGCATATACCCCTACACTGACCATATACCCCTACACTGACCATATACCCCTACACTTAGCATATATCCCCACACTGACCATATACCCCTGCACTGGGCATATACCCCTACACTGATCATATACCCCTACACTGGCCATATACCCCTACACTGGCCATATACCCCTACACTGGCCATATACCCCTACACTGACCATATACCCCAACACTGACCATATTCCCCAACACTGACCATATACCCCTACACTGACCCTATACCCCTACACTGACCATATACCCCTACACTGGCCATATACCCCTACACTGACCATATACCCCTACACTGGCCATATACCCCTACACTGACCATATACCCCTACACTGACCATAAACCTCTACACTGACCATATACCCCTACACTGGCCATATACCCCAACACTGACCATATACCCCTGCACTGGCCATATACCCCCACACTGACCATATACCCCTACACTGACCATACACCTCTACACTGACCATATACCCCTACACTGACCATATACCCCTACACTGACCATATACCCCTACACTGGCCATATACCCCTACACTGACCATATACCCCTACACTGACCATATACCCCTACACTGACCATATACCCCTGCACTGACCATATACCCCTGCACTGGCCATATACCCCATCACTGACCATATACCCCTACACTGACCATATACCCCTACACTGACCATATACCCCTACACTGGCCATATACTCCTACACTGACCATATACCCCTACACTGTCATATACCTCTGCACTGGCCATATACCCCTACACTGACCATATACCTCTACACTGACCATATACCCCTACACTGGCCATATACACCTACACTGACCATATACCCCTACACTGGCCATATACCCCTACACTGGCCATATACCCCTACACTGACCATATATCCCTACACTGGCCGTATACCCCTACACTGACCATATACCCCTACACTGACCATATACCCCTACACTGACCATATACCCCTACACTGGCCATATACCCCTACACTGACCATATACCCCTACACTGTCTATATACCCCTACCCTGACCATATACCCCTACACTGACCATACACCCCTACACTGTCCATATACCCCTACACTGACCATATACCCCTACACAGACCATATACCCCTACACTAACCATATACCCCTACACTGACCATATACCCCTACACAGACCATATACCCCTACACTGACCATATACCCCTACACTGACCATATACCCCTACACTGACCATATACCCCTACACAGACCATATACCCCTACACTGGCCATATACCCGAAACTAACCATATACCCCTACACTGACCATATACCCCTACACTGACCATATATCCCTACACTGACCATATACCCCTACACTGACCATATACCCCTACACTGACCATATACCCCTACACTGACCATATACCCCTACACTGACCATATACCCCTACACTGACCATATACCCCTACACTGACCATATACCCCTACACTGACCATATACCCCTGCACTGGGCATATACCCCTACACTGACCTTATACCCCTACACTGACCATATACCCCTACACTGGCCATATACCCCTACACTGACCTTATACCCCTACACTGACCATATACCCCTACACTGACCATATACCCCTACACTGACCATATACCCCTACACTGACCATATACCCCTACACTGGCCATATACCCCTATACTGACCATATACCCCTACACTGACCATATACCCCTACACTGACCATATACCCCTACACTGACCATATACCCCTACACTGACCATATACCCCTACACTGACCATATACCCCTACACTGGCCATATACCCCTATACTGACCATATACCCCTACACTGACCATATACCCCCACACTGACCATATACCCCTACACTGGCCATATACCCCTACACTGACCATATATCCCTACACTGACCATATACCCCTACACTGGCCATATACCCCTATACTGACCATATACCCCTACACTGACCATATACCCCTACACTGACCATATACCCCTACACTGACCATATATCCCTACACTGACCATATACCCCTACACTGGCCATATACCCCTACACTGACCATATACCCCTACACTGACCATATACCCCTACACTGGCCATATACCCCATCACTGACCATATACCCCTACACTGACCATATACCCCTACACTGACCATATACCCCTACACTGACCATATACCACTACACTGACCATATACCCCTACACTGAACATATACCCCTACACTGGCCATATACCCCTACACTGGCCATATATCCCTATACTGACCATATACCTCTACACTGACCATATACCCCTACACTGACCATATACCCCTACACTGGCCATATACCCCTACACAGGCCATATACCCCTACACTGACCATATACCTCTACACTGACCATATACCCCTACACTGACCATATACCCCTACACTGACCATATACCCCTACACTGGCCATATACCCCTACACTGACCATATACCCCTACACTGGCCATATATCCCTATACTGACCATATACCTCTACACTGACCATATACCCCTACACTGACCATATACCCCTACACTGACCATATACCCCTACACTGGCCATATACCCCTTCACTGACCATATACCCCTACACTGACCATATACCCCTGCACTGACCACATACCCTACACTGACCATATACCCCTACACTGACCATATACCCCTACACTGACCATATACCCCTACACTGACCATATACCCCTACACTGGCCATATACCCCTTCACTGACCATATACCCCTACACTGACCATATACCCCTACACTGACCATATACCCCTACACTGGCCATATACCCCTTCACTGACCATATACCCCTACACTGACCATATACCCCTACACTGACCATATACCCCTACACTGACCATATACCCCTACACTGACCGTATACCCCTACACTGACCATATACCCCTACACTGACCGTATACCCCTACACTGACCATATACCCCTACACTGACCATATACCCCTACACTGACCATATACCCCTACACTGACCATATACCCCTACACTGACCGTATACCCCTACACTGACCATATACCCCTACACTGACCGTATACCCCTACACTGACCATATACCCCTACACTGACCATATACCCCTACACTGACCATATACCCCTACACTGACCATATACCCCTACACTGACCATATATCCCTACACTGACCATATACCCCTACACTGACCATATACCCCTACACTGACCATATACCCCTACACTGGCCATATACCCCTACACTGACCATATACCCCTACACTGGCCATATATCCCTACACTGACCATATATCCCTACACTGACCATATATCCCTACACTGGCCATATACCCCTACACTGGCCATATACCTCTACACTGGCCATATACCCCTACACTGGCCATATACCCCTACACTGACCATATACCCCTACACTGGCCATATATCCCTACACTGACCATATATCCCTACACTGACCATATATCCCTACACTGACCATATACCCCTACACTGACCATATACCCCTACACTGACCATATATCCCTACACTGACCATATATCCCTACACTGGCCATATATCCCTACACTGACCATATACCCCTACACTGACCATATACCTCTACACTGGCCATATACCCCTACACTGGCCATATACCCCTACACTGACCATATACCCCTACACTGGCCATATATCCCTACACTGACCATATATCCCTACACTGACCATATATCCCTACACTGACCATATACCCCTACACTGACCATATACCCCTACACTGACCATATATCCCTACACTGACCATATATCCCTACACTGGCCATATATCCCTACACTGACCATATACCCCTACACTGACCATATACCACTACACTGACCATATATCCCTACATTGACCATATACCCCTACACTGACCATATATCCCTACACTGACCATATATCCCTACATTGACCATATACCCCTACACTGACCATATACCCCTACACTGGCCATATACCTCTACACTGGCCATATACCCCTACACTGACCATATACCCCTACACTGGCCATATATCCCTACACTGACCATATATCCCTACACTGGCCATATACCCCTACACTGACCATATACCCCTACACTGACCATATATCCCTACACTGACCATATACCCCTACACTGGCCATATATCCCTACACTGACCATATACCCCTACACTGACCATATATCCCTACACTGGCCATATATCCCTACACTGACCATATATCCCTACACTGGCCATATATCCCTACACTGACCATATACCCCTACACTGACCATATATCCCTACACTGGCCATATATCCCTACACTGACCATATATCCCTACACTGGCCATATATCCCTACACTGACCATATACCCCTACACTGACCATATATCCCTACACTGGCCATATATCCCTACACTGACCATATATCCCCTACACTGTCCATATACCCCTACACTGACCATATATCCCTACACTGACCATATACCCCTACACTGACCATATATCCCTACACTGACCATATACCCCTACACTGACCATATACCCCTACACTGGCCATATACCCCTACACTGACCATATACCTCTACACTGGCCATATACCCCTACACTGGCCATATACCCCTACACTGACCATATACCTCTACACTGGCCATATACCCCTACACTGGCCATATATCCCTACACTGACCATATACCCCTACACTGACCATATACCCCTACACTGACCATATACCCCTACACTGACCATATATCCCTTCACTGACCATATATCCCTTCACTGGCCATATACCCCTACACTGACCATATATCCCTTCACTGACCATATATCCCTTCACTGGCCATATACGCCTACACTGACCATATACCCCTACACTGACCATATACCCCTACACTGACCATATAGCCCAACACTGACCATATACCCCTACACAGACCATATATCCCTACACTGGCCATATACCCCTACACTGACCATATACCCCTACACTGACCATATACCCCTACACTGACCATATACCCCTACACTGACCATATACCCCTACACTGACCGTATACCCCTGCACTGACCATATACCCCTACACTGACCGTATACCCCAACACTGACCATATACCCCTACACTGACCGTATACCCCTACACTGACCATATACCCCTACACTGACCATATACCCCTACACTGACCATATACCCCTACACTGACCATATACCCCTACACTGACCATATACCCTACACTGACCATATATCCCTACACTGACCATATACCCCTATACTGGCCATATACCTCTACACTGGCCATATACCCCTACACTGGCCATATACCCCTACACTGGCCATATACCCCTACACTGACCATATACCCCTACACTGGCCATATACCCCCACACTGACCATATACCCCTACACTGGCCATATACCCCCACACTGACCATATACCCCCACACTGACCATATACCCCTACACTGGCCATATACCCCTACACTGACCATATACCCCCACACTGAACATATACCCCTACATGACCATATACCCCTACACTGACCATATACCTCTACACTGACCATATACCTCTACACTGGCCATATACCCGAACACTGACCATCTAACCCTACTCTGATCATATACCCCTACACATACCCTGTACCCCTGCACTGACCATATACCCCTATACTAACCCATAGATTTTGTACTGACAATTCTGATCGGTTAGGATTGATCCCAATCAATATTAAACTTCAATGAAGATCTGTGTTTGTTGTAAAATTAATGGTGCACCTTTACCCTCATTCGTGGCTATGTTCGCCTAGATATCTGGATTGTCATTGAAACCTATTTAATGATTAATAATCAATTAATTAGGGAGAAAAGTCTTCCATGTGAGTGCGCAGGTTAATTTGCAACTCGCGATGAAAATTTAAATCTGAAAGGGATAGCGGATTTCTGAATCCTTTCTCAGAGCTCGTCATTCCTGACGATAGTTGCAGTGAATATAGAGTTGGGAGACAGAACATTCCAGTTAAACACCGTGGATAAGGACACTTCATGTTCTTTTGCAGATTAATGTTTTGTTCGACTAAAGGTAATTGCAAACCTGCGCTGGAACAGAATAGCAGACACTTTCCCATGCACGTTCAGGTCTCTGTGGATGTAGCATTGTGACATTGTTTGCTCAGTAATTGTTCTTCAGAAACCAGCAAACAAAGGTATTGAACATTGCTGATGAGACGTATTTTGAAAATAGATTCAGTGTGATACATTATCTACAACGTCTAAAGTTTAATGACATCCCGAGTACTGAGGAACACAGAATGAAGGAATCACGTTCACCCGATGTGTCTGTGACTGCTATTTGAAAGATTTATTTGATTAGTCCGTTCCCCCTGCTCATCCCCTTTCGCCCGGAAAATTCCCTTTATCAAATATTTATCCAGTTTTGAAAAATTTCAGACAATGCATTCCAGGTCATGCCTTGTTCATAGAATCAAACATAGAATCATTGAATTTACTGTGCAGAAGGAGGCCATTCGGCCCATCGAGCCTACACCGGCCCTTGGAAGGGGCACCCTACCCAAGCCCACACCTCCATCCTATCCCCATAACCCAATAACCCCACCCAACCTTTTTGGACGCTGAGGGTAATTTATCATGGCCAATCCACCTAACCTGCACATCTGTGGACTGTGGTAGGAAACCCACGCAGACACGGGGAGAACGTGCAGACTCCGCACAGACAGTGACCCAAGCCGGGAATCGAACCTGGGACCCTGGAGATGTGAAGCAACTGTGCTAACCACTGTGCTACTGTGCTGCCCTGTTGCGTAAAGGAACTGTGAGAGTGGGCCTAGATGCTCTATCAGAGGGTCGGTGCAGACTGGATGGGCCAAATGGCCTCCTTCTGCACTGTAAAAATTACAGACGTTCTACGATCCTTACTCTACATCTCCCTTCCTGTTCTTTTGACAATTATCTGTGCCCTCTGGTTACTGATGTTGTAAGATCCATAGAATCCTTACAGTGCAGAAGGAGGCCATTCAGCCCATCGAGACTGCACCGACCCTCTGAAAGAGTACCCCACCAATGCCTCCTCCCAATCCCCATATCCAGTACCAGCCTCCCGTACCAGCCTCCCCGGACAGGCGCCGGAATGTGGCGACTAGGGGCTTTTCACAGTAACTTCATTGAAGCCTACTCGTGACAATAAGCGATTTTCATTTTCATATCCCGACCTAACCTCCACATCTTTGGACCCTAAGGGGCAATTTATCATGGCCAATTCACCTAATCTGCAGCACATCTTTGGACTGTGTGAGTAAACCGGAGCGCCCGGAGGAAACCCGCACAGACACGGGGAGAACGCCCAAACTCCGCACAGACAGTCACACAACATAGAACATAGAACAGTACAGCACAGAACAGGCCCTTCGGCCCTCGATGTTGTGCCGAGCAATGATCACCCTACTTAAACCCACGTAACCCATATACCCGTAACCCAACAATCCCCCCATTAACCTTACACTACGGGCAATTTAGCATGGCCAATCCACCTAACCCGCACATCTTTGGACTGTGGGAGGAAACCGGAGCACCCGGAGGAAACCCACGCACACACGGGGAGGACGTGCAGACTCCACACAGACAGTGACCCAGCCGGGAATCGAACCTGGGACCCAGGAGCTGTGGAGCATTGATGCTAACCACCATGCTACCGTGAGGCCACAAGTGTGGAATTGAACCGGGGTCCCTGGCGCTGTGAGGCAGCAGTGCTAACTACTGAGCCACCAAGCCGCCTGTGTGCAGTGTGTTATTTGGTACGTCCCATGAAGAGGTTCTCAGTCTGATCAACCTGGTGAAGCTGCAACACAGTTACCTGTGTGCCAAACAGTATAAGCAGCTAGTAATAGACAGAGTTAAGCCATTCCACAACTAACGCATTAGATCTAAGCTCTGTAGTCCTAACACATCCAGCTGGGAATGGTGGGGGACAATTAAACAACTCACTGGAGGAGGAGGCTCCACAAATATCCCCATCCTCAATGATTGAGGAGCCCAGCACATATGTGCAAAATGAAAATTGCTTATCGTCACAAGTAGGCTTCAAAATGAAGTTACTGTGAAAAGCCCCTAGCCGTTCCATTCCGGCACCTGTTTGGGGAGGCTGGTACGGGAATTGAACCATGCTGCTGGCCTGCTTTCGATGCCAGCGATTTAGCCCAGTGTGCTAAACCAGCCCCTGCATGTGCAAAAGACAAGGCTGAGGTATTCACAATAACCTTCGTCCAGAAGTGCCGAGTGGATGATCCATCTCGGTCTCCTCCGGAGGTCCCCAATATCACAGAAGTCAGTCTTCAGCCAGTACAATTCATTCCATGTGATATCAAAAAACAGTTGAAGGCACTGGATACGGCAAAGGCGATGGGCCCTGATAATATTTCAGCAATTGTACCGAAAACTTGTGCTCCAGAACTTGCCGATCCCCTAGCCAAGCTGTTCCAGCACAGCTACAACACTGGCATCTACCCGGCAATGTGGAAAGTTGCCCAGGTGTGTCCTGTACACAAGAAACAGGAGAAATCCAACCCAGCCAATCACCGCCCTATCAGTTTACTCTCCATCATCAGTAAAGTGGTGGAAGGAATCATTAACAGTGTTATCAAGCGGCACTTACTCAGCAATAACCTGCTCACGGACACTCAGTTTGGGTTCTGCCAGGGTCACTCAGCTCCTGACCTGATTACAGTCTTGGTTCAAACATGGACAAAAGAGTTGAATGCCAGAGGTGAGGGGAGAGTGACTGCCCTCAGACATCAGGGCAGCATTTGACCGAGTGTGGCATCATGGAGCCCGAGCTAAACTGGAGTCAATGGGAATCAGGGGGAAAACCCTCCGCTGGTTGGGGTCATACCCGGCACAAAGGAAGATGGTTCAGGCGGCTGGAGATCAATCATCTCAGCTCCAGGACATCACTGCAGGAGTTCCTCATGGTAGTGTCCTAGGCCCAACTATCTCAGCGGCTTCATCAATGACCTCCCTTCCATCATAAGGTCAGAAGTGGAGATGTTTGCGATGACTGCACAATGTTCAGCACCATTCGCGACTCCTCAGATAATGAAGCAGTCTGTGCACAAATGCAGCAACACCTGGACAATATCCAGGATTGGGGCTGACAAGTGGCAAGTTACATTCACACCACACAAGTGCCAGGCAATGACCATGTTCACCAAGAGAGGATCTAACCATTGCCCCTTAACATTCAATGGCATTACCATTGCTGAATTCCCCATTATCAACATTCTGGGAGTTACCATTGATCAGAAACTGAACTGGACTAGCCACATTAATACTGTGGCTACCAGGGCAGGTCAAAGGCTAGGAATCCTATGTTGGGTAACTCACCTCCTGACTCCCCAAAGCCTGTCCACCATCCATAAGGCGCAAGTCAGGAGTGTGATGGAATGCTCTCCACTTGCCTGGATGAGTGCAGCTCCAGCAACACTCAAAGAGCTCGACATCATTCAGGACAAAGCAGCCCCGCTTGTTTGCTCCCCCTTCCATAACATTCAAACACTCCACCACTGCTGAACAGTGGCAGCCGTGTGTACCCTCTACAAGATGCACCGCGGGAACTCACCACCTTCCAAACCCTTGACCACTACCATCTAGAAGGACAAGAGCAGCAGATACCTGGGAACCCCACCACCTGGAGGTTCCCCTCCAAGTCACTCACCACCCTGACTTGGAAATATATCGGCCGCTCCTTCGCTGTCGCTGGGTCAAAATCCTGGAACTCCCTCCCTAACAGCACAGTGGGTGTACCTACACCTCAAGGGCTGCAGCGGTTGAAGAAAGCAGCTCAGCTCCACCTTCACAAGGGCAACTAAGGATGGGCAATAAATGCGGGCCTAACCAGCGACGCCCAAATCCCGGAAATGAATTTAATCAAAGGTTCAGGTAGTCTGGAGGCTTTATAATTCTTCAAGATCTTACAACTGTTGGAGGAGTTGGCTGCAGACTCTGCTGTACATGGTAAGCCTTGATGTTTTGGAGGTGGTCGCCTTGGCATTTGGTCATCTAATTCAAGGTATGACTATGACTGGTCATCGTCTCTCCGGACATTATTGCCCTCTCCATCAAGGTCCTGAATCCAGATTCTGCTGTACTTGTGTAAATGTGGCAGGTGACTGGTACCTTTGTTTCGAGGTGGGTGTCTGTTTCTACCTGTAGGCCTGCTCTCTGCCCTGGGATTTGGTTCTTTGGCAGGATTTGGACAGAGTATTTTGTCTATCAGGAGCTCAGATGGGGCTAAGATGCAGTGCAGTGGGGTGGAGCTGTGGGTTAACTATGCTGTTGGAAAGTCGCTGATCTTCCTCAAGAGGGTTTTTGTGGTGCGATCGTGGTGGACGGGAAAGGGTATTCTTTTGTCCTTGTAACTGAGTCTTGTCTTCAGAGAACCTTCCACCAGGAGTGTGTCGCCTGCTCGGTACAGCTGTGTTGTGGGTCATATCAGCTGTTGTGTCATCAGCCATGGTTCCTTATCCTAGAGGATGTAACACTGGCTCCCGTGTCCAACTTAAAGTTTGTGAGGTGACCAGTAACAAAGATGTCCCTGACCTCTTGACTGCACCCAAGAAACATTCAAATAGAAGCAAAATACTGCAGATGCTGGAAATCTGAAAGAAAAAGTGAAAAGGCCGGATAAACTCCACAGGTCTGGCCGCATCTGTGGAAAGAAACAGAGTTAACGTTTAGGAACTGAGTGATTCTTCTATAATAGAAGGATAACTAGGGAAAGTGTGTGGCCCATTCAGGACTACAGTGTGTGGAGCCAGAGGCCGTAGATAGGGTGCTAAATAAATACTTTGTGTTGGCGATCACAAGTTAGAGGGACGGTAATAAAATTAAAGAGACAGAGCGGAAACTCTGAGTGATCTGACAGGCTTAAAAGTAGATAAATTTCCAGGACCAGATGAAATGTATCACAGGCTGTTGAGTGAGACAAGGGAGGAAATATCAGGGGCGCTGGCAGTAATGTTCAATTCCTCTCTGGCCACAGGGGAGGTGCCAGAGGACTGGAGGGATAGTCAATGTGGTGCCATTATTCGAGAAGGGATAAACCAGGAAACTACAGGATGGTCAGTCTAACCTCAGTGGTGGGGAAACTATTGGAAGCAATTCTGAGAGGCAGAATTAATCTGCATTTGGAGAGGCCGGGATTAATCGAGAACAGTCAGCATGGTTTTGTTAAGGGGATATCATATCCGACCAACTTGATTGAATTTTTCAAACAGGTGAGCTGGTGGGTAGATGGGGGAAATGCATTTGATGTTGTCTACTTGGACTTCAGCAAAGCTTTTGATCAGGTCCCGCATGGGAAACTGATCGAGGAGTAAGAGCCCGTGGGACCCCAGGAAATTTGGCAAATTGGATCCAGAATTGGCTGAGTGGCAGGAAGCAGAGGGCGATGGGCGAGGGGTGTTTCTCTGACTGGAAATTTGTGTCCAGTGGGGTCCCGCAGGGATCAGTGTTGGGTCCCCTACTGTTTGTGGTTTATAGAAATGATTAAGTCATGAATGTAGGAGGGTTGATCAGTGAGTGTGCGGGATGATATGAAAATTGGTGGGGGGGTAAATAGTGAGGAGGGTAGCCTTAGATTACAGGAGGATATAGACGGGCTGGTCAGATAGGCTGATCAATGGGGTAGCATGGTGGCGCAGTGGTTAGCATTGCTGCCTCACGGCGCTGAGGCCCCGGGTTTGATCCCGGCCCTGGGTCACTGTCCGTGTGGAGTTTGCACATTCTCCCCGTGTCTGCGTGGGTCTCACCCCCACAACCCAAAGATGTGCAGGTTAGGTGGATTGGCCACGCGAAATTGACACTTAATTGGGAAAATAATAATTGGGTACTTTAAATTTATAAAAACAAAGATGGGCTGGTCAGTGGCAAATGGAATTCAATGCAGATAAGTGTGAGGTGATGCACGTGGGCAGGACAAACAAGGCAAAGGGGAACACACGATAAACGGCAGGATCCTGGGAAGCACCGAGGATCAGAGGACATTGGTCGGCATGTGCATCGGTCACTTGAGGTAGCAAGGAAGATGGATGAAATGGTTAAGAAGGCATATGGTATACTTTCCTTTATTAGCCGACGCATAGAGTTTAAGAACAGGGGGTTTATGCTGCAGCTGTATAAAATATTGGCCATAATTAGAGTATTGTGTGCAGTTCTGGAATCCACATTATAGGAGGGATGTGATAGCACTGTTAAATGAAGAGAAATTGGATAGGCTGGGGTTATTTTCCTTGGAGCAGGGTAGCTGAGGGAGGACATGGTTGAGATGTGTAAAATTATGAGAGGCATAGATAGCGTAGACAGGAAGAATCTTTTCCCCTTGCTGGAGGGGTCAATGGCCAGGGGGCATTAGATTTAAGGTAAGGGGCAGGAGATTTAGAGGGGATGTGAGGAAAAACTTTATCATCCAGAGGGTAGTAGGAGTCTAAAACTCATTGGGCCAAAGAGCCTTCTCTGTGCTGTAGACCTCAATGACTCTGTGACTATCACTAGAGAAACTAATGGGGCTGAAGGCCGATAAGTCCCCTGGACCCGATGGGTTGCATTCTAGGATATGAAAGGAAGTAGCTGCAGGGAAAGTGGATTTACTGGGAGTAAGCTTCCAAGAGTCCTTAAATTCAGGAAAAGTCCCAGTGGATTGGAAAACTGCCAATGTAACACCTTTATTCAAAAATGGAAGGAGTCCCAAAAAAATGGTACCTATAGGCCAGGTAGCTGAACTTCTGTCATTGGGAAAATGTTCATTCTAAAGGACGTAATAACAGAGCATTTAGAAATATATAATATAATCAAGCAGAGTCAGCCTGGCTTCATGAAGGGGAAATCATGTCTGCTAAATTTATTCAAATTCTTTGAAGCGGTAACAAGCAATATAGATAAAAGGGGACAAGTAGATGTCATATACTTGGGTTTCCAAAAAGTGTTCGATAAGTTACCGCACAAAAGGCTACTGTTCTCGAGTGACAGCTTTACCTGAAACACTACTTACGTAGTGTCTCCCACCCATCCTCCTCCTCTAACTAAAAAAAAGTTCTGTCCGTTGGATTGCTAAACTAACAAGTTTTTATTTTTATTTTTCAGTAGAACGTAGAACAGTACAGCAGAGAACAGACCCTTCGGCCCTCGATGTTGTGCCGAGCCATGATCACCCTACTCAAACCCACATATCCACCCAATACCCGTAACCCAACAACCCCCCTCCCCCCTTAACCTTACTTTTCAGGACACTACGGGCAATTTAGCATGGCCAATCCACCTAACCCGCACATCTTTGGACTGTGGGAGGAAACCGAAGCACCCGGAGGAAACCCACGCACACACGGGGAGGACGTGCAGACTCCGCACAGACAGTGACCCAGCCGGGAATCGAACCTGGGACCCTGGAGCTGTGAAGCATTTATGCTAACCACCATGCTACCGTGTTGCCCCCAGTAGTTGGGAAGTTAGTTCAGTGGGAATGGAGGCTAGGGCAGTTGAATGTTCCTCCTGCAGAATGTGGGAGGAAAGGGCCACCTCTAGTGTCCCTGCTGACTACATCTGCGGGAAGTGCACCCAACTCCAGCTCCCCGAGAGCCGTGTTAGGGACCTGGAGCTGGAGCTGGATGAACTTCGGATCATTCGGGAGGCGGAGGAGGTTATTGAGAGGAGTTATAGGGAGGTAGTCACACCTCAGGTAAAAGAAGAAGGTAGATGGGTTACCGTCAGGGAAGGGAGAGGGAACCGGCAGGCAGTGCAGGGATCCCCTGTGGTCGTTCCCCTCTATAACAAGTATACCGTTTTGGATACTGTTGCGGGGGACGACTTACCAGGGGTAAGCAATAGGGCACAGGTCTCTGGCACAGAGTCTGTCCCTGTTGCTCAGAAGGGAAGGGAGAAGAGGAACAGAGCACTTGTCATTGGGGACTCCATAGTTAGAGGAACAGACAGGAGGTTCTGTGGGAACGAAAGAGACTCACAGTTGGTGTGTTGCCTCCCAGCTGCCAGGGTTCGTGATGTCTCTGATCGTGTTTTTGGGATCCTTAAGGGGGAGGGGGAGCAGCCCCAAGTCGTGGTCCACATAGGTACCAACGACATAGGTAGGAAGAGAGATGGGGATTTGAGACAGAAATTCAGGGAGCTAGGGTGGAAGCTGAGAGCTAGAACAAACAGAGTTGTTATCTCTGGGTTGTTACCCGTGCCACGTGCTAGCGAAGTGAGAAATAAGGAGAGAGAGGAGTTGAACACGTGGCTACAGGGATGGTGCAGGAGGGAGGGTTTTGGTTTCCTGGATAACTGGGGCTCATTCTGGGGTAGGTGGGACCTCTACAAACAGGATGGTCTTCACCTGAACCAGAGCGGTACCAATATCCTGGGGGGGGGGGGGAGATTTGCTAGTGCTCTTCGGGGAATTTTAAACTAATTCAGCAGGGGGATGGGAACCTAAATTGTAGTCCCAGTGTACAGGATGTTGAGAGTAGTGAGGTCAGGGATAGGGTTAAAAATTCAAAAGAGGGCACCGGCAAGCAAGACGCTGGTTTGAATTGTGTCTACTTCAACGCCAGGAGCATCCGGAATAAGGTGGGTGAGCTTGCAGCATGGGTTGGTACCTGGGATCTCGATGTTGTGGCGATTTCGGAGACATGGGTAGAGCAGGGACAGGAATGGTTGTTGCAGGTTCCAGGATTTAGATGTTTCTGTAAGAACAGAGAAGGTGGTAAAAGAGGGGGGGGGGGGGGGGTGGCATTGTTAATCAAGGAAAGTATTATGCCGGTAGAAAGGACGAGGTTAGGAACAAGAAAGGCGAGGTCACCCTGTTGGGAGTTGTCTATAGACCTCCGAATAGTTCCAGAGATGTAGAGGAAAGGATTGCAAAGATGATTCTCGACAGGAGCGATGGTAACAGGGTAGTTGTTATGGGGGACTTTAACTTTCCAAATATTGACTGGAAATACTATAGTTTGAGTACTATAGATGGGTCAGTTTTTGTACAGTGTGTGCAGGAGGGTTTTCTGACACAGTATGTAGACAGGCCAACAAGGGGCGAGGCCACATTGGATTTGGTACTGGGTAATGAACCCGGCCAGGTGTTAGATTTAGATGTAGGTGAGCACTTTGGTGATAGTGATCACAACTCGGTTATGTTTACTTTAGCAATGGGCAGGGATAGGTATATACCGCAAGGCAAGAATTATAGCTCGGGGGAAAGGCAATTATGATGCTATTCGGCAAGATTTAGGATGTATAGGATGGGGAAGGAAACTGCAGGGGATGGGTACAATCGAAATGAGGAGCTTTTTCAAGGAACAGCTACTGTGTGTCCTTGATAAGTATGTACCTGTCAGGCAGGGAGGAAGTTGTCGAGCAAGGGAACCGTGGTTTACTAAGGAAGTTGAAGCACTTGTCAAGAGGAAGAAGAAGGCTTATGTTAGGATGAGACATGAAGGCTCAGTGAGGGCACTTGAGAGTTACAAGTTAGCCAGGAAGGACCTAAAGGGAGAGTTAAGAAGAGCGAGGAGAGGACACGAAAAGTCGTTGGCGGATAGGATCAAGGAAAACCCTAAGGCTTTCTATTGGTATATCAGGAACAAAAGAATGACTAGAGTAAGATTAGGGCCAATCAAGGATAGTAGTGGAAAATTGTGTGTGGAATCAGAGGAGATAGGGGAAGCGTTAAATGGATATTTTTCGTCAGTGTTTACACTGGAGAAAGACAATGTTGTCGAGGAGAACACTCAGGTTCAGTCGACCAGGCTAGATGGAATTGAGGTTCAAAAGGAGGAGGTGTTAGCAATTTTGGAAAATGTCAAAATAGATAAGTCCCCTGGGCCAGATGGGATTTATCCTAGGATTCTCTGGGAAGCCAGGGAGGAGATTGCAGAGCCTTTGTCCTTGATCTTTATGTCGTCTTTGTCGACAGGAATAGTGCCGGAAGACTGGAGGATAGCAAATGTTGTCCCCTTGTTCAAGAAGGGGAGCAGAGACAACCCTGGTAATTATAGACCTGTGAGCCTTACTTCGGTTGTGGGTAAAATGTTGGAAAAGGTTATAAGAGATAGGGTTTATAATCATCTTGAAAAGAACAAGTTGATTAGCGATAGTCAACACGGTTTTGTGAAGGGTAGGTCATGTCTCACAAACCTTATTGAGTTTTTTGAGAAGGTGACCAAACAGGTGGATCAGGGTAAAGCGGTTGATGTGGTGTATATGGTTTTTAGTAAGGTGTTTGATAAGGTTCCCCACGGTAGGCTATTGCAGAAAATAAGGAAGTATGGGATTGAAGGTGATTTAGCGGTTTGGATCAGTAATTGGCTAGCTGAAAGAAGACAGAGGGTGGTGGTTGATGGCAAATGTTCATCCTGGAGTTCAGTTACTAGTGGTGTACCGCAAGGATCTGTTTGTCATTTTTATAAATGACCTAGAAGAGGGTGTAGAAGGATGGGTTAGTAAATTTGCAGATGACACGAAGGTCGGTGGAGTTGTGGATAGTGCTGAAGGATGTTATAGGATACAGAGGGACATAGATAAGCTGCAGAGCTGGGCTGAGAGGTGGCAGATGTAGTTTAATGCGGAAAAGTGTGAGGTGGTTCACTTTGGAAGGAGTAACAGGAATGCAGAGTACTGGGCTAATGGCAAGATTCTTGGTAGTGTAGATGAAGAGAGAGATCTCGGCATCCAGGTACATAAATCCCTGAAAGTTGCCACCCAGGTTAATAGGGCTGTTAAGAAGGCATATGGTGTGCTAGCCTTTATCAGCAGGGGGATTGAGTTTCGGAGCCACAAGGTCATGCTGCAGTTGTACATAACTCTGGTGCGGCCGCACCTGGAGTACTGCGTGCAATTCTGGTCACCACATTATAGGAAGGATGTGGAAGCTTTGGAAAGGGTTCAGAGGAGATTTACTAGGATGTTGCCTGGTATGGAGGGAAGGTCTTTCGAGGAAAGGCTCAGGGACTTGAGGTTGTTTTCGTTAGAGAGGAGAAGGCTGAGAGGTGACTTAATAGAGACATATAAGATAGTCAGAGGGTTAGATAGGGTGGACAGTGAGAGTCTTTTTCCTCGGATGGTGATGACCAACACGAGGGGACATAGCTTTAAATTGAGGGGTGATAGATATAGGACAGATGTCAGAGGCAGTTTCTTTACTCAGAGAGTAGTAGGGGTGTGGAACGCCCTGCCTGCAACAGTAGTAGACTCGCCAACTTTAAGGGCATTTAAGTGGTCACTGGATAGACATATGGATGAAAATGGAATAGTGTAGGTCAGATAGGCTTCAGATGGTTTCACAGGTCGGCACAACATCGAGGGCCGAAGGGCCCGTACTGCGCTGTAGTGTTCTATGTTCTATGTTCTATGTTAATAAGGTTGCTTAAAAAGGCTACTGAATATGCTCCTACTTCGTATGATCTTCTGGAGATGTGGGGCTGAGATGCTACCTGTCCTGTCAGGTTAATGTAACGTTTCCCACGACTACGATGAGGAAGAAGTGCAGGGGAGTGGAGTGTTCTCCCCAGTGTCCCGGGCCATTGACAGTCCCTCAACAAACATCAGCAAATACTGATCATGATCCCATTGCTGTGCACAAATTAGACGCTGCGTTTCCTGCATTGCAACATTTGAAATATTCTGCATTTGCTGCGAAGCGCAATGGGCCTTCTTAAGGTTCCAGAAGGCAGGGTAGAAATTCAAGCCTTTCTTTATCTTTTATCTCTGCAAAGGAACTCAGCGATTGTCAAGCATCCTTTGCCGTCTGGAATTAATGGCTCCTCATTATCTCCCTTCTTCTTGTGTTGCAGCCCCAGTTGGTGCCAGATTTAAGCTCTGCATGGGAACCTGAAGCATCATCTCAACGTACAAAATGAAGTTTCCTTTTGAGATGTGCTGCTGAAAAGAATTGACAGCAATAACTTTCTATCCAGAAATCCCCAGACTTCTGCCACTCCAAATGTATCTCATTTGTCGATAGGTTTCCATTGATTTGTTTTCAGGAAGGGATGTTCAAAATGAGTTGTGTTATTATTACGCTGTATAATTGAACACAGAGGGAATTTGTACATTTATTGGAAGGACATTGCTGAGGAAAATAAAACTATTGTTTATGCTTCATTATTTGAACTGTGCGCAGACTCTTTAATCTCCTGAGGGTTTTAACTTCCAGCATCAAAGCATTAACTTATTCCTTAACTACTGCAACACTAATTGTGGAGCTGCGGACTATAAAATCCACACAAGTAATAATTTCTGTTCCGGTAATCTGGTAGTTTATTTCCACAAACGGTCACAACGGACCAAATCACCCTGGCAAATTAACGGTGCGTTAATGACACAGGCTGTTATTGAAGCCAGTTCGGGGAATGGAGAAACACACAGTCAGTTCAGAATGTGCTGGATTTGAACAGTGACTGCCCGCTACACTCACCAAGAAAGTTAGGGCTGGCGATCACCACCTCAAGTACTGTTTTAACGCCGTGAATAATAGTCAGTGCAATGCCTACCGGATCTCTCCAGCCCAGAAAGAGAACAATTTAAACTCTACAGTATCATTCCTGCAGGTGTAAATTGTCAATCGAGTTTTTAAAAGAAAATTACATTGTAAACTTTTGAATTTCCTTAATATTCCTTCGCCTCTAGGGGCTGTTTAGCTCACAGGGCTAAATCGCTGGCTTTGAAAGCAGACCAAGGCAAGCCAGCAGCACGGTTCAATTCCCGTAACAGCCTCCCCGAACAGGCGCCGGAATGTGGCGACTAGGGGCTTTTCACAGTAACTTCATTTGAAGCCTACTCGTGACAATAAGTGATTTTCATTTCATTTCTTTACTCTTTGAGACCAATCTCAATTTCTCTCTCTGATTCGACTTTAATTCCTCCAAGTTCCACTCCATCTGTTTCTTTCTCAATCTTTACGTTTCATTGGTTAAGGAGATAGGTGGACGGTTCCGTCATTTGCTCAGGCTGCAATCGCACTGTTATCCCCCTCGTCGCAGTGTTGACAACCCCTCACACCTCCTGCATGTTAGAGGGTGGAGGGTGAGGGGCGATGTCTAACTCACAGAATGTTACGCCATGCCCCATTCCAGAGAGTTAGAGATGTCCATTTTCAGAAAAGCAAAACACTCTGCAGCAAAGCCAGGAACCTCTTTCTGATGGACAATCACAGACCCGAAAGGTCAGCTCTGCTCCTCTCTCCACAGATGCCAGCTGAACAATTCCACCATTTTCTCTTCACGGTTCATTTTTCTCCCTTTTATTCAGAGTGTGAACACGGTTAATAGTAACAACACGCTTAGGAACTTTTTTTTGTTAACTTGTTCACAGGATGTGACTGTTGCTGATGAGGCCACCATTTATTGCCCATCCCGAATCGGCCTCGTGAGGGGGTGGGGGGGGGGGGGGGGGGTGGGGGGTGAGGAGCGGTTTTCTTGAACCGCTGCCATCCATGCGGTGTAGGGTGCACCCACAGGGGGAAGACATGTTTTCTTAAGAAAAAGGGGAAACATTTGTGCAGACGGTAAAACTGTGCGTTGGGGAGTGTGTTGCCCGGATTATTTATGTTTCTGTACTTTTCAAATCAGTTTGGAATAAGATACATTAAAAAAAATACATGAGAGGGATTCTCCATTGGCCGACGCTGAAATCAGGAACGGCGATCGGGTGGAGAATTGCTCCCAACGGCAAATTCATGGCAGGCGCTGGTTTGATGCCGAATTGTGATGCTTCGCCCTCTCCAAAATGGCGTCAATGCGACGCACGATACGCACAGTTCACATCTCATTAGCGGACCCACCCGCAATGCCCTGCCTCCGATGGGGTGTGCTCTCGACTGTCATGAGCCTGGCGTGGCGGCTGCGGAGAGAGGGCATATGGACAGTGCCCAGCACCTCCAGACATCTTTTAACATTCATGCCGCTGGCCGGGGGGCTTCTCCCAGGACTGGGGGGGGGAATAGTGGGGGGTGGCCAGGAAGAGGGCTGTGGGATCGGGGACGTGGCCCAGCAGAACCAGGGCTATCTTTTCCGACGCGATCGGTGTGTGTGTGTGTGGGGGGGGGGGGTGTATAGTCCACAAGCGGCTGCAGCCTGTCAGCCCTGCGCGTGTCCAGCACGGACCCGGCGATTCCCCCACCGTGTTCTGCGGGTGTTCCACGTGGCGCCGGTGCTAGCCCCTCAGCGGTAGCGGAATCGGAGTGGGTGTGGCGCCGGTGTTTCCGACGCGGGATTCCACGGATCCTCCGTTGGCGTCAGCACTTAGACGCAGGGACGGAGAATCCCACCCCAGGTGTTTTTTATTTGTTAATTACTCCAATTTTCTTTTCCTTTCCAAAGAAGGCAAATTATTTATTTGAGCCGTGGCAGCTCAGGTGAAGAGGTTCCGACCACAACTGTCAGTCGTGAGAATGACTAAGACAAAATCAATTAGTTTAAATCCACGGAAAGACTACACTTTCAGTGTGAGGAACAATTACAGGGATGATCAATAATTTGAAGAATACCATGATAAAATATTTATTTTCTCACCCAAAGACACCCAATTGTATAAAACCTCAGTTCAGCCACACTTGGAGTATAGTGTTCAATTCTGGTCGCCACACTACCAGAAGGATGTGGGGGCTTTAGAGAGGGTGCAGAAGAGATTTACCAGGATGTTGCCTGGTATGGAGGGAATTAGCTATGAGGAGAAGTTGAATAAACTTGGTTTGTTCTCACTGGAACGACGGAGGTTGAGGGGCGACCTGATAGAGGTCTACAAAATTATGCGGGGCATAGACAGAGTGGATCATCAGAGACTTTTCCCCAGGGTAGAGGGGTCAATTACTCAGGGGCATAGGTTTAAGGTGCGAGGGGCAAGGTTTAGAGGAGATGTACGAGGCAAGTTTTTTACACAGAGGGTAGTGGGTGCCTGGAACTCGCTGCCGGAGGAGGTGGTGGAAGCAGGGACGATAGTGACGTTTAAGGGGCATCTTGACAAATACATGGATAGGATGGGAATAGAGGGAAGTGTAGAAGATTTTAGTTTAGTCGGGCAGCATGGTCGGTGCAGGCTTGGAGGGCCGAAGGGCCTGTTCCAGTGCTGTACTTTTCTTTGTTCTTTGTTCAAAGTGACAAAGGTTGATGGCAGCATCGTGGTGATGGTGAACGATTAATAATCCTAAACCTGGAAGAATGTTCCAGAAACATCGGTTAAAATACCAGGTCAGCAGCTGGAGGGAAATTATATTCAATTCATTAATAAATCAGGAATAAAAATATAGCCTCTTCAATCATGGCCACAAAGCTATAGTTTTGTTGTAAAAATCAATCTGCTCCATTAAACTAATGGGGTAAATCTCCGCACCTCAGCGCCGGGGTCGTGAATCACGTGGGGGCGGAGAATCAAGGTTCGATCCGGGCACGGAACTGATCGCTAAGGCCCAGCCCCCGGGGGCGGCGAGAATGGAGTTCACTCTCCGGCAACAGCAGGAGGGTACTAATGGGTCTTAATGAGCCATCTGCATCCACTTTGCGGTCCGAGGCAGCGTATTCTCCGGCCCGTTGCGTGATTCTCCGCACCTCTGGACCAGGAATCACGTGGCCGGGATTTGCAACTGGTCGCACCAAACATGAGGGCCTCGCAGTGGACCAAAGGAGGTAACTCGTGGAGGTAAATATCCCCAAAGCCCATTTGAGGACTACCCTTCGCCCCACCAATGCACCACCCTTCCCATCCTCTCCTCTACCAGTCCCCCACCCCCTGTCTGGAAGCTAGAGAGCATTCCCCATCCTGAATTTTTATTTTATACGTTTGCGATTAACATCCTGGGGGGTTACCGTTGGCCAGAGACTGAACTGGACGGGCCACATAAATACAAGGGCAGGTCTGAGGTTAGGAGTCCGACAGTGGGTAACTTACCTCCTGACTCCCCAAAGCCTGTCCACCGTGAAAATGAAATGAAAATCGCTGATTGTCACAAGTCGGCTTCAAATGAAGTTACTGTGAAAAGCCCCTAGTTGCCATATTCCGGCGCCTGTTCGGGGAGGCTGGTATGGGAAGTGAACCGTGCTGCTGGCCTGCCTTGGTCTGCTTTCAAAGCCAGCGATTTAGCCCAGTGCTAAACCAGCCCCACAACCAACAAGGCACAAGTGTCAGGAGTGTGATGGAATACTCCCCACTTGCCTGGATGAGTGCAGCTCCAACAACATAGAACATAGAAAAATACAGCACAGAACAGGCCCTTTGGCCCACAATGTTGTGCCGAACCTTTATCCTAGATTAAGAACAAATTAATCTACACCCCATCATTCTACCGTAATCCATGTACCTATCCAATAGCCGCTTGAAGGTCCCTAATGTTTCCGACTCAACTACTTCCACAGGCAGTGCATTCCATGAACCCACTACTCTCTGGGTAAAGAACCTACCTCTGACATCCCCCCTATATCTTCCACCATTCACCTTAAATTTATGTCCCCTTGTAATTGACATAGAATTTACAGTGCAGAAGGAGGCCATTCGGCCCATCGAATCTGCACCAGCTCCTGGAAAGAGCACCCTACCCAAGATTAACACCTCCACCCTATCCCCATAACCCAGTTACCCCACCCAGCACGAAGGGCAATTTTGGACACTAAGGGCAATTTATCACGTCCAATCCACCTAACCTGCACATCTTTGGACTGTGGGAGGAAACCGGAGTACCCGGAGGAAACCCACGCACACACGGGGAGGATGTGCAGACTCCGCACAGACAGTGACCCAAGCTGGAATCGAACCTGGGACCCTGGAGCTGTGAAGCGATTGTGCTAACCACAATGCTACCGTGCTGCCTGGAACAATGGTTTGTTCCACCCGGGGAAAAAGTCTCTGTCTACTCGATCTATTCCCCTGATCATCTTATAAACCTCTATCAAGTCGCCCCTCATCCTTCTCCGTTCTAATGAGAAAAGGCCTAGCACCCTCCACCTTTCCTCGTAAGACCTACTCTCCATTCCAGGCAACATCCTGGTAAATCTCCTTTGCACCTTTTCCAAAGCTTCCGCGTCCTTCCTAAAATGAGGCGACCAGAACAACACTCAAGAAGCTCAACGCCATCCAGGACAAAGCAGCCCCGCTTGATTGGGACCCCATCCGCCACCTGAAACATACACTCCCTCCGTGCAGGGGGGACTAGTTTCGACCATTTATAAGATGCACTGCAGCAATTCGACACGCCTCCCAAACCTGCGACCTCTACCACTTAGAAGGACTATCGTGACTTTCAAAAGAGAGTTGAATGAATACTTGCAAAAGGTAAAAGTTGTCAGCTGACAGGAAAATAGCAAGGGGAGCAGGACGAGTTGGAAATCTCCGTCAAGTGGTCAGTACAGACACGATGGGCCGAGTGGCCTGTTTTTGAGCTGTATCACTCTATGGGCAGATTGCTGAAGATCAGGACCGCGTGTAATGTGTAATTTGCTCTCGGAGATCTGCCACGTACATACCAGGACGCCTGATTCCTTTTTGCAACTGTCTTGAGTGAGCAAAGCTTCCATCTTTTGTTTGGAACTCACATACAGCTCGATATTTGCCAGCCATTTCAGAACATTAATCTACATGTATTTGAATATTACACACGGCATGAATTTTGCATGACGTTAAACCACCTTCTTTAAACATTAATGCTGACGGGCAAAGGGCTTTTTACTCAAGGCTTCAACTTTTGTTCCCGCTCTCGGGACTCCAGGGAAACTTAAAGCAAATAAATGTCTTGGTTTGAATTATCCTCTGGGACTATGTAGCCAGAGGTAACCACAAGATTGTAAAGCTGCAAAGGCAAAGAAGCTTTTCATGAAATATGATAAAAAAAAAGACAACGTAAGTTGAGTGGATTCAGCTGTATTTTATTCTTGTTGTTTGTTTATTTGTAGATGGGGACTGGCCGACGTGTTTTAAAACCCGCGTATTCGTGGCTCTCACACACGCTCATTAATTGTAAAATATCTGCGTCCTCCCCACTGACCATTTTTATTTTTTGCTCTTTGTTTTCTTCCTCTTTACCGTTGACCTCTGCCCCTCTTCCTGAAATAAAAAAAAAACGAGACCTAGTGATTCGATCAGCAGCGAGATGCTCGAAAGGTGCAGTTCAAGACTCCGAACGCTACGTGGCAGAGTGTGAGGCATGAGCGGGAGCAGCAAGTTGTGCCAAAGGGATATTGATGGATGGATGGATGGAGGGACGGGGCTAAACTGTGGCAGAGGCAGTTCAATGTCGGTCAGGAGAATCGATTGAAATATTTTCTTACTGGCGAGGATGGAGGAGCTATGGAGGAAGCAGAGGGATTCGGGATTGCACGGCAATCATTAAAAAAGCTCAAAACAATAATAATGGTATGTCAGCCTTCAAGTCTCTCCCCACAAGGCGAAGCATCATCTTGTCAAGTTTGAGTGTGAAACAAGGTTACCCGAACCACCCGCTGAGTCTGCCTCCAAAGAACAAAGAAAAGTACAGCACAGGAACAGGCCCTTCGGCCCTCCAAGCCTCTGCCGACCATGCTGCCCGTCTAAACTAAAATCTTCTGCACTTCCTGGGTCCGTATCCCTCTATTCCCATCCTATTCATGTATTTGCCAAGATGCCCCTTAAACATCACTATCGTCCCTGCTTCCACCACCTCCTTCGGCAGCGAGTTCCAGACACCCACTACCCTCTGTGTAAAAAAACTTGCCTCATACATCTCCTCTAAACCTTGCCCCTCGCACCTTAAACCTATGCCCCCGAGTAATTGACCCCTCTCCCCTGGGGAAAAGCCTCTGACGATCCACTCTGTCTATGCCCCTCATAATTTTGTAGACCTCTTGAACACTATACTCCAAGTGTGGCCTAACTAAGGTTCTCTTCAGCTGCAACATGACTTGGCAATTCTTATACTCAATGCCCCGGCCAATGAAGGCAAACATGCCGTATGCCTTCTTGACTACCTTCTCCACCTGTGTTGCCCCTTTCAGTGACTTGTGGAACTGTACACCTAGATCTCTCTGACTGTCAATATTATTGAGGGTTCTACCATTCACTGCATATTCCCTACCTGCATTAGACCTTCCAAAATGCATTACCTCACATTTGTCCGGATTAAACTCCATCTGCCATCTCTCCGTCCAAGTCTCCAAACGATCTAAATCCTGCTGTATCCTCTGACAGTCCTCATCGCTATCCGTAATTCCACCAACCTTTGTATCGTCTACAAACTTACCAATCAGACCAGTTATATTTTCCTCCAAATAATTTATATATACTACAAACAGCAAAGGTCCCAGCACTGATCCCTGTGGAACACCACTAGTCACAGCCCTCCAAACAGAAAAGCACCCTCCCATTGCTACCCTCTGCCTTCTATGACCTAGCCAGTTCTGTATCCACCTTGCCAGCTCACCTCTGATCCCGTGTGACTTCACCTTTTGTACCAGTCTGCCATGAGGGACCTTGTCAAAGGCCTTACTGAAGTCCATATAGACAACATCCACTGCCCTACCTTCATCTATCATCTTTGTGACCTCCTCGAAAAACTCTATCAAGTTAGGGAGACACGACCTGCCCTTCACAAAACCGTGCTGCCTCTCGCTAATACGTCCACTTGCTTCCAAATGGGAGTAGATCCTATCTCGAAGAATTCTCTCCAGTAATTTCCCTACCACTGACCCTCACCGGCCTGTAGTTCCCTGAATTATCCTTGCTACCATTCTTTTTTTTTTAAAATAATTTTTATTGAGATTTTCAAAAAATATCAAAAACAGAAAATAACAAGAGAACAGTATTAACAACAAAAAAAAGAGACAAAAATACAGTAACCCCCAAAACCAAACCACCCGCAACCCCCCAGCAACTACAAAAAGAATAGGTAAGCACCTGGCATATTCAATAAACACATGTACACATTTCTCCCCTCCCCCGAAACCAACCCCCCCCCCTCTTTCCCTGCCCTCCCTCCTCCCCACCCCTCCCTCTACCCCCCCCCCCCCCCTCACTCTACCCCCCCCCCCTCAGGGTTGCTGCTGCTGCCGGCTGATTTCCCTACCGTTCCGCCAGGAAGTCCAGGAAAGGCTGCCACCGCCTGAAAAACCCTTGTACTGATCCCCTCAGGGCAAATTTCACCCTCTCCAATTTAATGAACCCCGCCATATCATTGATCCAGGCCTCCCCGCTTGGGGGCCTCGCATCCTTCCATTGGAGCAAGATCCTCCGCCGGGCTACTAGGGACGCAAAGGCCAGGACCCCGGCCTCTTTCGCCTCCTGCACTCCCGGCTCCACTGCAACCCCAAAAATTGCGAGTCCCCAGCCTGGCTTGACCCTGGATCCCACCACCCTCGCCACCCCCTTCCAAACCTCCCCCAGCGCTCGGCACGCCCAAAACATATGGGCATGGTTCGCTGGGCTCCCCGAGCACACCTGTCTTCGCCCCCGAAAAACTTACTCATCCTCGTCCCAGTCATGTGGGCCCTATGCAGCACCTTGAACTGTATGAGGCTAAGCCTCGCACAGGAAGAGGAGGAATTCACTCTTTCCAGGGCATCTGCCCACATCCCCTCCTCAATCTCCTCACTCAGCTCCTCTTCCAATTTACCCTTCAGCTCCTCCACCGAGGCCTCCTGCATGACGTGGTACACGTCCAAAATCCTCCCTCCTCCAACCCACACCCCCGAGAGCACCCTGTCCCGTACCCCACGTGGGGGCAACAGAGGGAACCCCTCCACCTGCCGCCTGGCAAACGCCCTAACCTGCATGTACCTAAACATGTTCCCCGGGGGGAGCCCAAACTTCCCCTCTAACTCACTCAGGCTCGCAAACCTCCCATCCACAAACAGGTCCCTCAACCTCCTAATACCTACCCTGTGCCAGCCAAGAAACCCGCCATCGATGCTCCCTGGTACAAACCGGTGGTTCCCCCGTATCGGGAACTCCATCGAGCCCCCTACCTCCCCCTATGCCGTCTCCATTGCCCCCAGATTTTGAGGGTAGCCGCCACCACCAGGCTCGAGGTATACCTCGTTGGAGGGAGCGGCAACGGCGCCGTTACCAGCGTCTCCAGGCTCGTGTCCACACATGACGCCTTCTCCATCCTCTTCCATGCTGCCCCTGCCCCGTCCATTACCCACTTACGCACCATCGCTGCGTTGGGAGCCCAAAAGTACCCACAGAGGTTGGGTAGTGCCAGCCCCCCCCATCCCTGCCCGGCTCCAAAAACATCCTTCTCACCCTCGGAGTCCCATGCGCCCACACAAATCCCGTAATACTCTTATTGACCCTCCTAAAAAAGGCCTTCGGGATAAGGATGGGGAGGCACTGGAACAGGAACAAAAACCTCGGGAGCTCCGTCATCTTGACTGACTGCACCCTACCCGCCAGCGACAGCAGCAACATGTCCCATCTTTTAAACTCCTCCTCCATTTGCTCCACCAGCCTAGTGAGGTTAAGTTTGTGTAGGGCCCCCCAGGTCCTAGCCACCTGGACCCCCAGGTACCTAAAGCTCCTCCCTGCCTGCTTCAGTGGGAGCCTACCAATCCCCTCCTCTTGATCCCCCGGGTGCACGACGAACAGCTCACTCTTACCCAGGTTGAGCATGTACCCTGAAAAGCCCCCAAATTGCCTAAGAATCTTCATCACCTCCGGCATTCCCCCCACTGGGTCCACCACATATAGCAACAAGTCATCTGTGTATAATGACACTCGGTGCTCCTCCCCACCCGCACCAGACCCCTCCAATTCCTCGACTCCTTCAACGCCATGAGGGGCTCAATTGCCAACGCAAAGAGCAAGGAGGACAGGGGACACCCCTGTCTCGTCCCCTGGTACAACCGAAAGTACTCCGACCTCCTCCTATTCGTGGCTACACTCGCCATCGGGGCCTCATATAACAGCCTCACCCAACTGACAAACCCCTCCCCGAACCCAAACCTTTCCAGCACCTCCCACAGGTACCCCCACTCAACCCTATCAAAGACCTTCTCCGCGTCTAATGCTACCACTATCTCCGCCTCCCCTTCTACCGCCGGCATCATTATAACATTCAGAAGCCTACGTATATTGGTGTTCAACTGCCTTCCCTTCACAAACCCCGTCTGGTCCTCATGAATGACCCCCCCCCCCGGTATACAGTCCTCTATCCTTGTGGCCAAGATCTTCGCCAACAGCTGGCATCCACATTTAACAACGAGATCGGCCTATATGATCCACACTGCAGGGGGTCCTTGTCCCGTTTAAGGATCAAGGAAATCAGCGCCCGTGACATAGTCAGGGGGCAAAGCCCCCCCCCCCCCCCTGTCTCGTTAAAGGTCCGGACCAACAGGGGGCCCAGCAGGTCTGCGTACATTTTGTAAAATTTGACCGGGAACCCATCCGGCCCCGGCGCCTTCCCCGACTGCATGCTGCCTATCCCTTAGACCAGCACCTCCAGCTCAATCTGCTCCTCCAGCCCCTCCTCCACATTCGGAAATATCAGCCTGTCCAAAAAGCGCCCCCCCCCCCCCCCACCGGGGGCTCGGACCGGTACAATTCCCCATAAAAGTCCCTGAAGACCCCATTAATGTCCACCCCCCTCCACACCACATTTCCTCCCCTATCCGTCACCCCACCAATCTCCTTGGCTGCATCCCGCTTACGGAGCTGATGTGCCAGCATCCGACTCGCCTTCTCCCTATTTTCGTACACCGCTCCCTGTGCCTTCCTCCACTGAGCTTCTGCCTTTCTGGTGGTCAGTAAGTCAAACTTTTTTTTTTTTTTTTTAATAAATTTAGTGTACCCAATTATTTTTCCAATTAAGGGGCAATTTAGAGCGGCCAATCCACCTAACTTGCACATTTTTGGGTTGTGGGGGTGAAACCCACGCAGACACGGGGAGAATGTGCAAACTCCACACAGACAGTGACCCAGAGCCGGGATCGAACCTGGGACCTCAGCGCCGTGAGGCCGCAGTGCTAACCCACTGCGCCACCGTGCTGCCCCAGTAAGTCAAACTTGACCTGAAGGTTACACCGCTCCCCCAGCAATCCCTCCTCCGGAGCCTCCGCGTATCTCCTGTCCACCCTCACCATCTCCCCCTCCAACCTCTCCCTCTCTCTTTGCTCTCCCCTCTCCCTATGGGCTCAGATGGAAATCAACTCCCCTCTAATCACCCGCCTTCAATGCCTCCCAAACCGTCCCCACCCGGACCTCCCCATTATCATTGGCCTCTAAGTACCTCTTGATACACCCCCGAACCCGCCCACCCACCTTCTCATCCGCCAGCAGCCCCACCTCCAGGCGCCAGAGCGGGCGCTGGTCCCTCTCCTCCCCCAGCTCAAGGTCTACCCAGTGCGGGGCATGATCCGAAATGACTATGGCCGAATACTCGACATCCTTCACCCTCGAAATCAGCTCCCTGCTCAGAACAAAAAAAATCGATCCGGGAATAGGCTTTATGCACGTGGGAGAAAAATGAATATTCCCTGGCCCTCGGCCTTACAAACCTCCACGGATCCACCCCTCCCATCTGATCCATAAACCCCCTCAACACCTTAGCCGCCGCGGGCCTCCTGCCCGTCCTGGACATGGATCGATCCAATGGGGGAATCCAGCACTGTGTTAAAGTCCCCCCCCCCCCAGTATCAGGCCCCCCGTCTCGGAATGCGGCCCAACATGCGCCGTATAAAACCCGCATCGTCCCAGTTCGGGGCATAGGCATTCACCAGCACCACTCGCTCCCCTTGCAACTTGCCGCTCACCATCACATACCTCCCTCCACTGTCAGCCACCACCTTTGACTCCTCAAACGACACCCTTTTTCCCACCAGGATCGCCACCCCCTGATTTTTTGTATCCAGCCCCGAATGAAACACTTGGCCTACCCAGCCCTTCCTCAGCCGAACCTGGTCCGCCACCTTCAGGTGCGTCTCCTGAAGAATGGCCACGTCCGCCTTCAGCCCCATCAGGTAAACACCCGGGCCCGTTTGACCGGCCCATTCAGCCCCTCACATTCCAAGTTATCAGCCGGATCAGAGGGCTCCCTGCCCCCCTCCCCTAACCCGTCGCCTGGCCAGCGCCCCTCGCTCGGCCCGTTCCCCACGGCGGCAAACCCCCACCCCGGCCCCCCCAGAATACCCCAGCTCCTTCCTGGCCATTTCAGCAGCAACCCGGTACACCCCCCCCCCCTTGGCTAGGAGCCCTCCCAGCCGCGTTACTCCCTCCATAGCACTCCCGTGAGCCAGCTAACTTCTGCTGACCCCGGCGGCTCCCGCCACACCTCCGACCCCTCCTTACGTGGGGCTACTTCTCCACCCCCATACCCATCAGCAGACCCTCCTCCTCCCCCTCCCGCCCGCTCGCGGGAAAAAAACCCGCGCTTCTCAGCTCTAACCCCGCCCCCATCCACCCTCAGCGCGGAAAACAAAAGAAAAGCCCGCGCTTTCCCCCTGCCTGACCTCGCCTCCTCGAGGGTAGCCCCCCTTGTCGGCCCCCACCACCAGCTCCCCACACTCCAAGTCTACCCCCCCCAACTCGAGCCCATCCACCGAACCCACGCAAAAAAGACAGCACCCCACCCGCCCTAGAAACAACACACAACCAGCTTAAAACAGCATAAAACAGCGTAAAACAAAGACCCTTCCCACCAAAAGTTAACACAGTTATTTACAAACCTCTCGACCCTCAGTTAGAGTCCAACTTCTCGGCCCGCACAAAGGCCCACGCCTCCTCCGGGGACTCAAAATAAAAGTGCCGGTCCTTGTAGGTGACGCACAGACGCGCTGTAACATGCCAAACTTCACACTCTTTCTGTGGAGCACCGCCTTCGTCCGGTTGTACCCGGCCCTTCGCTTAGCCACCTCCACACTCCAGTCCTGGTAGATCCGTACTACCGTATTCTCCCACTTGCTACTCCGCTCCTTCTTGTCCCACCTAGGCACGCACTCTCGGTCAACGAACCGGTGGAACCGCACCAGCACCGCCCGGGGCGGCTCATTCGGCTTGGGCCTCCTGGCCAGTATTCTGTGGGCCCCCTCCAGCTCCAGGGGCCCCTGGAAGGACCCAGCTCCCATCAGCGAGTTCAGCAAAACGGCCACATAGGCCCCCAGTTCTGACCCCTCCAGCCCCTCCATGAGGCCCAGGATTCGCAAATTCTTCCGCCTCGACCGGTTCTCCATCTCCTCGAACCGCTCCTGCCACTTCTTATGGAGCGCCTCATGCATCTCCACCTTTACCGCGAGGGCCACGGACTCATCCTCTCTTTTGGAGGCTTGTTGTCGGAGCTCCCGGATCTCCACCCCCTGGGCTGCCTGTGTCCCCAGCAGCTTGTCCGTATTAGCTTTAGCGAGTCCAGCAGCTCCACTTTTAGCTCCCGAAAACAGCGCTGGAGAGTCTCCTGCTGCACCTGCGCCCACTGCCTCCATTCCTCTAGGCCTCCGCCGGCCGCCATCTTGATTTTCTTCCCCCGCTTTTTCTTAGGCGCTGCCGTCGCTATTTTGCTGGCCCCACTCCTGGTCCAGACCATAGGCCACTGGGGATCCGCTGCAGACACCCTCCCACGTCGGAAACCATCGAGCAAGTACCGCTAGGGGCCCTTAAAAGAGCCCAAAAGTCCGTTCCTGGCGGGAGCTGCCGAACGTGCGGCTTAGCTCCGCATAGCCGCAACCGGAAGTCCCCTTGCTACCATTCTTAAACAATGGAACAACATTGGCTATTCTCTAGTCCTCTAGGACATCACCTGAAGACAGTGAGGATCCAAAGATTTCTGTCAAGGCCTCAGCAATTTCCTCTCTAGCCTCCTTCAGTATTCTGGGGTAGATCCCATCAGGGCCTGGGGACTTATCTACCTTCATATTTTTCAAGACGCCCAACACCTCGTCAAAGTGACCCAGGCTATCTGCACACCCTTCTCCAGACTCAACATCCACCAATTCTCTTTGGTGAATAGTGATACAAAGTATTCATTTAGTACCTCGCCCATTTCCTCTGGCTCCACACATGGATTCCCTCGCCTATCCTTCAGTGGGTCAACCCTTTCCCTGGCTACCCTCTTGCTTTTTATGTATGTGTAAAAAGCCTTGGGATTTTCCTTAACTCTATTTGCCAATCCCTTTTAGCCCTCCTGACTCCTTGCTTAAGTTCCTTCCTACTTTCCTTATATTCCACACAGGCTTTGTCTGTTCCCAGCCTTCTAGCACTGACAAATGCCTCCTTTTTCTTTTTCACGAGGCCTACAATATCTCTCGTTATCCAAGATTCCCGAAATTTGCCGTATTTATCCTTCTTCCTCACAGGAACATGCCGGTCCTGAATTCCTTTCAACTGACATTTGAAATCCTCCCACATGTCAGATGTTGATTTACCCTCAAACATCCGCCCCCAATCTAGGTTCTTCAGTTCCCGCCTAATATTGTTATAATTAGCCTTCCCCCAATTTAGCACATTCACCCTTGGACCACCCTTATCCTTGTCCACCAGCACTTTAAAACTTACTCAATTGTGGTCACTGTTCCCGAAATGCTCCCCTACTGAAACTTCTACCACCTGGCCGGGCTCATTCCTCAATACCAGGTCCAGTACAGCCCTTCCCTAGTTGGACTATCTACATATTGTTTTAAGAAGCCCTCCTGGATGCTCTTACAAACTCTGCCCCGTCCAAGCCCCGAGCACTAAGTGTGTCCCAGTCAAAATTGGGGAAGTTAAAGTCTCCCATCACAACAACCCTGTTGCTTTTACTCCTTTCCAAAATCTGTCTACCTATCTGTTCCTCTATCTCCCGCTGGCTGTTGGGAGGCCTGTAGTAAACCCCTAACATTGTGACTGCACCCTTCTTATTCCTGATCTCTACCCATATAGCCTCGCTGCCCTCTGAGGTGTCCTCCCGCAGTACAGCTGTGATATTCTCCTGAACCAGTAGCGCAACTCCTCCACTGCACTATGAGACAGTGCATTCCAGACCCTAATCACCCGCTAAGTCTGCCTCCGCCACACTCTTAGACAGTGCATTCCAGACCCTAAACACACAGTGACTCTGCCTCCACCGCACTCTCAGACAGTGCATTCCAGACCCTAACCACCCAGTCAAATGTTGCATGTAGAAATGGTATAGCAGTTATCATGGGGGATTTTAATCTACATGTCGATTGGTTTAACCAGGTCGGTCAAGGCAGCCTTGAGGAGGAGTTTATAGAATGTATCCGCGATAGTTTCCTAGAACAGTATGTAATGGAACCTACGAGGGAACAAGTGGTCCTAGATCTTGTCCTGTGTAATGAGGCAGGATTGATTCATGATCTCATAGTTAGGGATCCTCGCGGAAGGAGCGATCACAATATGGTGGAATTTAAAATACAGATGGAGGGTGAGAAGGTAAAATCAAATACTCGTGTTTTGTACTTAAACAAAGGAGATTACAATGGGATGAGAGAAGAGCTGGCTAAGGTAGACTGGGAGCAAAGGCTTTGTGGTGAAACAGTTGAGGAACAGTGGAGAACCTTCCAAGCGATTTTTCACAGTGCTCAGCAAAGGTTTATACCAACACTCTCAAACAGTACATTCCAGACCCTAACCACCCAGTGAGTCTGCCTCCACCACACTCTCAGACAGTATATTCCAGATCCGAACCTCTCGCTGTGTGAAAGTCTATTTCTGTCACTATCTTTTGCCAATCACCTTCTGTCAATGCCCTCTGGTTCTCGACCCTTCCACCAATAGGAACCGATTCTCTCTATCTACTCTGCCCAGATCCCTCATGCTTTTGATCATCTCCAGCAAATCTCCTCTCAACCTTCTCTTCTCCAAGGACAGCCCCACCTTGGCCAATCTATTCTCGTCCCTGAAGTTTCTCATTCCAGCAACCATCCTCTTAAACCTTTTGTGCAATCACTCTAAACCGTCCTTCGAGTGCGGTGCCCAGAATTGGACAAACCAGTATTTTACTAAGGTTCATAATATCTTCCTTGCTTTTCATAGAAACAATGAATCCCTACAGGGCAAAGGAGGCCGTTCGGCCCATCGAGTCTGCACCGACCCTCCGAAAGAGCATCCTACCTAAGCCCAATCCCCCGCCCCTCATCCCACCTAACCTTTGGACACTAAGGGATAATTTATCATGGCCAATCCACCTAACCTGCACATCTTTGAAATGCGGGCGGAAACCGGAGCACCCGGAGGAAACCCACGCAGACACGGGGAGGACGTGCAGACTCCGCACAGACAGTCATTCAAAGTCGTAATCAAACCCGGGTCCCTGCCGCTGCAAGTACATGCCTCTATTTTATAGTCCATTCCTCTATTTATAAAGAACAGAACCCCATAAGCCTTTTTAAAAGCATTCCCCATCTGCCCTGCCACTTTCTCTACGTCTGCCCTCCGGCGTGCTTTCATCGATCATGTCGTTCCTCAATCTTCTGTTGTACAGCGAAAAGAGACCCAGTCTGTTCATTGTTCCGAATAGTTATCCCTTCCCTCATCCCTGGTATCACCATCTGAACTATTGTGCATTACGTGTTTAATCTTACTGCCAACTCGGTGTAGCCTTCATCCACCAGCACATTTCGTGCGCAGTTATTGATGTGCTTGAAGCGATCGGGGCCAAGTAAGATACCCCCATACCATCGGGAAACTACCACCAGCACATTGCGAGCATCTAATATCTGTTGAAACAAAACGATATTTAAGAAAAGGACTCACTCGCTCTTTATTGAAAATCATCAGGAAATATAATGGTTTTCTTTTGTTCATATCACTGTCGTTGTTTCCCATGGTGAGGAGTCTTCCAACACCAGGTTAAAGTCCAACATGTTTGTTTCAAACACTAGCTTTCGGAGCACTGCTCCTTCCTCAGGTGAATTCACCTGAGGGAGGAGCAGTGCTCCGAAACCTAGTGATTCCAAATAAACCTGTGGGACTTTAGCCTGGCTTTGTCAGACTTCTTTACTGTGCTCACCCCAGTCCAACGCCGGCATCGCCACATCATGTTTTTTTCATGCACTGTGAAACAGACTAGTGGGGGGTGGTTGTTGTAATTGGATAAGAGAAGTGACTGTAAGGTTCTAAAATAACAGTAAGACGTGGTTTTGATACGTGAATGAACCAAGAGGAACTTCAATAAGAATTTACATACGGCAATAAAAGCAGATTTGAAGTGGACTGCTTTAGTTCAAAGGGGGACATTTACAAGTTGTAAAAACTGTAAGTCAGTGAGGCAAAGGTAGGGTAACTTTTTAAAAATAATTTTTATTGAAAAATGTATAACAACAGAACAATAATAATAACAATAATAAACACCCCCCGGACCCGTAACAATGCATATCACGACCCCCCCCCCCCCCCAAACCCAATGAACGACAAAATAAATTTAAACTAAATTAAATTAACATAAATAAACAATGCCCCCCTGAAACCCCCCCCCCCCCCCCCGCCCCCGCCCACCGCCTTTCTCCCCCCCACCCGCCCGCCCGCCCGCCCCCTATCCTCCCTCCCCCCCGGGTTGCTGCTGCTGCTGACCTAGTTCCCTATCGTTGAGCCAGAAAGTCGAGGAAAGGCTGCCACCACCTAAAGAACCCTTGTACCGACCCCCTCAGGGCGAATCAAAATAAAGAATTTAAAGGAATTTGATCAGTTCTAGGAAAAGGGCATTTCAGAAAGACTGGATCAAACAATATAGGATGGGGGGGTAAGTCCTGCGGGACAGTGTAGGTGAAGAAAGAGTGGGAGCTGGTTGGATCTCAAAGACGACATTGTGGACAAGGCAGGACTGAAAGAACCAGTTCCCGAAAGGGAAAATGCTGGAAAATCTCAGCAGGTCCGGCAGCATCTGTAAGGAGAGAAAAGAGCAAACGTTTCGAGTCCAGGTGACCCTTTTGTCAAAGCTAAAAAGAATAGAAAGTGGGAAATATTGATACTGTGGAATGAGAATGAAAGATGAGTCATAGCCACAGAAACCCAGGGTGAAGAGTGCTAATGTCAGTCCCCAGACGGAACAAAAGATGTGAAAGACCAAACTGCAGAGAAACTAACCTCAGATAGTAAACTGTGACAGATATAGATGTGGGGGGAGAGGGGACATGGGTGGGAGCAAGGAAAAAGGGGGGGGGGGGGAGAGGTGAAGCAAAGGGGAGAACGGATAAGGAATGGGGGGGATAAGATAGGGGGAATGAGTGGGGGGAAACATATTTATAAAGAAAGACAAGAAAGGAATAAAAGACAGTAAAATGTTAAGGGGCTGGTTTAGCACGGTGGGCTAAACCGCTGGCTTGTAATGCAGAACAAGGCCAGCAGTGTGGGTTCAATTCCCGTACCAGCCTCCCCAAACAGGTGCCGGAATGTGGCGACTAGGGGCTTTTAACAGTAACTTCATTGAAGCCTATTCGTGACAATAAGCGATTATTATTCTTATGAAATGGAACCAGTTGTCAGCCTCAGAGAATACCCCAAAAACATAAGGGACTGCCTGGTAAAGATACTTGATTTCTATAGATAATTCCCAGTAAGGAAAGGTCAGCGCCGAGTGTAGTTGAACTCAAGATCTTTTCGAACTGTTTCAAAGTACGGTGAACTGTGTGAAGCTATTCTTCTGTTTTAATATATTGTTAAAATAAACATTTACGTTAATATAAAATCTTCACAATTAGTCAGGGACATAATTTCCTGATTTCAGAAAACCTCCTCATGCTGTACAAATTGCTAAAAAAAAGTGTTTGTGCAGCTGCACAATCCTGTTGCTGGTAGAGAATAAAAGCTCAGGTCACTTTGTAAAATCTCACTTAAATAAATCATTGACTGGGCCCCTGCTGGCTGAATGGGTCCGATTCTGGGAATCGCACTGCAGGAAGGGCCTTGGAGCAAATAAGGAGAAACTGTTTCCGGTGACTGGAGAGTCGGTAGGCAGAGGGATGCAGATTTCAGATAATTGAGGAAACAATCTGGAGCGGGGGGGTGGGGGGGGGGGGGGGGGGGGGGGGGGGGGGGGTCACCGGGGACAACAGTTCTACTGCAGCTATTCAGATCTTGAAGGCGCTTTCTGAAATTGCTATGGAAACAGGTTCAATGAGAACTTTGCAAAGGGAAATATACGTAAGATAAATATTTGAAAAGGATAAAACTTGCAGGGCTCTGGGGGAAAGAGCAGGGACAGTAGGACATAATGCGCTTTGACAAAGAGTCATCGGACTCGAAACGTTGGCTCTTTTCTCTCCCTACAGATGCTGCCAGACCTGCTGAGATTTTCCAGCATTTTCTCTTTGGGTTGAGGACAGAATGGACTGCTCTTTCAAATGGCCAACAATGGTGTTATGAGTTGATTGGCCATTTCTCTTATTCTGTCCAGAATCTGAGCGTCGCTGGCTAGGTCAGCGTTTGTTGCCCATTCATAATTGCTCTTGACCACCAACGTCTTGAACCGCCGCAGTCCAAGTGGTGTAGGAATACCCACAGTACAGTCCGTGTGGATCAGGAATACCCACAGTGCAGTCCGTGTGGATCAGGAATACCCACAGTACAGTCCGTGTGGATCAGGAACATCCACAGTACAGTCCGTGTGGATCAGGAACATCCACAGTACAGTCCGTGTGGATCAGGAACACCCACAGTACAGTCCGCGTGGATCAGGAACACCCACAGTACAGTCCGCGTGGGTCAGGAACACCCACTGTGCAGTCCGCGTGGATCAGGAACATCCACAGTGCAGTCCGTGTGGATCAGGAACACCCACAGTGCAGTCCGTGTGGATCAGGAACACCCACAGTGCAGTCCGTGTGGATCAGGAACACCCACAGTGCAGTCCGTGTGGATCAGGAACACCCACAGTGCAGTCTGCGTGGATCAGGAACACCCACAGTACAGTCCGTGTGGGTCAGGAACACCCACAGTACAGTCCGCGTGGATCAGGAATACCCACAGTACAGTCCGTGTGGATCAGGAACACCCACAGTGCAGTCCGTGTGGATCAGGAACACCCACAGTGCAGTCTGCGTGGATCAGGAACACCCACAGTACAGTCCGTGTGGGTCAGGAACACCCACAGTACAGTCCGCGTGGATCAGGAACACCCACAGTACAGTCCGCGTGGATCAGGAACACCCACAGTACAGTCTGTGTGGATCAGGAACACCCACAGTGCAGTCCGTGTGGATCTGTAACACCCACAGTGCTCCGTGTGGATCTGTAACACCCACAGTGCAGTCCGTGTGGATCAGGAACACCCACAGTGCAGTCCGTGTGGATCAGGAACACCCACAGTATAGTCCGTGTGGATCAGGAATACCCACAGTGCAGTCCGTGTGGATCTGTAACACCCACAGTGCAGTCCGTGTGGATCTGTAACACCCACAGTGCAGTCTGCGTGGATCAGGAACACCCACAGTGCAGTCCGTGTGGATCAGGAACACCCACAGTACAGTCTGTGTGGATCAGGAACACCCACAGTGCAGTCCGTGTGGATCAGGAACACCCACAGTACAGTCTGTGTGGATCAGGAACACCCACAGTGCAGTCTGTGTGGATCAGGAACACCCACAGTGCAGTCCGTGTGGATCAGGAACACCCACAGTACAGTCTGTGTGGATCAGGAACACCCACAGTGCAGTCCGTGTGGATCAGGAATACCCACAGTGCAGTCTGTGTGGATCAGGAACACCCACAGTGCTCCGTGTGGATCAGGAACACCCACAGTGCAGTCCGTGTGGATCAGGAACACCCACAGTGCAGTCTGCGTGGATTAAGGTTCTCCTAATCCATCCTCACCGAGAGTGGAAACTGATACAGCGATGGAACAGAATTTGATTCTTTGACAGTAAAGCGACACAATAAGAACAGGCTTGCACAGTGAAGAATGATTCCTGTACAATGTTCCGACGCAGTGTTACCTGCAGCAGATGCAGCAGACGTCCGCCAGCTGCAGTTTCCCCATCATCTTCACAGTCTTGCAGGAAGGTCTGTTTGTCCTCGCAGTATATCCTGAACAATTAATGCGCACACTTTAGCCATCCTTTAAAATAGATCACTCAAGACCTAACTAGCAATGGACATTTTAGCTTCTGCTCTGCTGTCGCTTGAAGCACAGAATCAGCAACAGCAAAGAGAACAAACTAATTTTACAAAATCGATCTTTAACACCGGCAATTTCAAGAACAGCAAAGAACGGAGTAGGAATAGACCACTCGGCCCGTCTATCCTGCTCCCCGCTCAATACTATCCTGCTCATCTTTAGCTTCAACCCCATTTACCCACCCACTCCGCATACCCCTTAATTTCTCGCGAGGTTAAAACTCTGCCTGCCCCACAGCCTTAAGTATATTCAACGATGGAGCATCCCAAACCCTCCGGGGTAGAGAATTCTAAAGATTCATAACCCTCTGAGAGAAGACATTTCTCATTATCTCATTAGTAGGGGGTAGTGTGTTGAGATTGTTGGCAGACAGGAAACAAGTAGGAGGAAAAAGGGGTCTTTTTCCAGATGGGAGGCAGTGACCAGTGGGGTACCTCAGGGTTTCGTGCTGGGACCCCAACTATTCTCAATATATATTAATGATTTAGATGAGGGACTTAATCTTCAAATGTGCAGATGACACAAAGCTGGGTGGGAGGGTGAGCTGTGAGGAGGGCGCACAGATCCTTCAATGTGATTTGGACATGTTGAGTGGGTAAATGAATGGCAGATGCAGCAAAATGTGGATAAATGCTGGGTTATCCAATGTAGTAGCAAAAACAAGAATGGCATTACCTGAATGGCTAGAAATTGCGAGAGGATTAGAGTACAGAAGGGAGGTCTTGCTGCAATTATTCAGGGCCTTAGTGAAGCCTCCCCTGGGATATTGTGTCCAGTTTTGGAGGGGCTGCGGCCATTGGAGCCTGGGAGAACAGCTTTTGATGGGTCTAGGAGGTGTGTAAAGTGGGGGGAGAGGACCGAAAACTGGGTGAGGTGTTTACGAGAGGAAGTGGATGGGGGGGGGGGGGAAGGTTTTGATGGTAACAATGGGACGGGGCCAGTCCCGGACTCGCAATGCGCAGCAAGCCTGGCGATGAAGGTTGCGACAGACTCTTCATGGGTCTTCGCTGCAGCGTTAAACTTAGAATGTTGGAGGATAATCGAGGCCTCGGATTGAAAAGGTCTTTCACCAATTTTACTGTCTGGTCCAAGGTCTTCGAATCAGATTATTCCAGGGATGTGGGGGTTCCTGCATAAATTATACGTTTTGGGGCCGCAACCTGTCTAAAGTATCACCTTCTGTGTGTCCTCGCCTGTGATCCCGTTCAAAGTAAAGAAGATACAGAGCCGTTCAATGTTCTGACTCCAATCCCCAACCACTTGGTCAAATGTGTCTAGTTTCCCAATGATGGGCATTTTCACTCAGGATTTAAATGATTGCAACTCTTGCTGGAGCTTCTGTACTTTCTCCATTGCTCCTTCCTCCCCCCCCCCCCCAACCCAGCCCCTCCCATCCCGCCACCCCAAAAACCCTCGATTCACAACAACTGGCGGCTGCGATTGAAAACTTTTACTTTGCCGCCAATATGGTGGCTCTCGACACACACTGGAGGTTTCCAGTAGTAAACAAAGGGGTTTATTGATGTAAGTCAAAGGCATCTACAAAACAGGCACCGCACACTATACAATAGGTCTGAACACTTCAGCTCCCTGGTCCACACTGCCAAAGTCCTGCTCCCAGGGCCCTGCCCAAACATCCGACTGGCAGGTGAATGCATGCCCCCACGCGATTGGCCCTGAGCTTGTCATGTGATCGGTGGAGCCTGCCCCTTAAAGGGGCCAGGCTACCACAGACACCTTCCAGGATAAAGCGGCCCACTTGATTGGTTCCCCATCCACTACCTTAAACGTTTACTGGCTCCACCAGCAGCACACAGTGACAGCTGTGTGTACCATCTACAAGATGCACTGCAGGAACTCACCAAAGGTTCCTTCAGCAGCACCTTCCAAACCCACGACCTCCACCATCTAGAAGGACAAGAGCAGCAGATACCTGGGAACCCCACCACCTGGAGGTTCCTCTCCAAGTCACACACCACCCCGACTTGGAAATATATTGGCTGTTCCTTCACTGTCGCTGGGGTAACACCCTGGAACTCCCTCTCTAACAGCACATACAGTTTACGGACTGCAGCAATTCAAGATTTTAGCTCATCCCCACCTTCTCAAGGGCAACTAGGCAAGGGCACTAAAGGCTGCCAGGGACACACACCTCTCAATTCAGTCCCTATTCTATCTCAACCTATATTTAATTGTGATACGATTCTAAAGTTGTTCAGCAATTGGCCTTTCTTGTACCTGTAAGCGTAGATGTTGTGCGTGGCATTTACAATCTTTTTATTCTGATAAAGGTCATGTAGGAGCAGCTTCACCTGACAAGGAAACAAAGCAGACACAAACATCACAAAATATGAATGCAAATCATCTGCAGAACTAAAAATGCAACCAATGCAAAATAGTGGATACATTTCCATCATCAGCTGTTTTCGCAGGGTGGTTTGCATTTCCAAGAGTTATTACACAGGCGGATATCAGTGGATTTGGGCGAGATATGTAAAAAGAAAGATCTTGCATTTAAATAGCACCTTCACAACCACAGGATTGCCCAAGTGTACAGACTGGTGTAATTCGGGAAAGTAGCATAGCAGCGCTCCACAAACAAAAATGTGATAGAGAGGATGGTGTAGTGATAATTTCACTGTGGATGCAAGTTCAAATCCCACCCCTGCAGCTAGTGGAATTTCATAGATCATAGAATTTACAGTGCAGAAGGAGGCCATTCGGCCCATCGGGTCTGCACCAGCTCTTGGAAAGAGCACCCTACCCAAGCCCACATCTCCACCCTATTCCCATAACCCAGTAACCCCACCCAACCCAACACTAAGGGCAATTATGAACACTAAGGGCAATTTAGCCTGGCCAATCCACCTAACCTGCACATCCCTGGACATCAAGGGATAATTTAGCATGGCCAATCCTCCTAACCCGCACGTCTTTGGACTGTGGGAGGAAACCGGAGCACTCGGAGGAAACCCACGCAGACACGGGGGAGAACGTGCAGACTCCGCACAGACAGTGACCCAAGCCGGGAATCGAACCTGGGGCCCTTGAGCTGTGAAGCAATTGTGCTAACCACCATGCTACCGTGTTGCCCTGAATGTAAATTCAGTTAACAAACCTGGAATGTGAAAGTTAGTCTGTGATGGTGATTGGATTGGAATGGATTGATTTATTGTCACGTGTACTGAGGTGCAGTGAAAAGTATTGCTCTGCGTACAATCCAGACAGATCATTACGCACATCAAAAAAAAAAAATCGGACAAACATAAATACAGTGTAAATACATAGACACAGACATTGGATGAAGCAGACAGGAGTGTAGTACTATTCAGTAGAGAAGATTTGATTTGATTTATTACTGTCACATGTATACAGTGAAAGGTGTTGTTTCTTGCATGCTGTACAGACAACGCATACCGTACATAGGGAAGGAAGGAGAGACTACAGAATGTAATGTTACAGCTATAGCAAGGTGTAGAGAAAAGATCAACTTAATACGAGGTAGGTCCATTCAAAAGTCTGATGGCAGTAGGGAAGAAGCTGTTCTTGAGTCGGTTGATTCGCGACCTCAAACGTTTGTATCCTTTTCCTGACGGGAGAAGGTGGAACAGAGCATATCTGAGATGCGTGGGGTCCTTAATTATGCTGGCTGCCTTTCCGAGGCAGTGGGAATTGTGGACAGAGGCCATGGATGGGAGGCTGGTTTACAAGATGGACTGGGTTACATTCACGACCTTTTGTAGTTTCCTGCGGTCTTGGGCAGAAAGAATGCTTTCAATGGTGCATCTGTAAAAGTTGGTGAGAGTCGTAGCTGACAGGCCAATTTTCCTTAGTCTTCTGAGAAAGTAGTCATTGGTGGGCTTTCTTAACTATAGTGTCGGCATGGGGGGGACCAGGACAGGCTGTTGGTGATCTAGACGCCTAAAAACTTGAAGCTCCCAACCGTTTCTACTTTGTTCCCATTGACGTACGCAGGGGCATGTTCTCCACTACGCTTCCTGAAGTCATTGACAATCTCCTTTGTTTTGCTGACATTGAGGGACAGATTATTATCGTCGCACAAGTTCACCAGATTCTCTATCTCATTCCTATTCTCTGTCTCATCATTGTTGAAATCCAACCCACTACAGTGGTGTCATCAGCAAATTCGAAAAGCGAGTTAGAGGGGAATTTGGCCACTCCCCTGCCCTTTGTCAAATTGGCGCAGTGGGATCATCGAGGGCCACAAGTCCACCTGGGTCCACCCTTCTCCCAAAGGGTTGTGAACCTGTGGAATTCCCTACCCCAGAGTGTGGTGGATGCTGGGGCACTGAGTAAATTGAAGGAGTTGGACAGATTTTGAATTGGTAATGGGTTGAAGGATTATGGGGAATGAGCAGGACGGTAGAGTTGAGGCCAGGATGGGATCAGCCATAATCACATTGAGGGTGTTAGGCTGGGGAGGCTAAATTGCCGACTCCCCCTCCTAGGTCATGTGTTCTCGGGAGGAGATGCTCTGGCTGATTTCACAATCCAGCTCTTGGTCTGTAACATTGTAGGTAGCAGATGAGGAACATATCAGCCATGATGGAATGGCAGAGCAGACTCGATGGGCCGAATGGCTTAATTCTGCTCCTATACCTTATCAACCTATGAGAGCAAACGGGGCCTCAGTTTTATGTCTCATCCAAAAGTGTCACCTCCGACTGTGCAGCACATGCTGAGGTCTGCACCAGGTGTGGCAGCCAAGACTGCGCCTTTCACCAACAATCTTCCAAACCGAAGACAGGGCCATCACCCACTGAGTCGCTCCTGTCCTCCGCCCTGACAGACCTTCATTCCTCCTTTTCCTTGGCTCAGTATAACGTGGTAAATCTCTCAGTTTCTGTTCTGGTAAAAGATCATTGACATTAACTCGCATTTTCTGTTTTGTTAACAAAGTACTTCATTGGCAATAAGTGAGATATCCTGAGGTTGTGAAAGGTGCTAGAGAAATGCAAATTATTATAAAGACAGCCCCATAAGCTGAGTCTGGGTAGGTGAGTAGAGCAGATGAACGGGACGTCCGGAGGTGGGACACGCTCCCTCTGCCTCTGGCAGGGAGGGTGAAAATGACAGCCCTCCCGAGATTGCTGTTTGTTTTTCAGTATCTTCCAATTTCTATCCCCAAGGCGTTTTTTAGGAGGATGAATGCGGTAATTTTGGGGTTTACTTGGGCCGGTAAAACCCCTGTGGGTGAGGAAGGTGCTGCTGGAGCGGGGGCGTGGGGGGGGTTTGCTGGCTCTTCCAAAATGTATTAACTATTACAGGGCGGCGAATATATCGGTGGTCAGGAAGTGGGTAGTGGGGGAGAAGCCGGTGTGGGAACGGGTGGAGGCGGCATCGTGTAAGGGCACGGGTTTGAGGGCATTGGTAATGGCACCTCTGCCGTTCTCGCCGGCTCGGTACTCCACAAGCCCGGTAGTAGTGGCAGCCCCGAGGGTGTGGGGACAGTGGCGCCAGCACAGGGGTATGGAGGGGGTATCGGAGGAGCAGGCACCGATCTGCGATAACCATCGGTTCACTCGGGGGGGGGGGGTGTGGGGGGGTGGGGGGGGGGGGGGGGGGGGGGGGGGGGGGGGGGGGGGGGGGGGG